>NC_140024.1:9077719-9563491 GCF_964263955.1 Coregonus lavaretus | reverse complement strand
GACTCATTGCTGGCCACTCCAGAACAGTCCAGCTTTTCTTCTTGAACCATTCCTGGGTGCTTTTTGATGCATATATTTGGGGTCGTTGTCCTGCTTGAAGAACCATGACCTTCAACAGAGACCCAGTTTTTGGACACTGGGTTGAATATTGGACTCCAAAACACGTTGATAATCTGCTGATTTATGATGCCTTACACACGTTCAAGGCCCCAATACCAGAGGCAGCAAAACAATCTCACAGCATTATCAAACCTCCCCATGTTTGATTGTGTCACGCCCTGGCTCTGGGGACTCTTTAATGTTGAGCCAGGGTGTTAGTTTCTATGTTTTGTGTTTCTATGTTGGCCGGGGTGGTTCTCAATCAGAGGCAACGTGAATCAGCTGTTGCTTGTTGTCTCTGATTGGGGACCATACTTAGGTAGTCGTTTGGCATTTGTGTGGTGTGGTATCTTGTTCCGTGTAGGTTTGTGTTTGTGAACCTGTGGACTTCACGTATCGTTTGTTGTTTTTGTTCGTGTGTTGAATATCTAATAAATCATGTACGCTTATCACGCTGCGCCTTGGCCCGTTTCATCTAATGACGATCGTGACAGAAGATACCACCTCGACTGGGTCAAGCAGCGTGAAGAGGAGAGAGGTTGGACTTGGGAGCAGAGGATGGAGAGTCTGGCGAGAGCCATGGAGGCCATAGCCACGGGGGAGAGACAAGCCCAAGATATTTTTAGGGGGGGCTCACACCGTGGACGACGGGGCTGCTGGAGGCAGATAAGGGGTGAGTTTGTGGACAAGGAGAGAAGGCCACCGGGTTACGGGAGCCATTGGTGATTAGAGGGAAGGAAAGTGTAGAGGCACGGCGAGAGGTACTGAAGTGTGTTGCCAGTCCGGTCCGGCCCGTTCCTGATCCCCGTAGCTCAGCTGGTAGAGCACGGCGCTTGTAACGCCAAGGTAGTGGGTTCGATCCCTGGGACCACCCATACACAAAAAAAAATGTATGCACGCGTGACTGTAAGTCGCTTTGGATAAAAGCGTCTGCTAAATGGCATATTATTATATTATTATATTATTATTATTATTATTATTATTAAGGCCAGTGGTGTGTGTTCCCAGTGCGGTCCGGCCTGTTCCTGTACCTCGCACCAAGCCTGTGATGCACGTCGCCAGCCCGGCCCGGCCTGTTCCTGCCCCTCGCACCAAGCCAATGGTGCGCGTCGCCAGCCCGGCCCGGCCTGTTCCTGCTCCCCGCACCAAGCCAGTGGTGCGCTTCGTCAGCCCGGTCCGGCCCATTCCTGCTCCCCGCACCAAGCCTATGGTGCGTGTCGCCAGCCCGGCCCGGCCTGTTCCTGCTCCCCGCACCAAGCCTATGGTGCGCGTCGCCAGCCCGGCCCGGCCTGTTCCTGGTCCCCGCACCAAGCCTGTGGTGCGCGTCGTCAGCCCGGTCCGGCCTGTTCCTGCTCCCCGCACCAAGCCAGTGGTGCACTTCGTCAGCCTGGTTCGGCCCGTCCCTGCTCCCCGCACCAAGCCAATGGTGCGCGTCGTCAGCCCGGTCCGGCCCGTCCCTGCTTCCCGCACCAAGCCTGTGGTGCGTGTCGTCAGTTTCACAGGTGCCTGGTCAGGTACCGGTCAGCTGCTCCACACCGGAGCCTAAGCAATCCGCTCCACCGATGTCCAGTCCAGCTCCAGCCAGCGGGGCCAGACCAGACCAGGGGCACTACGGGGGGGTTGTTAGAGGGTGGGGGTCACGCCCGGAGCCGGATCCGCCGCCGAGGTGGAATGCCCACCCGGTCCCTCCCCTGTGGTGTTTGGTTGGCGCGGTCGTAGTCCGCGCCTTTGGGTGGGGGGGGTACTGTCACGCCCTGGCTCTGGGGACTCTTTAATATTGAGCCAGGGTGTTAGTTTCTATGTTTTGTGTTTCTATGTTGGCCGGGGTGGTTCTCAATCAGAGGCAATGTGAATCAGCTGTTGCTTGTTGTCTCTGATTGGGAACCATACTTAGGTAGTCGTTTGGCATTTGTGTGGTGTGGTATCTTGTTCCGTGTAGGTTTGTGTTTGTGAACCTGTGGACTTCACGTATCGTTTGTTGTTTTTGTTCGTGTGTTGAATATCTAATAAATCATGTATGCTTATCACGCTGCGCCTTGGCCCGTTTCATCTAATGACGATCGTGACAGATTGTAGGGAAGGTGTAATTTTCTTTTAATGCTTCATTTGGTTGTTGGTAAACATAGCGCTGATCATTTTCCCAGGATTTAGGCTTGTTTAGGTGGGTTTTTGCGTTCAAGGTTCAATCAGTATTTTTAGTGAAACATGACGACTTTTGTAAAAAGTGCTCAAGATCTGACATATGAGGCTGCAATTAAATATCACTTCCTGTAGGTAGCCTTACAGTTCACCAAACGTAACATTGTACGCATGTTGTGCAATGTTCCCTCCCTCATCCAGTGAAGAACATTCTTATGGCCTAAACTCAAAGTTTAGGTGGGTGAACTTACCTGGATAAACTATTGTATTGATGTGTGTCCATTGCCAACAAATGGACATGTGCGGGAACAATCGATATTGAATAATGGAATGTTAAGGAATAGGTGGAAGTGCATACTTTGGCAGCTTTATATTGAGAGAAATTAGTTGTATATTTTATCTGGAAGTATTGATAATTTGCAATCTGCAGTTGGAAGGGCAATATCTGCAGAGTATCTGTAACAGCTTCTTCTTGCTTTCACTACTATGATAGAGAAGAGTGGCAGGTGAATGAGGAGGTAGAAAGCTTGATGGAACGCTGTCTCTGCCCTTTGATCAGAAAGGATCTGTTCCCTGTTGTCTTTCTTTAACAGCTTCTATGGGGAGAGGAGGTATTTATGCTAGTTGCCTGGTTGTCAGAAATGACACTCACTGTCAGACATCAGCATTGCAAATCTCTTCAATGAGGGTTCAAAAGATGGAATCGTACGTAAACAGCAACTATCGATGAATATTCATTCCTTCCCTTCACCTTCCCTACAATCAAACATGGGGAGGTTTGATAATGCTGTGAGATTGTTTTGCTGCCTCTGGTATTGGGGCCTTGGACGTGTGTAAGGCATCATGAAATCAGCAGATTATCAACGTGTTTTGGAGCAGTAGTGATTCTTATTGCGTTTAATCGCCCAGATAGTCCAATAGTGTACGTGCAATAATTGTGCATGTAAACCGATTTTATTTAGGTAAATGCCAGCTTTGGTTCCTGTCCAGCTCGACTCCGTCCTAAGACCTATGCGCCCAGCAGCAGTTGTGCTGAGACAAGACGGGCACCTTTGTGGGCACACCACGCATTAGAGGAGCACTGATGCTTCTTCCAGCTGAGCGCCGGCCACAATGAAAGCAGCTTACAGGAGCAGCTCAGTATAATGCCCAAAACAGAACACATCCAACCATATGTTTCTCCCTGCTCTGGAAATCCCCTAATACCTCCCTGTCCCTACTGGGACATCAGACTCAGTGCTCAGGGAGAAAGACATAAGGACGAGTGATCTACAGATATACTAGACTATATAAAAGCCCAGAACTGATATGTTCATACAATAACCAATATTAAAGTAAGATATATTGGAAAAAACAACAGTGAAAGGCTGACATGATTGATGTGCATTAATTTACATTCTGTCAGCACCTAAAGTGCCGATCAGAACTTCACTCATGTATATTATGGGTTAATGGCAGATTTTTCAATGTCAAACCTGCAGTGAATTAAATGGATTCTGAACAGTCATAGACACCACATTCACATTATTCAACTGTGCTTACCAGGGCTGACACCTCAGCTTTGGCACTATATAATATTGTTTTGACATTGGCCAAACTAAAGCATTTCAACTCCAAAACATAGTCCAAAACTAATTGGACTCAATGGATTTGCGCTGAAAACTAAAAACAAGTACATTCAAATTGTCTTACTTGTGCAAAAGTTCTGAATATTGCATCAGGCAGATATAACTGCCCCAAAGAAAGAATCAACCCAATCTGCAGATTTTTGAATAATGTGTATGTGGTGTCTATGATTCTTCAGAATCCATTTAGTTAACTGCATGTTTGACACTGGTAGAACCGTTTTGAGTTCCATGTAGAACCCTTTCCTGAAAAGGAATAGCTCTAGACTTAGAAAAAAGGGTTCCAAAAGGGTTCTTCGGCTGTCCCCATAGGAGAACCCTTTTTGGTTCCAGGTAAAACCATTTTTGGTTCCAGGTAGAACTCTTGTGGGTTCCATGTGGAACCCTCTGTGGCAAGGGTTCTACATGGAACTCAAAAGGGTTCTACCTGGAATAATAGCCTGACAGATTAAGTTTTGACAGTGAGGGCCTTCCATACAAAGGAGGCCGGGTCTGGCACATGAGCTATGCAGTTCCGGCGGTAGGTTTGTCCATGGCTGAGGTGATGAGACTGAGAGAGCTATGATGGGTTGGTTGGCTATGTTATCACAGCTTGTGGTCCTTTGTAGCGCAGTTGGTTGAGTATGAGCTCCTGAGTGGCGCAGTGGTCTAAGGCACTGCATCGCAGTGCTAGCTGTGCCACTAGAGATCCTGGTTCGAATCCAGGCTCTGTCGTAGCCGGCCGCGACCGGGAGACTCATGGGCGGCGCACAATTGTCCCAGCGTCGTCCAGGGTAGGGGAGGGAATGGCCGGCAGGGATGTAGCTCAGTTGATAGAGCATGGCGTTTGCAACGCCAGGGTTGTGGGTTCGATTCCCATGGGGGGCCAGTATAAAAAATATAAAAAAAGATATGTATTTACTAACTGTAAGTCGCTCTGGATAAGAGCGTCTGCTAAATGACTAAAATGTAAATGTAAATGTGCTTGTAATGCCAGAGTAGTGGGTTCAATTCCTGGGACCACCCATATGTAAAATATATGCAAGTTTGACAGTAAGTTGATTTGGATAAAGGTGTCTGCTAAATGGCATATATTACAGCTTACTACCCTTATAAATGGAGGTGAGCTGAGCTGCTCAGCTGGCAGTATAGCGGTCAGGGTCAGATGAAACACACTTGGCAAGAAGGCCACTCTACTTTCTCTCTCTTTTCTCCAACAAATAAATATTCTGCCGACCCTGAATTTCCAGTCTGAGTAGAGAGTTATGCTGACATTGGTAGCTCGTTTAAATCCTTAAGATGAATGGAGAGCATTTAGATGCATCTAGAATAATATAAGCCTTACATTCTCTCTGCCATTGTAGAGATGCATGTGGGTAATAGTTGTCTACAAACCTTTATATCGAGTTCTCCTTTTCTTTCCCCTTCTGCTCCTTCAACCATTATTTATTCCAATTATCTTGTTTACCTTTTCATTGGTTTCAATTCTGACATGAGTGGGAGGACCTGTCATATCTTTTGGTAATTGTGACTTTACATACTCTCAAGACATTCACTTTCACTCAAGGGTCTTTATTATTTACTTTGAATCCCCTCTTGTCATTAAGGCAATGATGCAGGCAGAGCAAACGAGACAGTGTGCAGACTGTTTGCATACAAGTTTCCTCCATGTCTCTTAACATCACACTGTTTTTTGCTGTTGTTGTGTGGATATTATCCATAGTGTTATGGGTAAGACGCAAACTCAAGCAACTGTCAAATTATTAGGCATAAACATGCCATTTTCAATGCTTGTGCATCTTTGCAGAATGACAACCCCAGATGTCTTTCAATTAAGTGTTGTTGTGGATGCTAGCAGCTAACAGATAGCAAATAATCTATAAAATGAAGAAGAATACATTGAATAACAACTAAAACAGAAGCTAGGGTTTGTTGTGGTTAAGAATGTTAACCCTATGTTGGGCCAGTTCCAGGATATTGTTCAATAATTGCACGGCAACAAATACTGTATAAAACAAGTTCACTACATAGATAAATAATCATCCTCTGTTTTCTTCAGTTTCCTTCTCCTGCCTATGACACTTTGAGATGTGGGCGTCTAATAGAGGTAAAGGAGCCACACACTGAAATGAAAGTAGAGGGGTTGAATAGAGCATTGACTGAGAGACCATAGCGAAGGATGATAAACTCATCCCTCTTTAAACACCCAGGGAGGGTTCTCCTCTCCTGCACCCCCCTCCCACTGTCCTTTCATCTACCGTCCATTGGCTTTGGCATGGCCTGTATGTCACAGCTGACGAGCCTGATGAGCACAATATTATTTCTGGGAGAGACATTAATGGTCCTCAGTCTGTGTGCCTGGTGAGTGCTTTGATCCGACACAGCTGGCCACGTAGGTAATCCGGGGAAATAAGAGAAAGGAAGATGAAAGGAACACCGTGCTATGCATCTAAACACAGCGCAAATTGTCAAAAAAAATGGTCAAAGACTCCAGTCACCCAAGTCATAGACTGTTTTCTCTGCTACTGCACGGCAAGCGGTACCGGAGCGCAAAGTCTAGGTCCAAAAGGCTCCTTAACAGCTTCTACCCCCAAGCCAGAAGACTGCTGAACAATTAATCAAATAGCCACCCGGACTATTTACATTGACCCCCCGCTGCTACTGCTGTTTATTATCTATGCATAAATCACTTTACCCCTACCTACATGTACAAATTACCTCGACTAACCTGTACCCCCGCACATTGACTCAGTAACCTGTACCCCCGCACATTGACTCGGTACCGGTACCCCCTGTATATAGCCTCGGTATTGTTATTTTATTGTGTTACTTTTAATTTTATTTTTTACTTTAGTTTATTTTGTAAGTATTTTCTTAACTCTATTTCTTGAACTGCATTGTTGGTTAAGGGCTTGTAAGTAAGCATTTCACGGTAAGGTCCACACCTGTAGTATTCAGCGCATGTGACAAATAACATTTGATTTGATTTGAAATACGGAAGGACAAGAGAGACAGGCAGTAGTTAAATAAAAAGTAGATAAATAAAAGGTGTTTCTTTGCTATGTGGTCAGAATGTTAGTTTCTTATGAGTAATACTAGGAGAAATACATTTTCAGTGAGACAGTTCATCTGGGTGTCATTTGAGAGCATAAAGGTGCCCATCATGGAAGGACATGAGGATAGACTTATGACCAGGTGTAAGTGTGACAAAAAGGTGATATCTCTCACCAATTATAATCTTGTCACTGTCTCAACTTTCCTATCACCTTGAATAGTTACAGTATAGAATCTCTTCTAAAATACGTGTGTTACTTCTGTTCATGACTTTACACTGCAATTTAACATTTTGATTTAACATAACACCTATAGTAATATACTTTACGGAGTAGCTACGGATACAGGGTTTCCGTATCCCATGTTGCCCAGGCTAAAAATCTGGATATTTCTGCGTATGTGCAGGATTTTATCTTAGGTAGCTGAGTGCCCACTCAGGTACCTACATTAGCTGCTGTGCTGAGTGCTCCGCTGCCACTCCCCCCTCCTTGATGCCTTTGTCAGATCAGTGCTGTAGCCTACAAACTTCATGTTGTAGGTTATTAAGCATAAGCTTGATTTCATGTTATTTTTCAGGAGGCTAGTTAGGCTACATTCAGCTATTAACATGTTTTACACAATGTACATTATCGCCATGTTTGTACAAACTTTGTTGTCAATATTGCAAACATAAGCACGACACAAATAGGCAGTCTAGCGATTTCATGTTCTTCATAGCTGCTGAGTTACATGCAGCTATTTACTCTCGCCACGATATCAGCCTTCAGAAAGTATTCAAAACCCTTGACTTTTTCCACATTTTATTGTGTTACAGCCTGAATTTCAAATTGATGAAATTGAGATTGTTTGTCACTGGCCAACACACAATTCCCCATAATGTCAAAGTGGAATCTGTGGACATTTTTACAAATTAGTAAAATAAGTATTCAACCCTTTTGTTATGGCAAGCCTAAATTAGTTCAGGAGGAAAAATGTGCTTAACAAGCATGGACTCACTCTGTGTGCAATAATAGTGTTTAACATGATTTTCTTATGACTACCTCATGTCACGGTTCAGACAGACGACCAGAGGACCACAATTGCGTCACACCAGAAAGTTTATTAAACTTAAGGGAAAAGGGAAGTAGGGAGTGAATGAAGGCTCCAGGGGTAACAGGGATCCCGTCCAATGCGCTGGGTCTGTGCCCCCCCCAGTGGCAGCGATGCGTCCTATGAAGCCGGTGGTGGGTGGTCCAGAAGTCCGGGATTGAAGAGTAGTCAGGAGTCGTAATGGCAGAAGCAGGTCTGGATCTCCTGAGGCAGAAGAGTATCCAAAAAAACAGGCAGGTCCGGGGTCACAAAACCAGGGTGAGCCAGAAGCGCGAGCAAACAGGTTCCGGGTGTGAGCTTTGCAGACGATCTGACACCGGAGAGCTGAAAGACAGGGCCTTAAATACTGGGAGAGGTAGTGGGTAATGCAGCGCAGCTGGCAGAGTAATTAGAGCAGAGCAGAGCAGGGACAGGTGGAGCTAGTTAGGCTGAGTAGAGAGAGTGGTGAGCAGAGTGGAAGAAAATTAAGGTGGTAACCCGGTGGAGTGAGAGGCCCATGACAGAACCCCCCCCCCAAGGGACGGCCCCAGAAGTCCCAAGAGCAACACCACGCCGGGCGGGAGGAGGGGAGCCGGAGGAGGGCTAGAACTCCTCCGAACGGTCCGAGTGAACGTCCTCATCCTCGGAGGAAGCCGGAGGGCCGTGGTCGGGAGATGGGACAGGTCCCGAGACAGGATCAGGCACAGGACAGGAAGCCGAGCGGGCCGGACGGTTAGGGACCCCTCTGGGGCGGCCCCTACGGATTGCAGGTTGATCAGGATGCCGTTGGTGGAAAGCGGTGATGAGAGTCCTATCCACAATCCGACTAGCTGGCACCCAGGTCCTTTCCTCAGGTCCATAGCCCTCCCAGTCAATGAGGTACTGGAGACCCCTACCCCTCCGTCTGGACCGAAGCAGGCGGCGGACGGTGTAAACCAGACCACCATCGACGAGCCGTGGAGGAGGAGGACCAGGCGCAGCAGGGACCAGCGGACTCTCATGGATGGGCTTAATCTTAGACACATGGAAAGTGGGGTGCACCCTCAGGGAATTAGGCAGTTGGAGCCGGACAGCAGTTGGGCTAATCACTCTTATGATAGGGAATGGGCCAATGAACCGAGGTGCCAGCTTCTGCGACTCCACCCTGAGTGGCAGGTTCTTCGATGACAACCACACCCTTTGACCAACATGGTAGGTGGGAGCAGGAATTCTCCGACGGTTGGCCCCGGTAGTGTAGCTGGCAACGGATCTGAGGAGTGTGGCTCGGGCTTGTGACCAGGTGCGGCGACATCGACGGGCAAAAGCAAGTGCAGATGGGCAAGTAACCTCCTCTTCCTGGCTGGCAAATAGAGGAGGCTGGTATCCATAAACACATTGGAAAGGGGACATACCGATGGCAGAGCAGGTCAGAGAATTGTGTGCGTACTCCACCCATGTCAATTGCTGCGACCAGGAGTGGGGGTTGCGTGAAGTCATGCATCGCAGTGCCTTCTCGAGCTCCTGATTAGCCCGCTCTGACTGCCCATTGGATTGGGGATGGAATCCGGAAGTCAGACTGACTGTGGCTCCCAGCAGGTGACAGAACTCCTTCCAAAAAGCGGAGGAGAATTGTGGACCACGGTCAGAAACTACATCCTTTGGCAGTCCGTGGATCCGGAAGACGTGTTCCAGGACCACCTGGGCGGTCTCCTTGGCGGTTGGGAGCTTGGGGAGGGGAATGAAGTGTGCCATCTTGCTGAAACGGTCAACGATGGTGAGAATGACGGTCATGCCACTTGAAGGGGGCAGCCCCGTGACAAAGTCAAGGGCGATGTGAGACCAGGGACGTCTGGGCACAGGCAGGGGCTGCAGCAATCCGGCTGGGGGCTGGCAGGACGACTTGTGTTGGTTGCAGATGGGGCAGGCTTGGACGAATTCCCGTACATCCTTCCTCAGAGAGGGCCACCAGAACCTCTGGGCGAGCAGGTTGTAAGTGCGGGTGGAGCCAGGGTGACAAGCTAGGCGGGAGTCATGTCCCCACTGAACGACCTGGGACCTCAGGTCTTCGGGGACAAAAAGGCGGTCAGCTGGGCAAGTGCTGGGACCTGGCTGGTTACGGAGAGCCTCCAGCACCTGTTCCTCAACAGCCCAGGTCAGAGCTGCAACGATGCAGGGACTTGGCAGAATCGACACAGGGTCCTTGGAGGGGGTGTCATCCTTCTGGAATTGACGGGAGAGGGCGTCTGGCTTGGTGTTGCGTGATCCAGGCCGGTATGACAGAGTGAAATTAAACCTGGTGAAGAACAGGGCCCAGCGGGACTGCCTGGAGTTCAACCGTTTGGCCGTGCGGATGTACTCCAAGTTCTTATGATCGGTCCAAACGAGAAATGGAATGGTGGACCCCTCCAGCCAGTGACGCCACTCCTCCAAGGCAAGCTTCACAGCCAGCAGCTCACGGTTCCCTATGTCGTAATTGCACTCAGAGGGGGACAACCGACGTGAGAAAAAGGCACAGGGATGGAGCTTCCTATCCTCCGCAGCCCACTGAGAAATCACAGCACCAACTCCCACATCCGAGGCGTCCACCTCCACAATGAATTGCCGGTCCACATCAGGCATCTGGAGGATGGGAGCGGAGGTGAACCTCACCTTGAGGGTACTGAAGGCTTTGTCGGCTGCTGGGGTCCAGGTGAAGGGTTGCTTGGTGCTGGTTAGAGCAGTGAGAGGGGCAGCAACGGTACTGTAGTTCCGGATAAACTTCCTATAGAAGTTAGCAAACCCCAGAAACTGTTGCAGCTTCTTTCTGTTCTCCGGAACTGGCCATGAAGTGACTGCTGATACTTTGGCAGGATCCATTTGGATACTTCCCTCTGCCACTATGTACCCCAGGAAGGCCACTGTCTTGACGTGAAACTCACATTTCTCTGCCTTGGCGTAGAGGGAATTCTCCAGAAGACGATGAAGGACTTGCTGGACATGGCGGGTGTGTTCAGACAGGTTTCTGGAGTAGATTAAGATGTCATCCAGGTAAACGAAGACAAACTTGTTTAACATGTCCCGCAGTACATCATTCACTAGAGCCTGGAACACAGCAGGAGCATTGGTGAGGCCAAAAGGCATAACCAGATACTCGTAGTGGCCTGTTGGTGTATTGAATGCGGTTTTCCATTCATCTCCCTCCCGGATCCGCACTAGGTGGTAAGCGTTTCTGAGATCCAACTTGGTAAAAATAGTGGCTCCCTGGAGCAACTCAAAAGCAGAGGTGAGCAGAGGCAGAGGGTAACGGTTCTTCACTGTGATGTCGTTGAGTCCCCTGTAGTCGATGCAGGGGCGAAGAGATCCGTCCTTCTTCCCCACAAAGAAGAAGCCAGCACCAGCAGGAGATGAAGATGAACGGATTAATCCTGCGGACAGAGAGCCATTGATGTAGTCCTCCATGGACCTTCTTTCAGGAGCAGACAACGAATAAAGACGACCCTTTGGAGGAGCTGTTCCAGGGAGGAGGTCGATGGCACAGTCGTACGGTCGGTGAGGGGGCAGAGATGTGGCTCTTGCTTTGTTAAACACCTCTCTGAGACCATGGTAGCATTCTGGGACATTGGAGAGGTCAGGAGCGGAGTTAGTAGGTACTGGCCGAGGGGGTAGTGCGGCAGCAAGCAGGCAGGTTCGGTGGCAGTCCTCTCCCCACTCCCTGATCACCCCGGTCACCCAGTCGAGCTGAGGGTTGTGCCGGCGGAGCCATGGGTAACCCAGGATGAGGGGTTGGCCTGGAGAGGGGAGCAGGTGAAACTGGATAGTTTCTTGATGGTTTCCGGACAGACCCATCGAGACCGGGGCCGTGACATGAGTGACCGATCCGAGTAAGTGTCCATCCAGTGCCCGGGCAGGAATAGGAGGTGTCAAACGGAGGTTCTCCAGTCCCAGTTGGCGTGCCAGCTTGATGTCCATTATGTTGGCTTCGGCGCCAGAATCCACCAGAGCAGCCAGGGTGTGAGTTGAGTCAGAGAGGCGGAGGTGAACTTGCAGCAGGGGTTTGCGGTCGGAGGACTGGATGGTCATTGAACTCAACCGGACTCCCCCTATGCCCGGTGAGCTTCGGCCCTTTAAAGGGCAGGTTACCACACGATGTCCATCACCTCCACAATAGAGGCAGAGGTTTGAGGTGAAGCGGCGCTGGCGCTCTGCAGGAGTGAGGGAGGCTCGCCCAATCTCCATAGGCTCAGACTGATCAAGCTGACCTGGGTGAGTGGCAGTAGATGACAGGAGCCCAGTCGGATCTCTCCGAATGCCGGTAGTAGGTGGACCTTGGCGCCCCCTCTCACGACGACGGGTCTGTATCCTTCTGTCGATCCTGACAGTCAGTGCGATGGCTTCATCAAGAGTGGAAGGCAGTTCATGGGAGACCAACTCGTCCTTGATATAGTCAGCCAAACTATGGAAGAACGCGTCCACCAACGATGGTGTGTTCCAAGAACTTCGTCTAGCCAGGGTTCGGAAGTCGATGGAATGGTCTGCGACTGTACGTCTGCCTTGTCGAATACTGAACAGTTCACGAGACGCCTCTGCGGTGGGTGAATCCAGGTCAAACACCTTCAGCATCTCCTCAGCAAACAGGTCGAAGGTTGCACATGCGGGGGTTTGACGTTCGAACTCTGCTGTTCCCCAGAGTCGAGCTCGGCCCGTCAGGTGAGTGATGGCATACCCAACTTTAGCCCCCTCCGTGGCGAAGGTCCTTGGCTGCAAGGAGAACTGAAGTCGGCAGCTAGTCAGGAATGGCCGGACCTGGGTTGAATCGCCGTTGAACCGCTCGGGGTTTCCAATCTTGGGTTCCGGAGCAGCGGCTGCAATGACCGGGGCAGGTAACTCGGGGGCTGGGCTGGTGGGCAGACTGGCTGGGGTAAGGTTGGTGAGGAGTTGAATGATCATGGCGAGTTGTTGTTGCTGCTGCTGGAACTGCTGCTCATGCTCATCGGTTTCCATGTCGGGGAAAGTGTGCGCTGAGTCCATAATGGTCAGATCGTACTGTCACGGTTCAGACAGACGACCAGAGGACCACAATTGCGTCACACCAGAAAGTTTATTAAACTTAAGGGAAAAGGGAAGTAGGGAGTGAATGAAGGCTCCAGGGGTAACAGGGATCCCGTCCAATGCGCTGGGTCTGTGCCCCCCCCAGTGGCAGCGATGCGTCCTATGAAGCCGGTGGTGGGTGGTCCAGAAGTCCGGGATTGAAGAGTAGTCAGGAGTCGTAATGGCAGAAGCAGGTCTGGATCTCCTGAGGCAGAAGAGTATCCAAAAAAACAGGCAGGTCCGGGGTCACAAAACCAGGGTGAGCCAGAAGCGCGAGCAAACAGGTTCCGGGTGTGAGCTTTGCAGACGATCTGACACCGGAGAGCTGAAAGACAGGGCCTTAAATACTGGGAGAGGTAGTGGGTAATGCAGCGCAGCTGGCAGAGTAATTAGAGCAGAGCAGAGCAGGGACAGGTGGAGCTAGTTAGGCTGAGTAGAGAGAGTGGTGAGCAGAGTGGAAGAAAATTAAGGTGGTAACCCGGTGGAGTGAGAGGCCCATGACACCTCATCTCTGTACCCCACACATACAATTATCTGTAAGGTCCCTAAGTCGAGCAGAGAATTTCAAACACAGACTCCCAATGCCTCGCAAAGAAGGGCACCTATTGGTAGATGAGTAAAATAACATAACAGACATTGAATATCCCTTTGAGCATGGGAGTACACCCAGTCGCTGCAAAGATACAGGCGTCCTTCCTAACTCAGTTGCCAGAGAGGAAGAAACTGCTCAGGGATTTCACCATGCCAATGGTGACTTTAAAACAGTTACAGAGTTTAATGGCTGTGATAGGAGAAAACTGAGGATGGATCAACAACATTGTAGTTACTCCACAATACTAACCTAATTGACAGAGTGAAAAGAAGGAAGCCTGTACAGCAGGGATCATCAACTAGATTCAGCCGCGGGACAATTTTTTATTGAGCGGATGATCGGGTGGCCAGAACATAATAAATAAACAAAATAATTTGTTGACTTTAAATTTACTGCAAGAAGCCTAAACGGATCTAATATTTGACTAAAACATAATCATTTCAAACCTTGATTACATTTGGGAACATTGTCCTGCGTAGGGTGCCGTCTTTCGGATGGGTCGTTAAAACAGCTGTCCTGACTCTCTGTGGTCATTCCAAATCCCATGCCGCTTATTGTAAGAGTAGGGGTGTTCACCCTGGTGTCATGGGTAAATTCTCAACCTGGCCACATTCGATCATGGCCACCTAATCATCCCCTTCATTCCTAATTGGCATACGGTATAGTGTACTTTTTGGGGTGTGAACTTTGGAGAGGGAGGCTCATGCGTGTACCGATAGGACACATAGGTTGTGAGTAGCTCCATTTTGTATCGACAAAACTGTGGTTATATGTAGAAACCACACAACAAAGTTTAAATCAAGCCTCTAAAATCGATAAATCAACATATCCCCAAGCAACTGGGAGACTGTGAGTGACCAGTTATATACAATAGCAAGCCAATCAGGTGGTAAAACGACGTGGGGCCACGTATCCAACAAGCTATGGCTTCCCCCAGAGGAAAAGATAAGGAGCAACTTGGAGATGCAAACAAAAGTAATGAAAAGTTAAAGGCTATCCAGGTGTGTGTGTGTGTGTCTGTGTATATCAATGGGAGTGTGAGTATGAATATGTGTAGGAGTGTGGGAGAGTATGGGTGTGTGGATGCATATGTTGCGTAGGAATACATTGAGAATGGATGAGTAAGTCGGTGGATGGATGGGTGTAAGTGTGTCTGAGAGGAAGGGAGGGTGGGAAAAGATGGGTGGTTGGGTGGTTGGGACAAGCTTGGTTTGGGTGGGTAAGGGTGGGCAAGGATGGGAGGTAGGGACAAGCTTGGGTGGAGGAAAGGGGGGAGGAAAACTGGGAGTGGGAGGTGGAGAGGGATATGTTTGGCTTGGGAGAGGGAAGGAAGCATTTATCTATACTACAATGTCATTTTTATTTATTATTGATACTTGCAAACCTGCTGTAAAATGAATAAGAGTTCTGGACAGATTAGGAGAGGATTTCAAGTCATTATTATTCCTTGTTTGCCATTATAGCTAAGATTAAATCGTGGTTATTATTAAAAGCCCTAAAAAGGCATAGCGCCTCAAAGTACAAAGAAGTACTTTTCTTTATGTTTTTTTCTGTGTTCTCTGTTAAATGTCTGCTCAATATACATGTTCACATGTTCTATATATGCAATGTATATAATAACTATGTATTCATACTATGACTCTCCCATTCCATGGAGTGTCCACCGCCCTCATATGACATGTCTGCAAAATTGTGTTATCTGGTTCTTCAACGACAGATGGATCAGACAAGGTTAACTTTGATTCTATACAAGTAAAGACCAACAAAATCCAACTTATTACATGGAATGTGCACGGGCTCCATGATGGTTCTTTAACATTTATTGTCAGCAGATGTGGTTTTCCTGCAAGAGTTACATTTTTTTAAATATTTTTTTATATTTAAATAGGAGCTGGGTTGGAGAGGCCTATGCTGCCACCTACTGTAGTAACAGCAGAGGTGTAGGCATCCTGATGAATAAGAATACACCCTTTTCCCTCATATCCCAGCACAACGAGCAGGCTTCGGAGTTTGTCGTCACCGGCTTACTAGCGACTGCCGCTCCATATGTCATCATTCCATTTGTCTTGTCTTGTTAATTACACACACCTGGTTCTTATCCCCTCATTAGTCCGTGTATAAGTGTTCCCTCTGCCCCCCTTGTCCTTGTGGGTGATTGTTATTTGTGAGAGTAGTGGAGCTCGGTGGAGCTCGGTGGAGCTACTCACACTCTGTATTGCCAGGGTAGAAATGTCCCCTGTGCCTGTATATTATTGGAGTATCCCGTACCGTGTATTGCCAGGGTAGATAGTTTCCCCTGTGCCTGTATATTATTGGAGTATCCCGTACCGTGTATTGCCAGGGTAGATATGTCCCCTGTGCCTGTATATTATTGGAGTATCCCGTACCGTGTATTGCCAGGGTAGATAGTTTCCCCTGTGCCTGTATATTATTGGAGTATCCCGTACCGTGTATTGCCAGGGTAGATAGTTTCCCCTGTGCCTGTATATTATTGGAGTATCCCGTACCCTGTATTGCCAGGGTAGATAGTTTCCCCTGTGCCTGTATATTATTGGAGTATCCCGTACCCTGTATTGCCAGGGTAGATCGTTTCCCCTGTGCCTGTATATTATTGGAGTATCCCGTACCGTGTATTGCCAGGGTAGATAGTTTCCCCTGTGCCTGTATATTATTGGAGTATCCCGTACCGTGTATTGCCAGGGTAGATAGTTTCCCCTGTGCCTGTATATTATTGGAGTATCCCGTACCGTGTATTGTCAGGGTAGATAGTTTCCCCTGTGCCTGTTTTCATGTGTCTCTATCCAGCGCTATTTGTGAACGACGGAATAAACTCTGATTTCGGTGATTATCCTCCTGCGCCTGACTCCTTCTATCACACTCATCATATTAGCCGACAACAAGACAATGACGACAGCTAGTCTTACTGGGGTCCGACATATGTGACCAACTGCCTTGATTCGGTCTTATGTAGCAAAATTCGAAATTGTGTTTTTTACGTTGGATAAAAGCAGAGACACAGAGCTACAAAATGATATATCATACACTGCATTTAAGGGAACAATGGGAAAGTAATTCTGCTTTGAAAGTTGAAAAACTTGTAATCTCACTTTTGAGAAAATGGCCTTTGAATGTTTTGGTACCTACTGAAGAGCTCTTCTTTGTCTACACCCATTCAGCATCGTTCACACCCTTTTAAGCTTTAGCCCCACCCACCTTGTTTTGCTCTCTTGTGCATACTTGACACTCTGGCCGATGAGTAGGGTTGATCCGAGCGTTCTGACCTCACAATGGCAGTCAAGCACCCAAGCTAACTGGCTAACATTAGCTAGCTACTTCCAGACACAAAATTGGGATTATGGTTCATTGTGAGAGAACACCCCACTGACCATTTTACTCGCACTAGCAGAGCTGGTTAGGCTGTTTTCATGTTATCCAGAGCGTTGGTGACTGTATCTGTGCTGCTGGCAACAATTGAATTACGCTTTTTTGCCAACTTTTTTGCCAACTGACACCGGCCATATTCAACGGGTGTTGTGCGCTCGCAAATTCATCAGTTATTCTGCGCTCTGGCATACTCAGACTGAATTTATGAACGCACCCGAAGTGGTTACTTGCATAGTGGAGTCTTTTGTTAAGACATGTAGCTAGCTAGCTAGGTAAACAATGAACCATAATCCCAACTCATTACATTACTATCCTGCATGAATCTGCAGGTAGCTAACCAACCAGGTTCAATGTTAGCTAGCTAACATTAGGCTATAACTAGCCAAGCAAATGGCTTGAGATACGAATAATAAGATCATAAATGTAATGTTAGCTAGCGAGCCAGCCAGCTAATGTTAGCTAGCTAGCTAACAGTACACTTTAACTTGAAATGAAACCACTTTCTGTCAAAATTAGAAACATGTAATATCTGAAAGTGTTGCTAGCTAGACTATCTTACCCGTATATATCATGCATGGATGGACAAATCTCCCTGTCATGGTTGCCATGGTTGCCCTTAGTTTGAAGATGTAATCCGGAGACAGGTGTTGTCTCCATCTCTTTAGCTATCATACTCTTATTCTACTGATTTCAAAACTCGATCCTCCAGAAAGTGGAGAGCAACACTTATGCAGCTCCACGATACATTTTAAAAAAGCAGCGTTAGACTGGATTGCCTACACATACTGACCAGCTCAAATAGACAGAAGCATGCTATATGGCAGACCAATCCAAACTCCTCTCTCGGCATGTCCAGCCCACTCATTATCTCAGCCAATCACGGCTAGTGGGAAGGTTGCTGTCTCTTTCTGTAGCTTAACCAACTAGGTTTGTAATTTAACAATTTTATTCGTATTTACAGATGGCATACAAGTTTGTTATTAAGGCACATGAACGTTCACGTTCCAGAAGGCAAAAAATGCATTATGATTTAAAAAAAGTTTACATTCAAATGGCTCTCCTGTGAAGTAGTGACCCACGACATATGCCTAGTTTCCTGAAACGAGTCACATATAATGAAAAATACATTACAGACAAAATACTTTACAATTTACATATATTTAAACACATTAACATGTAGGGTGTGTGTGTGCATCTATCAGTTACACATACATGTCAGTACATACACACAACAAGTAGGTCACATGGGAGGCATTGTGTCGTTTTATTAGTTTTTTTATTAGGTTTGCTGTTCACTTGCACTATACAGTATACAATGGAAGGGAGTTCCATACACTCATGGCTCTGTATAATACTGTACGTTTCCTTCAATTTGAAAATACCCCTGCTGGCATGTATGGTGGGGTAAGTGTGTGTGTCAGTGCTGTGTGTAAGTTGACTCTGCAAACAATTTGTTATTTCCAACACATTAATGTTTCTTATAAAACCAAGGAGTGACTCAGTCAGTCTTTCCTTAACTCTTAGCAAGAGAGACTGGCATGCATAGTATTTATATCAGCCCTCTGATTACAATGAAGAGCAAGACGTGCCGTTCTGTTATTGGCCAGCTGCAGCTTAACTAGGTCTTTCTTTGCAGCACTTGACTATATGACAGGACAATAATCAAGATAAGATCGAACTAGAGCCTGCAGGACTTGCTTTGTGGAGTATGGTGTCAAGAAAGCAGATCATCTCTTTATTACGGACAGACCTCTCCCCATCTTTACAACCATTGACTCTATATGTATTGACCATGACAGTTTACAATCTAAGGTAACGCCAAGTAATTTAGCCTCCTGAACTTGTAAAATAGCCACGGCATTCATTACCAGATTCAACTGCGGTCTAGAATTTAGGGAATGATTTGTACCAAATACAATGCTCTTAGATTAGAGATGGTCAGGACCAGTTTATTACTGGCCATCCATTCCAAAAAAAAAACTGCAACTCTTTGCTAAGTGTTTCAGTGACTTCATTAGCTGTGGTTGCTAGTGCATATATGGTTGAATCATCAGCATACAGTGAGGGAAAAAAGTATTTGATCCCCTGCTGATTTTGTACGTTTGCCCACTGACAAAGAAATGATCAGTCTATAATTTCAATGGTAGGTTTATTTGAACAGTGAGAGACAGAATAACAACAAACAAATCCAGAAAAACGCATGTCAAAAATGTTATTAATTGATTTGCATTTTAATGAGGGAAATAAGTATTTGACCCCCTCTCAATCAGAAAGATTTCTGGCTCCCAGGTGTTTTTTATACAGGTAACGAGCTGAGATTAGGAGCACACTGTAAAAGGGAGTGCTCCTAATCTCAGCTTGTTACCTGTATAAAAGACACCTGTCCACAGAAGCAATCAATCAATCAGATTCCAAACTCTCCACCATGGCCAAGACCAAAGAGCTCTCCAAGGATGTCAGGGACAAGATTGTAGACCTACACAAGGCTGGAATGGGCTACAAGACCATCGCCAAGCAGCTTGGTGAGAAGGTGACAACAGTTGGTGCGATTATTCGCAAATGGAAGAAACACAAAGTAACTGTCAATCTCCCTCGGCCTGGGGCTCCATGCAAGATCTCCCCTCGTGGAGTTGCAATGATCATGAGAACGGTGAGGAATCAGCCCAGAACTACACGGGAGGATCTTGTCAATGATCTCAAGGCAGCTGGGACCATAGTCACCAAGAAAAAAATTGGTAACACACTACGCCGTGAAGGACTGAAATCCTGCAACGCCCGCAAGGTCCCCCTGCTCAAGAAAGCACATATCCAGGCCCGTCTGAAGTTTGCCAATGAACATCTGAATGATTCAGAGGAGAACTGGGTGAAAGTGTTGTGGTCAGATGAGAACAAAATCGAGCTCTTTGGCATCAACTCAACTCACCATGTTTGGAGGAGGAGGAATGCTGCCTATGACCCCAAGAACACCATCAAACATGGAGGTGGAAACATTATGCTTTGGGGGGGTGGTTTTCTGCTAAGGGGACAGGACAACTTCTCCACATCAAAGGGATGATAGACGGGGCCATGTACCGTCAAATCTTGGGTGAGAACCTCCTTCCCTCAGCCAGGGCATTGAAAATGGGTCCAGCATTACAATGACCGAAAACACACGGCCAAGGCAACAAAGGAGTGGCTCAAGAAGAAGCACATTAAGGTCCTGGAGTTGCCTAGCCAGTCTCCAGACCTTAATCCCATAGAAAATCTGTGGAGGGAGCTAAAGGTTCGAGTTGCCAAACGTCAGGCTCGAAACCTTAATGACTTGGAGAAGATCTGCAAAGAGGAGTGGGACAAAATCCCTCCTGAGATGTGTGCCAACCTGATGACCAACTACAAGAAACGTCTGACCTCTGTGATTGCCAACAAGGGTTTTGCCACCAAGTACTAAGTCATGTTTTGCAGAGGGGTCAAATACTTATTTCCCTCATTAAAATGAAAATCAATTAATAACATTTGTGACATGCGTTTTTCTGGATTTTTTTGTTGTTATTCTGTCTCTCACTGTTCAAATAAACCTACCATTAAAATTATAGACTGATCATGTCTTTGTCAGTGGGCAAACGTACAAAATGAGCAGGGGATCAAATACTTTTTTCCCTCACTGTACATGGACACACATGCTTTGTTTAATGCCATTGGCAATGGCATTGGTCAAAATAGAAAAGAGTAGAGGGCCTAGATAGCTGACCTGCGGTACACCACATTTTACATTAGAGAAGCTTCCATTAAAGAAAACCCTCTGAGTTCTATTAGATACAGTGGCTTGCAAAAGTATTCACCCCCCTTGGCATTTTTTCCTATTTTGTTGCCTTACAACCTGGAATTAAAATTGATTGTTTGGGAGTTTGTATCATTTGATTTACACAACATGCCTGCCACTTTGAAGATTCAAAATATTATTTTTTGTGAAACAAACAAGAAATAAGACAGAAAAACTGAAAACTTGAGCTTGCATAACTATTCACCCCCCCCAAAGTCAATACTTTGTAGAGCCACCTTTTGCAGCAATTACAGCTGCAAGTCTCTTGGGGTATGTCTCTATAAGCTTGGCACATCTAGCCACTGGGATTTTTGCCCATTCTTCAAGGCAAAACTGCTCCAGCTCCTTCAAGTTGGATGGGTTCCGCTGGTGTACAGCAATCTTTAAGTCATACCACAGATTCTCAATTGGATTGAGGTCTGAGCTTTGACTAGGCCATTCCAATACATTTAAATGTTTCCCCTTAAACCACTCAAGTGTTGCTTTAGAAGTATGCTTAGTGTCATTGTCCTGCTGGAAGGTGAACCTCCATGCCAGCCTCAAATTTCTGGAAGACTGAAACAGGTTTCCCTCAAGAATATCCCTGTATTTAGCGCCATCCATCATTCCTTCAATTCTGACCAGTTTCCCAGTCCCTGTCGATGAAAAACATCCGCACAGCATGATGCTGCCACCACCATGCTTCACTGTGGGGATGGTGTTCTCGGGTTGATGAGAGGTGTTGGGTTTGCGCCAGACATAGCGTTTTCCTTGATGGTCAAAAAGCTCAATTTTAGTCTCATCTGACCAGAGTACCTTCTTCCATATGTTTGGGGAGTCTCCCACATGCCTTTTGGAGAACACCAAATGTGTTTGCTTATTTTTTTCTTCATGCACTGGCTTTTTTCTGGCCACTCTTCCGTAAAGCCCTGCTCTGTGGAGTGTACGGCTTAAAGTGGTCCTATGGACAGATACTCCAATCTCCGCTGTGGAGCTTTGCAGCTCCTTTAGGGTTATCTTTGGTCTCTTTGTTGCCTCTCTGATTAATGCCCTCCTTGCCTGGTCTGTGAGTTTTGGTGGGCGGCCCTCTCTTGACAGGTTTGTTGTGGTGCCATATTCTTTCAGTTTTTTAATAATGGATTTAATGGTGCTCTGTGGGATGTTCAAAGTCCCACAGACTTCAAAGTTTCTGATCTTTTTTTATAACCAAACCCTGATCTGTACTAACATTTACATTTTAGTAATTTAGCAGACGCTCTTATCCAGAGCAACTTACAGTTAGTGAGTGCATACATTTTCATACTTCTCCACAACTTTGTCCCTGACCTGTTTGGAGAGCTCCTTGGTCTTCATGGTGCCGCTTGCTTGGTGGTGCCCCTTGCTTAGTGGTGCCCCTTGCTTAGTGGTGTTGTAGACTCTGGGGCCTTTCAGAACAGGTGTATATATACTGAGATCATGTGACAGATCATGTGACACTTAGATTGCACACAGGTGGACTTTATTTAACTAATTACGTGACTTCCGAAGGTAATTGGTTGCACCAGATCTTATTTAGGTGCTTCATAGCAAAGGGGGTGAATACATATGCACGCACCACTTTTACGTTATAAAAAAAAAATTTGGGGGGGGAAACAAGTTCTTTTTTTCATTTCAATAGTAACTAACACATTTGAAATAGCAACACAGTTGCAAATCAAAATTTCAGATGATAATTGCCTATACTGTTATCAAAGTAATCATTTTTGTATGATGCATGTTAATGATGAATAATGCATCAGAAACAATTCCAACACAGTTCAATATTACAACTATAGTCCTATCATTACCTGTATGTACTGAAAGCGTGCAGAATGTTCTCTCCATGAGGCAGCGACAATCACGCTGAAGATGTCGTCTTTGTTTCCCTTTTTCCAACATAAGCATTCACGCATAGCATTACCATTGTTGCTTCACAATTGTTATTAAGCCTGCCATAAAGGTCTGTTTAAATGTCGTGATGACATAAGATCTATGGATGACTAAGATGAAGTCCTCTTTGATGCAAAGAGATGTCCTCCTAGAAGCTCCTCATTTCATTCCTCTTCCTGCGCATACAAATACAGCTTGATAGTATAATTCCTATGAGACCTTTTAACAATTCATGTAAAATATGTTAATAGTGAAAAAAAAAGATATATGCAAATCAATACAGAATCTTAAAAATGCTAATAACACTTCATCAGGAAATGTGTGGACTTGCAATATGGAGGGGGAGGGATAAAAAAACATTAGGAGGACGTTAAGTGGTAATGACTGCTCTAGAGACAGGAGAAAGGACGCTTCTCCCCTCACCTCATCCCCACCACAGCATGCAATCCCCCAGAAGAAGCACACAATTAATTTACCATGGAAAGTTGAGGCTTGGGCAAGTGTGAATTTGAACATTTACTGTAATCCTGGAAGAGGTGTGCTGGAGAAGTGGGCATGCTCATGAATGCAAATGTAGGACAGGTTCTGCAGGGACTTGGCAGAGGCTTCTGTTAAAGTTAGCGCATAATGACAGATTGGTATCCCTGGTAAATCACACATAAAAATTCTGATTCTATACAATTCTGGGTCACAAACATAATAGCCATTTTAGGTCACATTGAGTCATGGTTGCTGATTGACTGGGTTAGGTTGACTTTCAACAGACTATCAATTTGGCCGTTCTAACGTTATACCATTTTAGTTTTTCCTCACATTTTCATGGGCCCGAGGGCTTTTTAATACAAGGTATCTATTTAATACCTATACCTTATCTGGTTTCCTTTGCTGTTCTGTAGAAACTGGCTTTTTAAATGTTCCAATAACTTCCTCCAAAGGCATACAGTACCAGTCAAAAGTTTGGACACACCTATTCATTCAAGGGTTTTTCTTTATTTTTTTACTATTTTCTACATTATAGAATAATAGTGAAGACATCAACACTATGAAATAACACATATGGAATAATGTAGTAACCAAAAAATTGTTAAACAAATAAAATTATATTTTATATTTGAGATTCTTCAAATAGCCACCCTTTGCCTTGACGACAGCTTTGCACACACTTGGCATTCTCTCAACCAGCTTCACCTGGAATGCTTTTTTAACAGTCTTGAAGGAGTTCCCACATATGCTGAGCACTTGTTGGCTGCTTTTCCTTCACTCTGCTGTCCGACTCATCCCAAACCATCTCAATTGGGTTGAGGTCTGGGGATTGTGGAGGCCAGGTCATCTGATGCAGCACTCCATCACTCTCCTTCTTGGTAAAATAGCCCTTACACAGTCTGGAGGTGTGTTGGGTCATTGTCCTGTTGAAAAACAAATGATAGTCCCACTAAGCCCAAACAAGATGGGATGGTGTATCGCTGCAGAATGCTGTGGTAGCCATGCTGGTTAAGTATGCCTTGAATTCATGCCTCAAGATCATCTGTTCACCCACACGTGTCTCACAAAGCCACGGCGGTTGAAACCAAACATTTCCAATTTGGACTCCAGACCAAAGGAGAAATTTCCACTGGTCTAATGTCCATTGCTCGTGTTTCTTGGCCCAAGCAGGTCTCTTCTTCTTATTGGTGTCCTTTAGTAGTGGTTTCTTTGCAGCAATTCGACCATGAAGGCATGATTCACACAGTCCCCTCTGAACAGTTGATGTTGAGATTTGTCTGTTACTTGAACTCTGTGAAGCATTTAGTTGGGCTGCAATGTCTGAGGCTGATAACTCTAATGAACTTATCCTCTGCAGCAGAGGTAACTCTGGGTCTTCCATTCCTGTGCCGGTCCTCATGAGAGCCAGTTTCATCATAGCGCTTGATGGTTTTTGTGACTGCACTTGAAGAAACTTTCAAAGTTCTTGAAATGTTCCGTATTGACTGACCTTCATGTCTTAAAGTAATGATGGGCTGTCATTTCTCTTTGCTTATTTGAGCTGTTCTTGACATAATATGGACTTGGTCTTTTACCAAATAGGGCTATCTTCTGTATACCCCCCCTACATTGTCACAACACAACTGATTGGCTCAAATGCTTTTTTCACAAATTAACTTTTAAGAAGGCATACCTGTTAATTGAAATGCATTCCAGGTGACTACCTCATGAAGCAGGTTAAGAGAATGCCAAGAATGTGCAAAGCTGTCATCAAGGCAAAGGGTGGCTATTTGAAGAATCTCAAATATAAAATATATTTTGATTTATGTAACACTTTTTTGGTTACTACGTGATTCCATATGTGTTAGTTCATAGTTCTGATGTCTTCACTACTATTCTACAATGTAAAAAATAGTAAATATAAAGAAAAACCCTTGAATGAGTAGGTGTGTCCAAACTTAATAGTTTAAAAGTATCTGCAGGCGCATATTGGCAAAAGAAACAGCATGTCACACCTTGTAATATTTTATGATTAACTTTGGATTGAATGCGTTTCATTGATCATTTTGACTTTGCACAGTAATTGCATACTGTCTAGAATGTCAGCTAATGTTTTTTTTCTTCCTGTTTGTAACAACAGTGTTTACTGATGCAATACGGTAACAACTGTCTCAATGAAAACATTACTCTGATCTCATATCTTACTGATTATTTCCTTTGGGGAGGCAGTCTATGTGGAAATGTCTGAATGAAGGTCATAGTCAGAAAAATAAACCCTGACATCATTATTGAAAAATGGTGTCTAGGAGGTTGATGTACAATTGGAACAGAAAAGGGAAAATATAACTAACCCTCTTGGGGTACTCTTATTCATAGCATGATTTCAACTGTAATTCTGCAAAAAGAATTGTAGAAGAACAATTAACATTTATTCTGGCAGAGGAGGAATGGGAGAACAGATGATGATGTTCTCTTGTGATCATAGCTAAGAGCATTGGCATACAAGTGGTCCCATAACCTCATTCAGTGATGTGCCCCCTGACTGAGGTATCTGTGGTTTTGACACATATAGGATCCCCGCTGCGTGACACCAACTGCTCTTACCATAACATCAGAAGGTACTATGAAAAAGTGTCCTTGATTTTTCCATGTATGTAATGAGATGGATTAAATGTGTGTAGTTCAGTGGAGGCTCCTCAGAGGAGGAAGGGGAGGACACACAAATTAATTTCTTCAAAAATGAAGGAGAAGCAAGAGAGAGAGAGAGATTGTAATTGTTTTGTCACTTTCAGTGTTCACTTACTTAGCTAGCAAATGCAGCTGGCAAGTTTAGCCTACTCAAACACCGGCTCAAACAGAGGGATGCTATGTTAGCTAGCTGGCTATGACTATCCAACACAACACTGGAACTCTTCCAAGTCAAGGTACACTTTTGGTTTTGTTAATTTATTGCCACCGGGGCCCGCTGGTGTAACTGCTTACTGACTATACACTGTAACGTTACTGCATGATTGTAGCGGGTTTACTAATGCATTAGTTCTATTAGCTATGTTGACTAGGACGTTACTTTAGCTAATATGTGGACAACGATGTAGGCTGTGTGTAGCGGTTATGACATGGTTTGCCTGGTCACATACAGCTGATGTGTTGTGCATTGAATCCACAAACAAAGGGAAAAGGTGAGAGGAGGAGAGTGCATAGAGGCGAGGAGGAATACAACGTGGCTGCTATGAAAGAGAACTGTGTTTATGCGTGATCACGGGTCTATTTATTCAGCCGATTCTGTTGATAAAAACGTTTCTTAAACGGAAGCAAACGAAACGGGGATAAAAATACCTGAACTTGTCCAATAGAAACTCTCGTTTGCAACTGTTGGACTAATGATTAAACCCTAGATAAGCTAGATGCAGGCAAGAGTGTGCAAGGCGGTATTGAATGTGTCACTGTCTGTCACCTCAACATTTTCTCTCAATCTGTGTGCACATATGTTGAAACTTTAATTCATAGGCTAGGTTGTAGCAACCTCATTATGGGTATAGGGAAAATTTGAGTATCATGTAGTAGTCTAAACCTATCGATGTTACATTGAACTGGGTGAATGGAATGTGAATTACAGTCATCCAATATGCTGTAATAGAAATAAGGCCATGCTCATAAAAAAATAATAATTGTCCTCCCTCATCATAAACGGCACATACTTTTTTATGGATATCAGACATTTTCTTGTTCTGAATGATGCACATGTGTATGACGTTTGTATAATGTTGGTCGTCAGTGTTTCTCATGATTGGCTGTCATCACACTACGTAGTTCCACCTAGTTTAGGTGAAGAGCCTGTTCATGACATGAATGGCTTCTTTCCACGCCAGCACTGTTCACCAGGGGATTATTGTGATTTTACAAAAGATGCTGTAATGGAGCCTCTACTCCAGAGCATGTTTAATTAATCAAGTTTACACAGCTTGCAGAGAATAAGCTTTCCTGGTTTTTATGCATGGCTTGAGGTCCTGCCACCCTCCATCATGATTACGGTGTTTCCAGATGAACCAGCCTGGCTGCCTCCCTGTGGGCCAGACCAGTGCAGGCCCCTCCGATTGGATTTGCTCTATCCCTCTGCACCAAAAGGGATGCAAAACCTGGCCCCTTGCAGCTAGGCGCCTTATTAAAAGTCAATTTCATATTTACTAGCAACCTGCTAAAAGGGTGATTTGATGCTTGTGTTGTGAAAAAAAAAATGCTTTTTAGAGGAATATACTTACTCCAGATTACACAGCCCATTGAAAATAATTAAGTTGGGAATTTCATGTAAGACACATGTAATATGTATGTTAATAGACTGGAGAGCGAATTTCATTTTATGGAGTTTTGGAAGCGAGGGATTGTATATTTGCCTCAGTGACTCCCAGTCTTAATTTGCGGCCTGTTCGGGATTCTAAATGCAGCTTTGAATGACATGGCAACAGAGTTGTTGAGGAGAATTAGGATGATAAATGTGAAGTTTGGAAGCTGGTGTTTTAATTTTCCTGCATGCCACATCTGACAGGGTAGATGAGTTATAGCGCAAGAGGATAGGATGTGACTGGAGTGACATGAAAGATCTGAGTAATCTGTCTTTAAAGATTATCCAATGGAAGGGCATTTAGACAGGCACTCTTGTCAAGGCGGTGGCGCTAACGTACACAGCACGGTTGTTTGTTTACCTGTGTGTCTTGTTTGTATTCTCAGCAGCAATCTCTCTTCAAAGACGATCGCATCGCAGAATGGTGTGAGCCAAACTAGTTAATTGAAATATGCTTCATCTGGTATAAACAGAGAAAAAAAAGGAATGTACAATTCCAGAATTCTATGCTGTGGGCTGATAAAATGACTAGAGCCAAGCTCTGATGTCAGGCACTTATCTTGCATGCTTGCATCACATCGCTCCCCTACTTCTGGGGTGGACTCCCACTGGGGTTATTTATCCACTGATCTGGTCTGTTCTTTTTGTTTCACCTGAGAGCCACACTGCAGGACAGAAAGGGAGCTTAATAAACAGGTCAATGTCTGGGCAGGAGGTTCATACTGAGCCATAAATTCTCAGAGAGATTGAGAGATTAGAAATGGTGAGGGAGGACATAGAACAAGTAGGAGAAAGAGTGTAAGTCACAGGAGAGAGAGACAAAGAAATATATGCCATTTAGCAGGCGCTTTTATCCAGTTTATGTATGGGTGGTCCCGGGAATCAAACCCAATAACCTTGCGTTACAAGCACCATGCTCTACCAACTGAGCTACAAACGACCAAGAAAGAAAGGCATACTGATGGAGCACAAGGGAAAAGCAGCCTGTTTCTGTGTTACATAAGGCTGTGCAGAGGTGTCTGGTAATGATATTGACCCTTGGTGTTGCAGGCGCATGAAGCCTGGTGGGCTGGCTGATGATAGGGACAGGAAATAAACTTGGCTAGTGGACAAAGCTCTTCCCCTTGGAGACAGGGTGGGATGAGGAGGAGGATGGGGTACACATCAGGTCATCATTATCCCTCTGCAGTGAGGCAGGACACGAGCAGGCAGTGGGGGGAGCCAGACAGCCACCACCGCCACACCTTCAGTTTAATCCTGGGTAGCTGGAATGGTATAGAATTAGACAGATTGACAACTCTGTCTCTGTGCCTCCTCTCTACAATGACACCTGCGAGATAAGCCTGGGATCTCCCCCACCCCTCCCCTCCGCCCACCACTCCTGCCACTCTGTCCAGCCACAGGGGCAATATTGCTATCCACTATCCTCCTCTCGGCTCTATTCAGAATACATTTCCATTCACCCTGTCAATGAGCGCACATCACTCCTAACAGCAACCGTCTAAAGCATTTCCCCCTGGCATGTCCATATTAAAACAAAAGTTCCAAATAATTGAGCCTGTCCCATTGGGTGTCATTCATTCTAAGAGGTCCCATCTGCAGACCTGGCAGGTGCCTTGTGATGAGAGACACAAACCACCAGCTGTTATCTCTCAATGATGTGCTGGAATTACCCAGCAATAAGACCCTGATCACCACAGCTAAAATAGTCTTTTTTTATATATATATGGTCAACCTTCTATGGGAATATTCTGAGGTTGTATTGTGCTGTTTTAGTGGATGTATGGAATGTATCAAAAGCCTTGTCTCATTGGAAAACAGGTCATTGATGGTTATTTACATTGTTTATTGGGTTTACAGGAATAATTTAACATAGGCAAGTATGTCAGTACAATTACTCAGACCTACAGGTACTGAGTGGAAGGAGTTAAGACTAGGCAAAATATACATCCTGTTTGTCTGAATACATAGTGTGCATGATGGCTAATGGGATGTCTCATTACTCTTCTGTAGATATGAGGTCTTAGCATATTACTGTAAATTGCTCTGTCTAATACATAACTCAAATATGAATCAAAAAATATAGAAAAACAACTAACAACAGCCATCTCAATCAGACTCCATAAGCTATGAAATGAAAATACATTTAGATCTAAATCTCTTAATGCAGATGAGAATCGAGTGACAGCCTAGTTAATATGCTTTGGTAATACGTGGATCAATTGATTGTGTGTTAAGGTTCATGCTGAACCCATTGTTGAAGATCTTAGCTCTCATTGTAATGCTTTACTCCATTAGCTCACTCAGCACTTTAAACATTGATAGAAGAACAGCCCTGCTTTGATCTAACAGTTCTGGCCTGATGTTTCATCAATAACTGCCATTTTGTAAACTAGGTTAGGTGAGGCAACAAAGGTTGAACTTTGACAAACATCTGTAATGACTCTTCTTTTATATGAAAGCAATTTAAATAGAGATCATTGGCCTTTGAAAAAAAAAAAATCAGAATATTTCTTCAAGTAAAGAAAAGTGGATTGTCTTCACAACTCAAAAATGTAATCAACGTATTTTCACCAAGGTTAGCATTTTTCCTCTCCTGCTGCAAATTTTACCATAAAAACACATTTCTCACATTCCTAGGGAAGCAATTCTACTGTAGATATCCATACCTACATTTCAAGCTGGACATGAAATCTAGATGCATGACTGCAGTGAGAATATTCTCCCTGCTAAGACTAATGTGGATGTCTGTGGTGTGCAACAGCCTAACATTCATCTAGGTGTTGTCATTGCCTGAGGCCTGTTTGTATATATTCCACTGCCTCTACAACAATAGCAAGGATACCACTGCAGCATAATACCACACAGATTGCACATACTCCCCTCACTGATAGGAAAACTAAGTGAGAGAGGCGGTCGGTGACAGCTGTAATCTGTTTAAACCTACGGTCAGCAGCTCCCCTGCTCATGTGCTGTGAAGGGCCTTGCCACATCTCTAATGTGGGCCATAGCATCCACAGACATACAGTGGGGAAAAAAAGTATTTAGTCAGCCACCAATTGTGCAAGTTCTCCCACTTAAAAAGATGAGAGAGGCCTGTAATTTTCATCATAGGTACACGTCAACTATGACAGACAAATTGAGGAAAAAAAATCCAGAAAATCACATTGTAGGATTTTTAATGAATTTATTTGCAAATTATGGTGGAAAATAAGTATTTGGTCACCTACAAACAAGCAAGATTTCTGGCTCTCACAGACCTGTAACTTCTTCTTTAAGAGGCTCCTCTGTCCTCCACTCGTTACCTGTATTAATGGCACCTGTTTGAACTTGTTATCAGTATAAAAGACACCTGTCCACAACCTCAAACAGTCACACTCCAAACTCCACTATGGCCAAGACCAAAGAGCTGTCAAAGGACACCAGAAACAAAATTGTAGACCTGCACCAGGCTGGGAAGACTGAATCTGCAATAGGTAAGCAGCTTGGTTTGAAGAAATCAACTGTGGGAGCAATTATTAGGAAATGGAAGACATACAAGACCACTGATAATCTCCCTCGATCTGGGGCTCCATGCAAGATCTCACCCCGTGGGGTCAAAATGATCACAAGAACGGTGAGCAAAAATCCCAGAACCATACGGGGGGACCTAGTGAATGACCTGCAGAGAGCTGGGACCAAAGTAACAAAGCCTACCATCAGTAGCACACTACGCCGCCAGGGACTCAAATCCTGCAGTACAAGACGTGTCCCCCTGCTTAAGCCAGTACATGTCCAGGCCCATCTGAAGTTTGCTAGAGTGCATTTGGATGATCCAGAAGAGGATTGGGAGAATGTCATATGGTCAGATGAAAACAAAATATAACTTTTTGGTAAAAACTCAACTCGTCGTGTTTGGAGGACAAAGAATGCTTAGTTGCATCCAAAGAACACCATACCTACTGTGAAGCATGGGGGTGGAAACATCATGCTTTGGGGCTGTTTTTCTGCAAAGGGACCAGGACGACTGATCCGTGTAAAGGAAAGAATGAATGGGGCCATGTATCGTGAGATTTTGAGTGAAAACCTCCTTCCATCAGCAAGGGCATTGAAGATGAAACATGGCTGGGTCTTTCAGCATGACAATGATCCCAAACACACCGCCCGGGCAACGAAGGAGTGGCTTCGTAAGAAGCATTTCAAGGTCCTGGAGTGGCCTAGCCAGTCTCCAGATCTCAACCCCATAGAACATCTTTGGAGGGAGTTGAAAGTCCGTGTTGCCCAGCAACAGCCCCAAAACATCACTGCTCTAGAGGGGATTTGCATGGAGGAATGGGCCAAAATACCAGCAACAGTGTGTGAAAACCTTGTGAAGACTTACAGAAAACGTTTGACCTGTGTCATTGCCAACAAAGGGTATATAACAAAGTATTGAGAAACTTTTGTTATTGACCAAATACTTATTTTCCACCATAATTTGCAAATAAATTCATTAAAAAACCTACAATGTGATTTTCTGGAAAATTTTTTCTCATTTTGTCTGTCAATAATGACGTGTACCTATGATGAAAATTACAGGCCTCTCTCATATTTTTAAGTGGGAGAACTTGCACAATTGGTGGCTGACTAAATACTTTTTTTCCCCACTGTACGCTGTACACACATATATACACGCTGTACACATGCGCACACACACATTTAAATACGCAGTGGCAGATACTCAGTGCCTGGTTTACAGCCCTCTCATGAACATACTTTTCTTCCCCCACCTGCCAGACCACATCCATATAAACAAGGGGCTTATGTGTAAGAATACCATTAGAGCATGACTGACCCCAGCTGATAAAAGCTGGATAAGGGGGATTTCTAACGGAGGGTTTCTGACAAAACAAATCCTTTAACATCTAAAGGGGAACTACCCATGTAATCTGTCTCACTCATCAGCTGTCACACTGATTTACTCACCCAGTGCCCCTCACTACTGGCCCCATTTTATATTCTGGATCTTAAACAGAACCAGTCTCTGCTCTTTGAATATCAGCCTACTGTTCTCTATCTTCAGGTGATGCAGTGGGCTCTATGGCACTCTGAGTGATGCAATCCCATTCAATACCTGTGCATGTCTATAAAATATCATGTTTTTACATATTTAACTCCTGCATCTGTCAAGGAATGTGTCAATCAAAAAGGCTGTGTTACAAACTAGTTGAGGTAATTAGTTTGTGAATAGTTTTTATAGGCCTTGTGCTCCTAGATCAATTACTGATGGAATTTTACACCCAAGGCCTTTTTAGGATGTGTGCTTGATTTACCCTACAGGGCAAACCTATTAAAGACAGATAATGACTAATAATAAGTATTTCATTAATCATGTAACTGATACCACAAAACACCCTTGTTCCTAAAGCAATCCTATCTGAAGCTATATCTCCACACGAAAAGGGGTCATTTCATCTGTGGTTTTAGTTACGTTGGAATGTGGTTTCTCTCAAACTTCACTTTTTAACAGGTCCTCAAATGAGCAAGCCCACTAGGTTGTGAAATGACCTATCAGAGGGAGGCCCATGTTTGGGCCCAATTCAGAGGCAGATTTACACTTATTTGATTGCCTTTCAATAGCTGATGGCTTTTGCCACAGATGACCAATTCACCGCCCATAATCTGATGAGCTGGTCTGAATCGAAATTGCCAGTAATCCTTTTTACAGCAAACAATTTTGCCTCTCTCTTTCCCTTAACAGGGTCAGATGAAAAGGAAAAATATAAAGACGAATGAGTGGTGCAATATTTTTGAAGCAGCTGTTAAAGCAGGGATCAAGAAAGAGAGATGGGTCATGTTGGCCTGTCGCTGGAGGAAGAAGAGGAGAAATCAGAAACAGTTCAGCTTCACCATAGAGTTCCCTAATAATATAGTATTGAAATGTATTATATGGATTTCTAAATATACTTCTATCCCATTTTAAGTGCACACAAATGGCATGATAGAACTGCAGTAAATCCATGTACTGGGTACTTCAATAAATCACTCCAACACATCTTTGATTGGAATGTTATGAGGAGAAAATATATCATGGTGATGTTCTTGAAGGGACCTTTCCTTGATGAGAAAAGGCTTGTTGTTGCAAACTGGGGGACCTGCCATTCTACTGGGAGAGACCATGTAATGATCAATACACACGATTATTGGATCAGACAATGTAATTACCTGCTTGGGATCAATATATGGTGAGTAAATGTACTTTCCCTTTGCTGTTTTCATCTGAATACAGAAAGCATCTCTGTGACAATGGTGCTATTGAGCTGTATTGAAATAATAAAATATAGAATTACCACAGCTGCACAGGAGGTTGGTGACACTTTAATTGGGAAGGACGGCTCGTGGTAATGGCTGGAGCGGAATAGGTGGAATGGTATCAAATACCATTCCATTTACTCTGTTCCAGCCATTATTATGAGCCAGCCTCCCCTCAGCAGCCTCCACTGCACAGCTGTAAGTCCATCAAAGAATGATGACAATATGATGGTTGATGATTTTCCCATTAGTTGAAATAATAGCTGCTAGCACAAAATACTGTTTATAATACGTCTACATTTTTGTGCATAACATCACTTAACTGCTTCATGTAGGTTATTTTTTACATTTTTAACAGGCCTTTATATACCAAGTAGAATCATTAAAAAAACTACAACACAAACTTTATTTATTTCTCCAGAAAAAATATAGTCTATTAAAAGGAACAAAATAATGTTTATTTTCCCACCAGCCCACCGATCTAACAAAGCCACTCATTAGTGATTCTTCATGCATGTGAAATATTAATATTCCAATTTATTGCAATATATTGAAATGCATGCCTGGGAGATCACAACTGAGAGTGTGACCGGGTGTGATTCATGGCTGTGAGTTCTGGGTCTGATCTGAGCTATACTGCAGTTCAGCTAAATTATTATAAACTAAACTGCAGGCGACCGACCATACATGGCCTGCCTTGCATGTACAACAAACAGTTTGGCCCTCTCATGCCCTTAGTTTTGTTATTTTGTAACAAAGTACGCTAAAACCTTAACAATGCTTTATTGCCCTTGTTGATAATACCTGCTTGCTTGTGTGCGTCAGGCAGGCCTGTGCAATAGCAGTCCCCACATCTCCTGCTTATTATCACCAGGCTGCTAGAGAACTGACAGGAAGTATATGCACACAGCAGGGAAACTCATGCTCTGTGAGAAATGCCTATAAGCAGTACCTCTTCCCAAAGGCTTTTGAGGATTACTCAGATACTGGGAGGAATACATCCCACTGGATGATAAAGAGTGGTTTTGATCCTGTGTGTGAATATCTGCATTTGCACTTGTAGACAGAAAGAGAGAAGGGTGATAGCCTGAGAAAGAGAAGAGAGAGATTTCTTGTTGTTTGTACATGCTTAAGTAGGGATATTTGAATAAGCAAATACGCAGGTTAGATTTTTATTTATTGAATGGTATTACAAAAAATAGCTAAACACACATGCAAAGGAACGCAGTCACGCACATACCCCCACACACACTAATAACAGTACACAGCGTTATGAATAGAACTCATATAATATTTCCATGAATATAAAATGAAAATGTCCTCGTTTTAGAAGCCTAGAGGTGCCCCATTTCCCTAAACTCCTCATCCCGAGCAGAGGTATGTCTTTACAGAAACCTAATGAAAGGAAATGAGGAATTAGGGAAAAGCATCCCCATAAAAAGCTTTATGTGCTTTTTTCTGATGGCTGCTGCCAACACCTTTAAACAGACTTTATGGAAATGGCCCTGTTGAACTCTGACCTTGAGAGTGGCAGTAAACTGCAGGGGGAATTACAACCAGGTCACGTTTTTTATGAAAAGTAAATTGCATACTATCATTGCTTTACCAAAACCTTAATTTGCTTACCATTTTACAATAAGTGTCCCTAATTGTTGCATAGCACTTGCAATTGTTGTAACTGTGAGCAGTTTGTGTAATTATACCTCAACGTTTTTATATGCATTCAATTTGTGGAACAAACTCAAATCAGTTGTGACTAAACCTCTTCTCACTCTGTAATTATCGTTTTAGATTGCTCAGTTATCTCAATTGTGAGTTCATTTGCAAGTCCTTGAAATTGTGTATGCCACAAACATTTCTATCATGTGAATGTACTACAGTTGAAGTCGGAAGTTTACATACACCTTAGCCGAATACATTTAAACTCAGGTTTTCACAATTCCTGACATTTAATCCAAGTACAAATTCCCTGTTTTAGGTCAGTTAGGATCACCACTTTATTTTAAGAATGTGAAATGTCAGAATAATAGTAGAGAGAGTTATTTATTTCAGCTTTTATTTCTTTCATCACATTCCCAGTGAAATACATCCACAGGAACACCTCCAATTGACTCAAATTATGTCAATTAGCCTATCAGAAGCTTCTAAAGCCATGACATCAAACTTCTGACCCACTGGAATTGTGATACAGTGAATTATAAGTGAAATAATCTGTTTGTAAACAATTGTTGGAAAAATTACTTGTGTCATGCACAAAGTAGATATCCTAACCGACTTGCCAAAACTATAGTTTGGTAACAAGAAATTTGTGGAGTTGTTAAAAAACAAGTTTTAATGACTCCAACCTAAGTATATGTAATCTTTCGACTTCAACTGTATGCAACAATGTGTACCTACACTGTGTAGCTAAATATATATAGATGTTAGGGACACTTATTGCCTGTCAACTTGAGCACCCAGTGTTTAGCATATCTCTTTTAATTGCATAGCAATTTCTACCAAGCCACATTTTTGATTTGATTCTATTTTCTGTGTTTCGCTGGGTCTTACATGGACATACAGTTGAAGTCGGAAGTTTACATACACCTTAGCCAAATACATTTAAACTCAGTTTTTCACAATTCCTGACATTTAATTCTAGTACAAATTCCCTGTCTTAGGTCAGTTAGGATCAACACTTCATTTTAAGAATGTGAAATGTAAAAATAATAGCATAGAGAATTATTTATTTCAGGTTTAATGTCTTTCATCACATTCCCAGTGGGTCAGAAGTTTACATACACTCAATTAGTATTTAGTAGCGTTGCCTTTAAATTGTTTAACCTGGGTCAAACGTGTCGGGTAGCCCTCCACAACCTTCCCACAATAAGTTGGGTGAATGTTGGCCCATTTCTCCTGACAGAGCTGGTGTAACTGAGTCAGGTTTGTAGGCCTCCTTGCTCGCACACGCTTTTTCAGTTCTGCCCACACATTGTCTATAGGATTGAGGTCAGGGCTTTGTGATGGCCACTCCAATAACTTGACTGTTGTCCTTAAGCCATTTTGCCACAACTTTGGAAGTATGCTTGGGGTCATTGTCCATTTGGAAGACCCATTTGCGACCAAGCTTTAACTTCCTGACTGATGTCTTGAGATGTTGCTTCAAGATATCCACATAATTTTCCTTCCTCATGATGCCATCTATTTTGTGAAGTTCCCCAGTCCCTCCTCCAGCAAAGCACCCCCACAGCATGATACTGCCACCCCCATGATTCACGGTTGGGATGGTGTTCTTCGGCTTGCAAGCCTTCCCCTTTTTCCTCCAAACATAACGATGGTCATTATGGCCAAACAGTTCTATTTTTGTTTCATCAGACCGAAGGACATTTCTCCAAAAAGTATGATCTCTGTGCCCATGTGTAGTTGCAAACCGTAGTCTGGCTTTTTTATGGTGGTTTTGGAGCAGTGGCTTCTTCCTTGCTGAGCGGCCTTTCAGGTTATGTTGATATAGGACTCGTTTTACTGTGGATATAGATACTTTTGTACCTGTTTCCTCCAGCATCTTCACAAGGTCCTTTGCTGTTGTTCTGGGATTGATTTGCACTTTTCGCACCAAAGTACGTTCATCTCTAGGAGACAGAACGCGTCTCCTTCCTGAGCGGTATGACGGCTGCGTAGTGTTTATACTTGCATACTATTGTTTGTACAGATGAACGTGGTACCTTCAGTCATTTGGAAATTGCTCCCAAGGATGAACCAGACTTGTGGAGGTCTACAATTGTTTTTCTGAGGTCTTGGCTGATTTATTTTGATTTTTCCACGATGTCAAGCAAAGAGGCACTAAGTTTGAAGGTAGGCCTTGAAATACATCCACAGGTACACCTCCAATTGACTCAAATTATGTAATTTTGCCTATCAGAAGCTTCTAAAGCCATGACATCATTTTCTGAAATTTTCCAAGGTGTTTAAAGGCACCGTCAACTTAGTGTATGTAAACTTCTGACCCACTGGGGGTTTTGGCCTGCCTAGTGACATCACCGGACTGTAAATTAGTTAATAGACAAATAAGAAAGAGAGTTCCAAACCTCTCTGCCATTAACAACTTGTTTTCAGTTTTCCCCTCCCCACTCAGACCACTCCAGGACATTACTAACAAAATTCTTACTTGAGAAATTGCGCTTTGCTAAGAAGCTATTTTTTAATATATTTTTTAGCAATTTTAATTGAAAACAATCACAGTAAGGTACTTAATTGTTACCCAGAAATGATTTGATATTGAGATAAAAATGGCTGCATTGGACCTTTAAGGTTTGGGATAGTGTTAACCTCAAAGGTTAAGTTTAGGTGTTAATTCTGAGTGGTTAAGGTAAGGGTTGAGGTTTGGGATAATGTTAAAACCAAAATTATTTCAAAACAATTGCCTAGAACTGGGATTGAACCTGCAAACCTCGGAGCCATAGCTTGCGGTTTAAGCCCATCCTCAAACCCATCACTAACACCCTACACACGCCTACTAGATGGTAATCACGTTGCCCCTAGTGGATGATAGAAAAAATAATTTCACATTTTTAAAGATGCCTTAATACGTCGTAATCCACTAGAGTTTGGCCTGAATATCTATATACTATCTATCTATCTATCTATCTATCTATCTATCTATCTATCTATCTATCTATCTATCTATCTATCTATCTATCTATCTATCTATCTATCTATCTATCTATCTATCTATCTATCTATCTATCTATCTATCTATCTATCTATCTGTCTGTCTGTCTGTCTGTCTGTCTGTCTGTCTGTCTGTCTGTCTGTCTGTCTGTCTGTCTGTCTGTCTGTCTGTCTGTCTGTCTGTCTGTCTGTCTGTCTGTCTGTCTGTCTGTCTGTCTGTCTGTCTGTCTGTCTGTCTGTCTGTCTGTCTGTCTGTCTGTCTGTCTGTCTGTCTGTCTGTCTGTCTGTCTGTCTGTCTGTCTGTCTGTCTGTCTGTCTGTCTGTCTGTCTGTCTGTCTGTCTGTCTGTCTGTCTGTCTGTCTGTCTGTCTGTCTGTCTGTCTGTCTGTCTGTCTGTCTATCTATCTATCTATCTATCTATCTATCTATCTATCTATACTGAATAAAAATATAAACGCAACATGCATCAATTTCAATGATTTTATTGAGTCACAGTTCATATAAGGAAATCAGTCAATTGAAATGAATTCATTAGGCCCTAATCTATGGATTTCACTTGACTGGGCAGGGGAGCAGCCATGGGTGGGCCTGGGAGGGCATAGACCCACCCACTTGGGAGCCAGGCCCACCCACTGGGGAGTCAGGCCCAGCCAATCAGAACAAGTTTTTCCCCACAAAAGGGCTTTATTACAGACAGAAATGATCCTCAGCCTCATCAAGCCGAAGAGAAAGGTCCGGAGAGATTTTATCAGAACAAGAAGTTAACTGGCTACAGAATCATATTAGACATCAACTCACCCTTAATAAACAGAAAAAGTGGATTGCCTTTTACCACCAGCTCGATACAGACACCAACCCCGGACCTTCTGGCATAAAATCTAAAACATTAACGGAGACAAAATCAATTATCATACCTGTGTTGAAGTCCCAAGACCAACTCGTAGAAGATAACAAAACAAAAGCAATACTATTCAGAACCCACCTACAAAATGTCCACTCTTGTCCCAATGACCCTCTCTTTGACCAAGAATGGAAAAACATTGTTGATAGAGAAATGCAGAAAACAATATTTACCTCACACCTGACACCAGTAGACCATCCTCTCACCCGATCTGTCACTATCAAAGAAACTAAGATTCATCTGAAAAAAATGAAAAACAAAGCATCTGGGGAAGACAACATTGACAGTGCACTCATCAAACAAGCACTTGATGTATACCTGCACCTGCTTTTAAACCTCTTCACCTCATGTCTCATGCACGGCCGTTTTCCCCTACCTTGGAAATCTGCAGTTGTTACAGTGATTCACAAACCCGGTAAAGACCCATACAACGTCACAAGCTACAGACCAATTAGCCTCCTCAGTCATGTTGGAAAGCTGTTTGAGAGAGTCCTCACCCAAAGACTGAGAAGCCACACTGAGGAAATGGGCCTTCTTGGAGTCCATCAGGCTGGCTTTAGAAAAACAAGATCAACTACCGATAACATTCTAAGTCTTTCAGAGGACATCTTCCTTGATATAGAAAAGGCAAGATGTGGCACAATGGGTTGTGCTATCAACTTGAAGATTCCAATCTTAAACTACCACCTTCCATCAGAAACATCATCACCAGCTCCTCCATAACCGCACAATTAAAGTAAAGGTCTCCACAGCAATATCCCCACCATTTATTAATGAAGCAGGCATCCCACAGGGGGCAGTCCTAAGCCCACTACTCTTTCTGCTATACATATCAGACATCTATTACCCTCCACCCACCATAGGTCAAGTCTCAAAGTTTGCAGACGACCTTTGCTACTGGTACAGCTCCAAATGTCCTCAACTTGCTGCAAAAAAACTCCAGTGGTCTATTCAAGAGATCGAGACATAGTCTAACATGTGGCGCGTAAAGCTGAACCCACAAAAGACTCAATGTGTCCTCTTTACAAGAAGCACCAGCCAAAAAACGAAGAAACCCATAGATCTCAAGCTTTATGGCAAAATAATAAAAGTAGAAAAATAAGCTACATTTCTTGGAGTCACCTTTCAGAAGAAAATGCACTAGACAACACATACAGTGCCTTGCAAAAGTATTCATCCCCCTTGGCGTTGTTTCTATTTTGTTGCATTACAACCTGTAATTTAAATGGATTTTTATTTGGATTTCATGTAATGGACATACACAAAATAGTCAAAATTGAAACAATAACTTGTTTCAAAAACTTCTACAAAATACATAACGGAAAAGTGGTGCATGCATATGTATTTACCCCCTTTGCTATGAAGCCCCTAAATAAGATCTGGTGCAACCAATTACCTTCAAAAGTCACGTAATTAGTTAAATAAAGTCCACCTGTGTGGAATCTAAGTGTCACATGATATGTCACATGATCTCAGTATATATACACCTGTTCTGAAAGGCTCCAGAGTCTGCAACACCACTAAGCAAGGGGCACCACCAAGCAAGCGGCACCATGAAGACCAAGGAGCTCTCCAAACAGGTCAGGGACAAAGTTGTGGAGAAGTACAGATCAGGGTTGGGTTATAAAAAAATATCTGAAACTTTGAACATCCCACGGAGCACTATTAAATCCATTATATATATTTTTTAAAGAATATGGCACCACAACAAACCTGCCAAGAGAGGGCCGCCCACCAAAACTCACGGACCAGGCAAGGAGGGCATTAATCAGAGAGGCAACAAAGACACCAAAGATAACCCTGAAGGAGCTGCAAAGCTCCACAGCGGAGATTGGAGTATCTGTCCATAGGACCACTTTAAGCTGTACACTCCACAGAGCTGGGCTTTACGGAAGAGTGGCCAGAAAAAAGCCATTGCTTTAAGAAGAAAATAAGCAAACACGTTTGGTGTTCGCCAAAAGCCATGTGGGAGACTCCCTAAACATATGGAAGAAGGTACTCTGGTCAGATGAGACAAAAATTGAGCTTTTTGGCCATCAAGGAAAACACTATGTCTGGCGCAAACCCAACACCTCTCATCACCCCGAGGACACCATCCCCACAGTGAAGCATGGTGGTGGCAGCATCATGCTGTGGGGATGTTTTTCATCGGCAGGGAAATTCTTGAGGGAAATCTGTTTCAGTCTTCCAGCAGGACAATGACCTTAAGCAGACTGCTAAAGCAACACTCGAGTGGTTTAAGGGGAAACATTTAAATGTCTTGGAATGGCCTAGTCAAAGCCCAGACCTCAATCCAATTGAGAATCTGTGGTATGGCTTAAAGATTGCTGTACACCAGACGAACCCATCCATCCTGAAGGAGCTGGAGCAGTTTTGCCTTGAACAATGGGCAAAAATCCCAGTGGCTAGATGTGCCAAGCTTATAGAGACATACCCCAAGAGACATGCAGCTGTAATTGCTGCAAAAGGTGGCTATACAAAGTATTGACTTTGGGGGGGGTGAATAGTTATGCACGCTCAAGTTTTCAGTTTTTTTGTCTTATTTCTTTTTTGTTTCACAATAAAACATTATTTTGCATCTTCAAAGTGTAAATCAGCATGTTGTGTAAATCAAATGATACAAACCCCCCAAAAAATCCATTTTAATTATTATTATAAAAATGCCAAGGGGGGTGAATACTTTCACAAACCACTGTATAGCGACCATAGAGAGAGAGGTACGAAAAAGACTTAACCACTTAAAAACGCTGTGCGGAAGAATGTACAGTGCCTCACCTCCCTCAGACAGTGTTGAAAGTCTATATCAGCTATATCCGATCTCTCTTTGAATACGCCCTACCAGCCTGGATAACAGCCTCACCACAGCAGATTAATCGTCTACAGACAATCCAAAACATAGCAATAAAAATGGCCTACAGACTACCAAGATACATCAGTAATCATTACACCCACAGCATATCTGGACTCACATCAATCAAAAACAGACAGTCAAACATTGGTCAGAAGTTCTGTGAGAGTAAAAATTACCTGCTTTGTTTTATATTAATAGTTAACAATTATATGCTTAACATTGGTAAAGAGGTTTTGATAACTTGCAATACTGTGCTTCTGAGAAGGGATGATTCCACTCTCTGCTCCCTGCAGCTGGTCTGTGTGTATCCTAAAGGACATGGGGCGACTCAGAGATAACTTGCGACTCGGGATAGAGATAAAACTCGAGGGACAGAACAACCTGTTATTGTTTTGTATCATCTTTGCTTCTGAGTAACTTGGTCACACGGCATAAGACAAAGAGCCTCTGAGAAGTGACCACAGTGTCTCAGCCCATCTTGTTTCTTCTCACATCTTTCAATGGCACAGCTGTGTGGAGATATGAAGTGAACAGAGGTTGGCTTGAACAGAGAGGAGTAACGGAACTGGCGTTATCACTTGTTTGTGCGCTATGAACCGATACACTTAGCCACGAGAAGAAAACAAGGTAGCTTGTTTACTTCTGAGCTGACGTGGAGGGGTGGACCCAGCCATGACTAAGCATTTTTAGGTCCACTATATAAGATGTCTGTTTATCTCTGTATGTCAGAGCTCTCGGCCCAACACTCAAGAGTGCTGGGTAGACCAGCCTCATTATTGCAGAGCACTCACTCTATTCACTTGTGTGTGTGGTGTGACCTGCTGCGTTATTAATACGTTTTGAATAAAGTAATATCCTGATTGGTGATTGACCTTGTCTCTCCTCATTGTTAAAGAAGAATTTCCACGACAGTTCATCAATAGAGCCATCCATAACCCATCATGGAAGGGTCCTCTGTAGCTCAGCTGGTAGAGCACGGCGCTTGTAACGCCAAGGTAGTGGGTTCGATCCCCGGGACCACCCATTCACAAAAAATGTATGCACGCATGACTGTAAGTCGCTTTGGATAAAAGCGTCTGCTAAATGGCATGTTATTATCATTAAAGGAAGATGTGGAAGTGGCCAAATGGACCACAGACACACCCAAGTCCATAATGCTGAAACTGACCTAACCTATCCACAACATAATCATGCACAACTGACTCTAATCATACTTTCTTTCAAAAAAATTTTTTTACAAATATCCCACCCTCCTCCATTCCCCTCATAGCTACGAGCTTTTATATTTTATCTTAATACCGTTTATTTTAAATAAAATCATGTTGGGAAAGAAAATGTGTTGAAGCTATTGTTTTATGCCTGCTACAACAGCACCTTTAAATCCATTTAGATTTGGTGGATGCCTTGCTTTGACCACACCCTCCTTCCTTGCTCCTGGCCTGCCTTTTCCACCCATCCATGTGCTTTATTGGACAGAAAAGAGCAGAAGCTCTGAGCTGTCCGATCAGGCACATTGTCTATTGTCTCAGTTTCATTAGCTGTCTGGGTGGCTGGTCTCAGACGATCCCGCAGGTGAAGAAGCTGGATGTGGAGGTCCTGGGCTGGCGTGGTTACACGTGGTCTGCGGTTCTGAGGCCGGTTGGATGTTCTGCCAAATTATCTAAAACAACATTTGAGGAGGCTTATGGTAGAGAAATTAACATTGAATCCTCTCCAACAGCTCTGGTGAACATTTCTGCAGTCAGCATGTCAATTGCATGCTCCCTCAAAACTTGAGACATCTGTGGCATTGTGTTGTGTGACACATTTTAATGTCCTTTTATTGTCCCCAGCACAAGGTGCACCTGTGTAATGATCATGCTGTTTAATCCGCTTCTTAATATGCCACACCTGTCAGGTGGATGGATTATCTTGGCAAAGGAGAAATGCTCACTAACATGGATGTAAACAAATTTGTGTACAACATTTGAGAGAAATAAGCTTTTTGTGCGTATGGAACATTTCTGGGATCTTTTATTTCAGCTCATGAAACATGGGACCAACACTTTACATGTTGCATTTATATCTTTGTTCAGTAATATATATATATATATATATATATATATATATATATATATATATATATATATATATATATACATACACACACACACACACACACACACACACACACACACACAGTATTTAAACATGAATCCCTATGAAGACAACTCAACTTTACATTTAGAAGGTGTGCAGCTCAAAGCAATGAGATTTCTTTGGGGCTAGGTTGGCAAGAAATGAAAGGATCTCCTTTTGGCAGACCAAGTCTCTGTCATGAATACTTCCAATAGTCTTTCAGCTTTTCAGTTATTTAATCGGTGGAAGTTATGTAATACTCTCCCTCCTTACATACACAAGCAATGCCTCTGTGTAGGAGCTTAACCCAAATGCTTCTGACAGATACGTTCATTTACTGTGCTCATCACCATTTAAATCTGCTTGCAACCTGATACAGATGCGTGGATGGTCAAGCCGAATGCGATAAGATTACACATAGCGGGTGTTGCTGCATTTAATCGTGTTTTACTTTTAGCGTTTGGAAAACTAAAAGAGGTTTGTTATTGCCTAAGACCAAGGCATTCAGTACATCTAAACATCTAAACCTCCAAGTGATGAATTAATGGCGTGCATGAAATGTTTACTGCCGTTTAAAGAAGCTTTTGAAATCAGAGGCTTTGTTGACTTATTCAGGCAAAACAGTATTTCACTCTTTCTTTCTTTCTTTCTTTCTTTCTTTCTTTCTTTCTTTCTTTCTTTCTTTCTTTCTTTCTTTCTTTCTTTCTTTCTTTCTTTCTTTCTTTCTTTCTTTCTTTCTTTCTTTCTTTCTTTCTTTCTTTCTTTCTTTCTTTCTTTCTTTCTTTCTTTCTTTCTTTCTCTCTCTCTCTGTCTCTCTCGCTCTCTCGCTCTCTCTTCTTCTCAGTCTTCCACACTCTCTGCAAACCCTTTGGGCTTCAAAAAGCTCATTATAAGGGAGGTCCTGCTTGGAGTGTCTCAAAATGTCATTAAGAATTAAGAATGTATTAATGAGCCCACGGTCATGTGGAACTCTGTTTACCCAATGTCAGAGCCTTTAGTGTGCAGTTCCGGTGCTGTGGTAAGTAGGATAAATGACATCACAATGCCTGCCACGTTACAGGCGCCAAATGGGGACCGGCAAGAAAGAAGGATGATTTTGCGGTTAATGATACTAAATGCGCCTGGGCTGAGGACACACAGACCTCTCGTGTCTATGGATTGAACAATGCGTTCATGAAAAACATGGTTACATCTTGAGAACACGTTGTTCCCCCGAGGCCAGATGAGTATCTCACTTCATTGTGTCCTGCTTTTAAAGTGCTTTTCACCTTGAAATATTGTTACATCAGGTAATAGATACAGAGCCAGGTTATAGTCTGTTAATGTGCGAAACAAAAGGAAGTTATTGATTCCAGCCCGACGGAAACTGAGAGCAGCACTTTTAGTGCATATAATGCCAAGCAAGGAAAAGCTTAATTGGACAGTGGCAACGACGCTAGATGGTAAATACTGTCAGATAGCCCACATTCACATCTAAGGGTACGCTGAAAAGCAATTTTTCTCAACTCTAGTCAAACATGACACTCCCTGCTGTCACTTTCTTCTCACCTGACAGGTACAGACACCCACCTGACAGGTAAACATGGCCATCAATACTAATAATAAAGGTCAGATCTGGCCCCTTTCTGACCTAATTATGACTTTACCACAGCAGCAGGCAAGCCAGAGTAAACCATAAAATCAAGGCTCACACTAGGGATGATCTGAACACATATAGATAGCAAAAGCTAGCCTCTAATGGAGTAAAATTGCCGTAAGCAAGCAAGGCTAAACTCAATCGAGAATTAGGACGCAGTCAAGATGACAATGCACAAAAGGTGAGCCACGTTAGTTAACCTTTGCCTTAATTATATGTGTTGGTCCAAGAAATGGACCCCATTGTTGGCAATTTTAGTGTGCTGTGGTTTTTTTAATTGACCACCACAATGGCTGAAAGATGTTCTTACCTGCAAATATTGAAATGTGAAAACCTTTAATGAAGATGAAAATTAGTAAATTACTTGAGTTGGAGAAAATATGGGGAAGAATCTTGCATAAGAAAGAGAGAAAATACAGAAATAAACTGTATCGAGAGTATTGGTGTCCAGAGACTCATACAGTTGCCAACTTGGAATTAAAGCAATCATATTTAATTTAGCCGATGGCATAACAGAGGAATGTGAAAATATCAGTGTTCCATTTAGCCGTTGGTATAAAACAGTGTTGTATTCTGCTTACCTTGTATGTTTGTATGTGATGTTACACTCAATTCACAACCTACCAAGATTATCTTATTTCTCACATTATGTTAGATGACGTGTGAAGCTGTGGGCAATAATATAAAGACACACAGCAGCTTCTTTGTCTGGGGACACAGGTTGATAAATAACCTGTGGAATAGAACAATGTGTCAGTGAGGCATTAACACTTCTCATGGCTCCAAGCATCTCAAACCTGACTCAGTCTGGCTTTCAGAATCTCTCTCACTTAAGGAAAAAACATTTACATGGAGAGAAATAGTCCCATTCTTAGGATTCGAAACCCACCAACCCCTGTAACAAGCTTTTAGATTATTTACATGTTAGTCATTTAGCAGACACTCTTATCCAGAGCAACTTACAGTTAGTGAGTGCATACATTTTTTTATTATTTTTTCATACTGGCCCCCCATGGGAATCAAACCCACAACCCTGGCGTTGCAAGCGCCATGCTCTACCAACTGAGCTACCTGGGGCCCATACTGCAGACTATTGTTTCATCACCTCAGATTTCATCTTCAGAATCTGTCATCTTTCTCTCAGATGAATAGGTGCAAAGATGATCTGCTTGCTCTAGTAAATGGACGTCACTCACAGTGTTTCAGAGAGAGTGAAAAACAGAGGCAGTGGGGGAGCGTCCCTGCAGATTGTATATGGGGAATTTGTCAGTTCATTCAATGCTATGCTGTCATGGACGCACACTTTACCCTGAAAATCCATGGGGCCTCGTTGTTAATTATTTCAGTAATGTTTAAAAAGTACTGCATTTGAAGGTATCCGCAAAACAAAATAGCATTTTAATGTTCATCTAATTCAAAACTTTCCAAATTGCAGCTAATTAATTACTTTCTGGGAGAGGGGGCTCTATTCCTGGGAATACAAATCCCTGTGTTGTCTTGCGCTATCTCTCAGCTCATACTGTACCTCAAAGCAAGAGAAAGAGCCATGTTTTGCACAGGGAACCGAATGGAGGTGGCCTTTTCTGGTGTGAGCCTAGATCTTCAAACCATTTCTTTCCTACCTTTTGATGACAATTCACAGGCTGACCTGCTACAGGACCTCTCTATATTGTCCTCCTTGTTTCCACACTCTGAGGTGCGGGAGTCCCAGGTCACAGCGTGAGCCTGCCTGATGAGATTCAGAGTAACACAGCACCGCTCAGAGCTTTCAAATATGGACAAACAACCCTGCCAGGAGCATAGGATCAATCCACAGTGTCTCCTACCGAAGCAAATACTGCATGCTGCTCTGTGAGATCATTGCCATTGTTCCTCAATGATTGTTCCTTCTAATGCCTTGAGTACAACCAAAGTGAAAACATAAACACAGAAGGAAATAAAGATTTAAAAAGATATGGCGTTGAACATTTAGTAATTTAAAAACAATAACCCCAATTGCTAGAAAGAAACATTGAAATTCACACCCACAGCACTTTTCTATGCAGTTTGTCGATATGACCTCTGCAGGGGATTGCTTTACATTTTCCCTACATCGTGTACGTTTCATTGACTTCATTTTGCTTACAGACTGCAGATTAGGTGTGCTAGAAAATAGCCTAAACATCTCCTTATATTGACAGGGGCCTGGGGATAGAGAGCAAGAGTATGTTACTGTGACTTGCCACATGCAAATCAATGTTTATCTGGCTTGTATATATCTCCATGGTGTGAGTCGCCTGATGTGACATGGAGCAGCTCTGTCTGCTGTCATATCAACGTCACTTCAACGTCACGTCATCCTCATGATCAATGGTGTCCTTTAGAATGACACTGCTAACCTCCATTCTATGCATTCGGTTTCTGAATGAATATGCACTATAAATTGCAGTTGCCCACATGTTTTGCGTTAGCTGTCCAAAACTGTTGAACCCCTATTAAATAAATTGCATAACAGTGGAGAAACCGAATCAAGGTCAATAGCGCTGCAGATGGTAAGAGATAACAAATGCTTTGATTGAAACAACGAAGGTGTTGCAGTAAAGACTGACTACGTAAGAACACAATATATTGATTTATTCATGAATTGACTTCAGTGCGATCAGGAACTCGAAGGCATAATATTGTTAGTAGGAGTAGCAGTGAGTTCATTTTTATGCCTTGTGGTACTTTCCTTTTTGTTTTCTCCACATTTTCACAATTTACTTTTTCTCTGAAGCAAGTCATTGCAAAGGGCATGATAATAAACTAAGATTGATTGACTAAGTACTTAGATGGGCCAGGTGCCACTACAAATACTTTAAACACTACATTTAAATGCTAATACCTTAGGTGCCAAGCCCATTGCCACTGTGTCCTAACGTAAGTTCAAGCTCCTGAGATAAATAAAGAATGCTTTTCTGCACACAATTTCCATTAAGAATTGAGAGGGATCACATATCCTGCAGTTTAAGACCATTTGAAGAGTTTCATTCCAAAACGCTATATATCCATTTTCAGAAATGTTGGTAAATTAGCTTTTATTGTTTAAAGAGATTGGTGTGTTTTTTCACTATATAATCATGGCATGGGCTTGTTTAATGACAGACATGTATTTGTTTAAAATCTATCACTTGATGGTTTAATTTCAGAGAGACAAATAATCATGTTTTCTTTTGCAAAATGCTATATATCTGCCTCACTCTCAGATAAATAAGTAGTACTGCTAGGTTTTACACAGTCAAATGTAACAAATAATGACATTTTTAATAAAGAACTGTACAAATGATACATTTGTGACATCAATATTTAAAATAGGGTTCATCTCAAGGTGTCATGAAAGCTAAATGCACCCACCTCCCCAATGATACAATTATTTTCACATTAACCTTCCCTAAATTGCACACCCTCCCCCCTCATACTCATAGAATTACCTCAAAATAATGTTTACGACCACAAAAAACAATAACTGTAGTGACCCTGTGTTTATAAACATGGATATCGACTTTGACACTTGCACAGTCGATGCCACACATGTCTACGGGCCAGAAAGTTGAGGGCTCGCCGACCACCACGGACGAGCTAACTCTCACTTCCTGTTTCATTACACTACGATCAGAGCCAGCTGCAGACAATGATCAGCCAGGTAGAATTGTATTTTCAAAATGTTTATGCTATATTTATAATTATATAAAATATACGCAATGAATTTTCCACCAACAGGTTTATGTGCCAATGCACCACACAACCAATAAGCAAAGCATACCTACTTTGGGCGCTTCAACATCATGGTTTGCGTTTTCAACACCACAATTAAATAGACTATGTCAATCTTGACAAACAGAAAATAGGCCTACATCCCTCCATACCTTGTAGGCCTATCCAGGCTTGGCTTGATAATCTCCGAATGTCATTACACTTTTTGTTGTTCTGTAACAGATGTCTCTTTCCATTTCTATTCATCAAATGGCCTCTGCAGAGTTTGGATGCTGGTATTATATTTTGGACGAAGGTGCGCAGGTAGCCTACAGGAGACTTTTGAAGCAGCCTAATCAGATTAAAACATTGTGACTGGTTGTGTTTATGCCACACATAAAAGTTAAATGACAAATCTTGTCTGTGAATGACCACCAGTGTCACTCAGAAGCAAGCAACTAGTGTAACTGTACACTGTAGCCTCAATGCCGCAATTTACTGTGTTGACAAGTAGTCTCTGTTACTAGGGCAGGTTATGTACACTTAACTGCAATATGACTGTTACACAATAATGGTTTGGTAAATTCCAGAAAACGCTAGAAACAGTAATGAATCTGCTTCTTCCTGTTGCTAGTCTTGCTGTTCTGTACAACTATTGAAGACCATGGTGCTGTTCTGATTGATCCAGGTTGAGGGTTGCTGCTTGATTGATCCAGGTTGCTGCTTCCCCCCAAAGGGTACTTCCCCCTGTCCTCTCCTTGCCTCTGCTAAATGGCCTACACCAGCATTCCACAATAAACCACAACAAGCCTGAGGTCTGAATGCACTGGAATCCAACAGCATCCCATCAACACATTGATTTTACAAGCACCGAGGTCCAAAAGACTTGATGCCTTTAATTTAAAAAGATTTATATTAGATTTAAACTATCCTTTAATCAGTTAATGATGTGCATGTTGCAATTATTTTGTACTTGTTGATACAAATGTTGGAGTCTAAAAGGACAATTATAAAAACAGAACTTGCTGTACATGTTGTTCGACATACCCAGTGAGAGATGATTATTGTTCTAATTCTTTGACACATAGACAACAAGCACATGCTCTTGGACATTGTATTTCTCCTGCGGCTGCTGTGTTAGGGAGAGTTTGGGGCTAATTGTCACATACGTTAAGAAACGGGTCGGACCAAGGTGCAGCGTGAAAGGCGTACATGTTTATTAACTAATAAACACACAACACAGTAACCAAAATAACAAACTTAACCGTGACGGTCCAAAGGGCTAACACACACGCCTAAACAGGAACACAACAAAATTCCACAACACAGACAGGAAAACTGGCTGCCTAAGTATGATCCCCAATCAGAGACAACGAGCGACAGCTGCCTCTGATTGGGAACCACACCCGGCCAAACATAGAAATACAAACCTAGAATATTCACACCCTGACCAAACTAGCTAGAGTTCTATAGGCCAGGGCGTGACAGTACCCCCCCCCCCCCCCCCAAAGGTGCGGACTCCGGCCGCACAAACCTGACTGAATAGGGGAGGGTCCGGGTGGGCTTCCAGCCTCGGTGGCGGTTCCGGCTCCGGAGTGGAGCCGCTGACCGGAGCTGGCTTGGGCACCGGTGGGGCGGACTGCTCTGGCTCCGGAGTGGAGCTGCTGACCGGAGCTGGACTGGGCACCGGTGGAGCAGACCGCTCTGGCTCCGGAGTGGAGCAACCGACTGGAGCTGGATCAGGCACCGGTGGAGCAGACTGCTCTGGCTCCAGCGTGGAGCCGCTGACCGGAGCTGGATCAGGCACCGGTGGAGCGGACTGCTCTGGCTCCGGAGTGGAGCAACCGACCGGAGCTGGATCAGGCACCGGTGGAGCAGACCGCTCTGGCTCCAGAGTGGAGCCGCTGACCGGAGCTGGATCAGGCACCGGTGGAGCGGACTGCTCTGGCTCCGGAGTGGAGCAACCGACCGGAGCTGGATCAGGTACCGGTGGAGCAGACCGCTCTGGCTCCAGAGTGGAGCCGCTGACCAGAGCTGGATCAGGCACCGGTGGAGCGGACTGCTCTGGCTCCGGAGTGGAGCCGCTGACCGGTGCCGGACCAGGCACCGGTGGAACGGGCACGAGCCTTGCCGGACTGGCGACGCGCACCACTGGCTTGGTGCGAGGAGCAGGAACAGGCCGGGCCGGACTGGCGACGCACCACCGGCTTGGTGAGAGGAGCAGGTACAGGCCGGGCCGGACTGGGAACACGCACCACCGGCTTGGTGCGAGGAGCAGGAACAGTCCGGACCGGACTGGGAACACGCACCACTGGCTTGGTGCGAGGAGCAGGAACAGGCCGGGCCAGACTGGGAACACGCACCACTGGCTTGGTGCGAGGAGCAGGAACAGGCCGGGCCGGACTGGGAACACGCACCACTGGCTTGGTGCGGGGAGCAGGTACGGGGCGTACCGGACTGGGAACCGGCGCTGGAGGTCTATGACTGTCTCTGTCCTTTACACTCCGCGCCCCGTCCTCCTCCAGTGAGGACTCCTCCTTGAGCCCCCACGAGTGCAGTGGTCGGGGTTCCTCTCTGTCACTCCCCGACCACCCTTTCAGCCCCCCCAAAAAATATTTATTGGGGCCCTCTCTCCTTCTCCACCCTGATCCCTTTCAGGGCCTACATCTGCCTTGCCAGATCCTCTCTTATCTCCCACCAAGTCCATACTCTCTGCTCCTCCTGGGCACGCTGCTTGGTCCATTGGTGGTGGGATTTTCTGTCACATACGTTAAGAAACGGGTCGGACCAAGGTGCAGCGTGAAAGGCGTACATGTTTATTAACTAATAAACACACAACACAGTAACCAAAATAACAAACTTAACCGTGACGGTCCAAAGGGCTAACACACACGCCTAAACAGGAACACAACAAAATCCCACAACACAGGCAGGAAAACTGGCTTCCTAAGTATGATCCCCAATCAGAGACAACGAGCGACAGCTGCCTCTGATTGGGAACCACACCCGGCCAAACATAGAAATACAAACCTAGAATATTCACACCCTGACCAAACTAGCTAGAGTTCTATAGGCCAGGGCGTGACACTAATTAATTTGTTGTTCAGCATTTCTCCCATAGGGCCTTTAAATATTGAAAATGCTTATTGTTTGGGGCAATGTCGAACTCTAATCTTTAATTTCACACTACAGCTCCTCCCCTGAGGTGTCTGTCTCCCATCTCTCTCTCTCTCTCTCTCACACTCTCTCTCTCTCTCTCTCTCTCTCACTCTCTCTCTCTCTCTCTCTCTCTCTCTCTCTCTCTCTCTCTCTCTCTCTCTCGCTCTCTCGCTCTATCCCTGCCTTTATCTCATTTTATATCTCTCTCGTTGTCCTTTGGCCTCCATTATTCAAATGACCAGTGATGTAAAGTACTTATGTAAAAAATACTTTCAAATACTACTTTAGTAGTTTTTTGGTGTATCTGTACTTTACTATTTCTATTTTTGACAAACTTATACTTTTACTCCACTACATTCCTAAAGAAAATATGTACTTTTTACTCCCATACATTTTCCTTAATACCCAAAAGTACTTCTTACATTTCGAATGCTCAGGCAGGACAGCAATATGGTCCAATTCACGCGCCTATCAATATAAAATGCGTTGTCATCCCTACTGCCTCTAATCTGGCGGACTCACTAAACACAAACAATGCATTTGTAAATAATGTCTGAGTGTTGGAGTGTGCCACTGGCTGTCCGTAAATTGTGCCCTCTGGTTTTCTTAATATAAGGAATTTGATATATAGCATTTACTTTTACTTTTACTCAAGTATGACTATTTAGTACTTTTTCCACCACTGTACTTAAGTACATTTAAAACCAGATACTTTTAGACTTTTACTCAAGTAGTATTTTACTGGGTAACTTTCACTTTTACTTTAGACATTTTCTATTAAGGTATCTTTACTTTTACTCAAGTATGACTATTGAATACTTTTTCCACCACTGCGAATTACAAAAATGCTGTTTCAGATTCAGCAGAGAAAATAGCTCATTTGTATATAGTGTCACATAAAATGCATTCTTTAACATGCAGTATTTCTCCTCAGCTGTTTTCTCTGGTACATTACACCTCCCGATGTTCACTTTAAGCCATTAGAGATGACATTTCTGTGTAAATGTATCCCTCAGTTCAGCATTTTCACACTTTTATGTGAGCAAAAGGGAAATTATACTATTAAAGCATCTGACAACAGAAAGTATAAAAACAGCAAAACCATGGGAAATTAAATAATTCAGACCAGGTTATTTATGGTCATGTGTACCAAATTCCCTCTGTGATATGTTAATGTTGGATCTGCCATTCTCTCTGTATTTTCTACCCTCTACCTATCTTCTCTATCACTCTCATATCACTCTCTTCTGTCTATATATGTACAGCGTATCTCCCTCTGCCCTCGCTCTCAATCCCTATTTTTTCTTTCTCCATGCCATGCTCCAGTCTAGAGGGTTAACCATAATCCTGATAAACAGTCATTGCTTAGTCTGTGCTTTGTACAGTAGATTATACAGTGCTTTCAGAAAGTATTCATACTCGACTTCTTCCACATTTTGTTGTGTTACAGCTTAAATTCAAAATGTATTAAATAGATCTAATTTACATAAGTATTCACACCCCTGAGTTTATACATGTTCGAATCACCTTTGGCAGTGATTACAGCGGTGAATCTTTCTGTGTAAGTCTCTAAGAGCTTTGCACACCTGGATTGTACAATATTTGCACATTATTCTGTAAAACATTCTTCAAGCTCTGTAAAGTTGGTTGTTGATCATTGCTAGACAGCCATTTTCAAGTATCACCATAGATTTTCAAGCCAATTTATGTCAAAACTGTAATTAGGTCACTCAGGAACATTCAATGTTTTCTTGTATATTTGGCCTTGTGTTTTAGGTTATTGTCCTGGTAAAAGCTGAATGTGTCTCCCAGTGTCTGTTGGAAAACAGACTGAACCAGGTTTCCTCTAGGATTTTGCCTGTGCTTATGTAGCTCTGTTCCATTTCTTTTTATCCTAAAAAAAACACCCTAGTCCTTGCCGATGACAAGCATACCCATAACTTCATGCAGCCACCACCATGCTTGAAAATATGAAGAGTGGTAAGAAGTGATGTGTTGTGTTGGATTTGGGGAGGGTAGAAAGATTACTTTTATCCTATCCCAGGTATTCCTTGAAGAGGTGGGGTTTCAAGTGTCTCCGGAAGGTGGTGAGTGACTCCGCTGTCCTGGCGTCGTGAGGGAGCTTGTTCCACCATTGGGGTGCCAGAGCAGCGAACAGTTTTGACTGGGCTGAGCAGGAACTGTGCTTCCGCAGAGGTAGGGGGGCCAGCAGGCCAGAGGTGGATGAACGCAATGCCCTCGTTTGGGTGTAGGGACTGATCAGAGCCTGAAGGTACGGAGGTGCCGTTCCCCTCACAGCTCCGTAGGCAAGCACCATGGTCTTGTAGCAGATGCGGGCTTCAACTGGAAGCCAGTGGAGTGTGCGGAGGAGCGAGAGAACTTGGGAAGGTTGAACACCAGACGGGCTGCAGCGTTCTGGATGAGTTGTAGGGGATTAATGGCACAGGCAGGGAGCCCAGCCAACAGCGAGTTGCAGTAATCCAGACGGGAGATGACAAGTGCCTGGATTAGGACCTGTGCCGCTTCCTGTGTAAGGTAGGGTCGTACTCTGCGAATGTTGTAGAGCATGAACCTACAGGATCGGGTCACCGCTTTGATGTTAGCGGAGAACGACAGGGTGTTGTCCAGGGTCAAGCCAAGGTTATTTGCACTCTGGGAGGAGGACACAACGGAGTTGTCAACCGTGATGGCGAGATCATGGAGCGGGCAGTCCTTCCCCGGGAGGAAGAGCAGCTCCGTCTTGCCGAGGTTCAGCTTGAGGTGGTGATCCGTCATCCACACTGATATGTCTGCCAGACATGCAGAGATGCGATTCGCCACCTGGTTATCAGAAGAGGGAAAGGAGAAGATTAATTGTGTGTCGTCTGCGTAGCAATGATAGGAGAGACCATGTGAGGATATGACAGAGCCAAGTGACTTGGTGTATAGAGAGAATAGGAGAGGGCCCAGAACTGAGCCCTGGGGGACACCAGTGGTGAGAACACGTGGTGCGGAGACAGATTCTCGCCACGCCACCTGGTAGGAGCGACCTGTGAGGTAGGACGCAATCCAAGAGTGAGCCGCGCCGGAGATGCCCAACTCGAAGAGGGTGGAGAGGAGGATCTGATGGTTCACAGTATCAAAGGCAGCAGATAGGTCTAGAAGGATGAGAGCAGAGGAGAGAGAGTTAGCTTTAGCAGTGCGAAGAGCCTCCGTGACACAATAACTACCTGGATAAACTACCTACAATACCTAACTACAATACCTAACTACAATACCCACCTACAATCTAAATACATGGTTTAAGCTTTACTCGACACATATAAAGAAGAAGCCAAGCTTACCTCCCCGCTTAGAGGAACACAACCTCACCCCATCACTCCTTGGACTTTGACATCATGGGGTATTGTGTGTAGGCCAGTGACCAAATAAATCTGAATTTGATCCATTTTTAATTCAGCCTTTAACACAACAAAATGTGTGAATACTTTCTGAAGGCACTTTATATACCTAAAATCCGGCAAATTGAGAGCTCTCCACTAAAGTTTTACAAACAATAAAAACCTTGGGGCGCCCGAAAATATTATAAAAAAGTTTGGTCCTTGGACACAGAGGGGTTAAACGGTAAAGTTACCGTCCATCTAGTGAATAGAGGAGAACCGGACAGAGGGAGCGTAGCCAGCATCCGTCAACGAGAGAGGGAGAAGCCCTCCACAGGATTTAACAGGGTATTGTGTGTAGGCCAGTGACAAAATAAATGTATATTTAATACATTTAAATTTCAGGCTGTAACACAACAAAATGCTGCATATGGAGAGAAAAAGCGGAGGTGAGAGGGTTCGAAGGCTGCATTTACTGCTGAGGAGGAGGAAGCGTCTGTAAAGACATCGGGATACCTCCAGCTGATTGTAGCTTCCTGGGACAAAGCAAACAGACATGGTGTGTGGGTGTACAGCAGCACCTCCTTTGCAGAGACCTGCATAGCCCATCACTCTCAATGATAACGTCTGAGAGGGGCTTTGCCTTTGCCCTGCAATTACTGCAGGAAAAAAGAACATGGTGGAGTGACACGTTTATTTTCTAGGGCTCTTTACATGTAGCGAAAGCACACATTTAACATCAAACAAACACACACACCTGGCTATTTACCTGCTCATATAACCTTTGTGGTTGAATAGATAGGCAGCATAATGAATTATTATTAAAATGCACGAAGATTTGCACAAAATGCAGACAATCTAACGATTTGTTGTTTGTATGCAATTAGGCACACTTCTAGCCAACAACCAATCATTTTTCTTGTACTGTAGCTTGCTTATAATTCGATGCACTTGCATTGCTTCCACTAGTGCACCTCGATGAAATATGTATGTGAATAAATGGTGCTTTGATCACATTCCTCCACTCCATATTGGCAAGCCCTGGAGTGCAATCATCCTTTTCAGCGGTGAGTGTACAAACAGACACAAAACCTGGAATAATGGACATTAAGCCCAGAGATAAGAGACTGAAATCACACCTTAGTGCCTTTTGCTCCATCCCCAACCAATAGGTCTCTATGTTTAAAAAAATGTATCTATAACTCCAATAACAGCAAGGTCATGATCTCATCTTCCCTTCCTATGCACTATACATACAGGATAAAGTGGACATAAATAAAGCATAAAGACAATGTTGGGTGGGGGCGGGGGGTGATGATGGTGGAGGCACCAGAGGAAAGGGCAGTAGATAAGAGACATACTGAAACAGTGGTGCTCTGCGATTAGGACCTCATAACAGCAAAGCTACACTTTATAAATGTTGTATCATCACTGAATGGCTTGCAGGGTCCTATTGAGCATGGCAGGAAGGGCTCATAATGGGAAGGCCTTTGTTGTATCCTCTATTAGCGACCAAGTACCCTAATTCAGTGTAGACCTACAGCCAGGACAGTTTGAGGCAGAGAAACACAATTCAATATTCAACATCTTCTAGAGCATCTTCTATCATTCATGCTCTATGAGCACACAGCTACATAATGACAGAAACGTTTGTCTCATGGGCTGCTGTTTCTGTGAGAATTAGTAGCTATTTTCTCCTTTAACCAGAGGGTCAGGATAAAGCATGTGATTATAGCAGGATTGGTGAATTGATTTCAATAAACAAACATGAGCCTACGAGGGTGCAGGTGTTGATTGGATTGTATTAGCATCCATATTTCATCATTACCACCATGTCATACTACACTGTAGTAATACTAAGAGCAATAATCCCACCTCAACATACTCTTGATGCTGCCCCCTTAAAAAATACTATAGAATACTACAGTACTTACTAAATAATTAAGCTGTAGTATACTGTAGAATACTACTACACACTGTAGTATCCCTCGATCATCTGTAGTACTTACTATAGAATGTTGTAGTATACTGTAGAATACTATAGTAAATACTACAGTATTGTTTGCCAAAAAACACTGTAGTAAATACTACAGTAATGTCATCAAAAACACTACATTTTTAAAAACTATAGTAATACTACATTCTTTCATTTGCATATAACCTGCCCATTCTCCTCCCCATAGCTCAATTTGTGACACCCATAAGTGAGAAACCTACCTGCCAAGTATAGACCATACAGTATATTGTGTTCCCTACAGGTTATAAAAAAGAGCAGAAGCTCTGAACTTATCCTTTCAGACTCCAGTCCTACCTACCTACAGGTCAAGGAGAAAGACCCCACTTCTATGTCAAAGATAATAAAACAAAAACACTATAGTAAATCAAATCAAATCAATTGTTATTTGTCACATGCACCAATACAATAGTTGTAGACCTTACCATGAAATGCTTACTTACAAGCCTTTAACCAACAATGCAGTTCAAGAAATAGAGTTAAGAAAATATTTACTAAATAAACTAAAGTAAAAAATAAGATAAAAAGTAACACAAAAAAAAGGCTATATACTGGGGGTACCGGTACCGAGTCAATGTGCGGGGGTACAGGTTGGTCGAGGTAATTTGTACATGTAGGTAGGGGTAAAGTGACTATGCATAGATAATAAACAGCAACTAGCAGCAGTGTAAAAACAAGGGGGGGGGTAGAAGCTGTTAAGGAGCCTTTTGGACCTAGACTTGGCGCTCCGGTACCGCTTGCCATGCGGTAGCAGAGAGAACAGTCTATGACTTGAGTGACTGGAGTCTTTGACAATTTTTGGGGCCTTCCTCTGACTCCGCCTAGTATATACAGTGGGGAAAAAAAGTATTTAGTCAGCCACCAATTGTGCAAGTTCTCCCACTTAAAAAGATGAGAGAGCGTTGCCCGGGCGGTGTGTTTGAGATCATTGTCATGCTGAAAGACCCAGCCACGTTTCATCTTCAATGCCCTTGCTGATGGAAGGAGGTTTTCACTCAAAATCTCACGATACATGGCCCCATTCATTCTTTCCTTTACACGGATCAGTCGTCCTGGTCACTTTGCAGAAAAACAGCCCCAAAGCATGATGTTTCCACCCCCATGCTTCACAGTAGGTATGGTGTTCTTTGGATGCAACTCAGCATTCTTTGTCCTCCAAACACGACGAGTTGAGTTTTTACCAAAAAGTTATATTTTGGTTTCATCTGACCATATGACATTCTCCCAATCCTCTTCTGGATCATCCAAATGCACTCTAGCAAACTTCAGACGGGCCTTGTGGACAGGTGTCTTTTATACTGATAACAAGTTCAAACAGGTGCCATTAATACAGGTAACGAGTGGAGGACAGAGGAGCCTCTTAAAGAAGAAGTTACAGGTCTGTGAGAGCCAGAAATCTTGCTTGTTTGTAGGTGACCAAATACTTATTTTCCACAATAATTTGCAAATAAATTCATAAAAAATCCTACAATGTGATTTTCTGGATTTTTTTCTTCTCAATTTGTCTGTCATAGTTGACGTGTACCTATGATGAAAATTACAGGCCTCTCTCATCTTTTTAAGTGGGAGAACTTGCACAATTGGTGGCTGACTAAATACTTTTTTTCCCCACTGTAGGTCCTGGATGGCAGGAAAATTGGCCCCAGGGATGTACTGGGCAGTACGCACTACCCTCTGTAGCACAGTAATGTCTGCAAAAACACTACAGTAAATACTACAGTCCTCAAAAACACTACAGTAAATACTAGAGTATACTACAGTTGGCAAAAACACTACAGTGAATACTACAGTATACTACCGTTTTTTTACTACAGTATCTATTGTAAACTATAAATACTACAGTCTGCAAAAACACTACAGTGAATACTTTAGTATTTATACCATAGTATACTAGTATTTTTTCATGTGGGTGATGCTGGTGTAGGTGACTGTTCTGTCGTAACTGCCATATTAGTACTCACGATTCTTGGCTATATTGCTTTCCCACCAACCTGTAGCATTTATTTCCTCTTCCAGTGAAATAACATAGTCTGAAGGTCATGGCTCTGTTACAGGATGTTCCTGATGGAAAAACACTTCACTGTCACTGTCACTGTCACTATTATATTGCAGAAACAAATGACATTGTAGGTAAGTAAGTATTCCGAGTTTTGCACCAAATGTAAACAACCGACAAAGACATTCCCTGCCATCTCTCATTATTGACCGGTGTACGGTACTTCAAGTTTATCTGCAAAAAATGCAAAACGTTTCTTTCTGACATACAGTAAATTACTATACATCGACAGGACTTTGTTTGACAGGAGAACAGCATGTCTCCATGGCAAGGGCATGTTCCACAGTTAAATGTCTGATAGACCTACAGACATAAAGTATAATATGCCAGCTAGGTCAGGCAACACACACAATAGATTGTTTTCCTCATTGTGTGACAAAATTATAGTCATAGAAATACTAATAATGACTATCCTATTTGTAAAATCTGATGAACAGCAAGGTCTGTGACATAGTGATTGAGAGACTGTGAACCTGTTTATTGTATGTTGTACATTTGTAAGTCGCTCTGGATAAGAGCGTCTGCTAAATGATGTAAATGTAAATGTATAACCTGTAATTTCTACAGTAATGAGTGCTGAGGTGAGGATGTTATCCCCTCCTCTATCTGTTGGCGACTCTGAACCAGCCCTGCACTCCACTAGTCTGAGCTGCACTGCAGTGAATACATCCCCAACCCATCCCATGGTAAGTCCAAGCACATGCATGTGTCACCTAGCATAGACACAGCCCATCTGAAATTAGCCCACCCAACTACCTCATCCCTATATTGTTATTTATTTTGCTCTTTTGCACCCCAGTATCTCTATTTGCACATAATCTCTTGCACATCTAGCATTCCAGTGTTAATACTATTGTAATTATTCTGCACTATAGCCTATTTATTGCCTTACCTCCATAACTTGCTACATTTGCATACACTGTATATATATTTTCTGTTGTATTTCTGACTTTATGTTTTTTTTTTACCCCATATGTAACTCTGTGTTGTTTTTATTGCACTACTTTGCTTTATCTTGGCCAGGTCGCAGTTGTAAATGAGAACCTGTTCTCAACTGGCTTACCTGGTTAAATAAAGGTGAAAAAAAAAAAAAAAAAAAAAAAAAAAATAGACAGACCAATCAGTGACCTGTCCATCTTCAGCCTGACAGTAATGTGTCATGTGTCAGCCACACCACCCGAATGGCTGTGACACACATTGCAATCAGATGAACACACACACACACACACACACACACACACACACACACACACACACACACACACACACACACACACACACACACACACACAATCACACATACACACACACACACACAATCACACACACAATCACACACACAAACATCTCGTAGGTGTTCATGGATCCATATGTGACAGTGACAGGCTTTTAGTATTGCTGAACAGGTTTGGTTGGATAAGGGTACAGCGCTCTGCAGTTTGAGTGAACAAGTGTGTGTGGGCAGGCAGGCTCTTGCCCCAGCCTCATTGCTGCACTGCGAATCCACAGGGTGGTCAAGTGGCATTTGGGAATGAATGAGTTTGCTAAAGTAGCAGCGGCACAGCAGTCGCATATTTATTTGTATTTTATCGTAATAAGGCGGATGGATGGTAGAATCAAATACTGTTTTCCCAGCTGATTTGGGGTTGACAGTTAATCTCTCAGCAATAATGGAGGTCGTTTTTAGCCTTCAGCAGAGAAAGAAAACAAATATGAAATGAGAATGTATGCATTCTTTGTAAGAGTGTGAACATAAATTATTCATGGGAATGAGAAAGCATTCAATTTGGTATCGGGATGAATATTAAAAGGAAGACAGCCATCAATAGAAATGTTGATATATGCCAGTTCTCTTTAATCCTTTGCCCTGTATTGTACACAAGGCAGATGCCCTTACTCAGAGGCATATCATGAATACTGCATAAATAAATGGCCTATTTAAAGTGTGTGTGTGTGTTTGTGTGTGTTTTTGTGTGTTTGTGTGTGTGTGTTTGTGTGTGTGTGTGTGTGTGTGTGTGTGTGTGTGTGTGTGTGTGTGTGTGCATGGTGGCTTACTAATAGTATAGTAATATACACATTGTATATGACTCATATTTCCATAAAACAGTAATAGGAGAAGGATATTCCTCTTAAGAGTGTGGAGTCATTGTTAGGATATGTTTTGCTGACCACAAATGTTGTTGATAGCACCTCATTCTAATGCTGGCTATATGATTCTCCATGTACAGGGCTAAGGGGTTAGCATGTTATGTCTTCATTAAGTCTATTATCTGAGCCTACACTGACAGACACCTCAAGGTGTCCAATCCTCATTGACCTTATTTGTGGTCCATCCCCCTCTCTCTCCTTCCCTACATTGATACTTTATGGTGCATTTGTTGACAGGCTACAAGGCTTCAGAGCTAGCTTTGTTTATCTGAGTAAGTTGACCTTTACAGAAATTCCACCCCAAAACTATACATAATTGGACAAAAACATTTTATTTTCTTGTTGTTGTTTTGTCCATCTCGCTAGACGCTAGTTGTTTTCTAAAGGTCCAACTGAAATTACAGCTTTTGGTATGGTGAAATGCATTGTATTAAGTTGTATTTCCTGTCTCTGACAGCAAACATGAGCTGTCAGTGAATCTAGAAGGCCACAGAGACATTCATCAAGAGAAATGTAGTTAAAGCCGGCATGAGAAGCCCATCTCTGTGTGGAAGGTCTAATTCAGCTTCATATGGGGAATGATATGGAACACTTCTTTTAACTGAGGATATTGGAAAGATGTCAAGGAGAGCTTGTGAGTAGTCAATAAACATGATGTAAAAAGGTTAATTTGCCATCTAGTCACTGCGACATCAGACTGGAAGACATACAGGGTGCTAATGACAAGTTATAACCTGCATTTAATTAAGAGCAAAGGAGCATTTGCACTCCCACTCATGTACGTGGCTATTACAAAAAATACATACACATGCATAAGACAATGAAGTGTGGATAGTGTACTTTTGGTAGGGTATCTGACCTGAAAAGATATTACTTTTATTACTCCAGATAGCATTTCATAGCATCTAAGCAACAATGTCTGTTGATTTATTTGACTGGTCTGCTTAACAAATTAAATGCAGATGGTATGAAGTTGCCCTTTGTTCTGAGTGGCCATTCCATCTAAAATCATTCCGTCCCTGGTAGCTAGCCAAGCCAAGATTAGGAATAGATTTGTCGATTACCCCTTCCACCTCTCTTTCCCAACAACACCCCACCTTATCACTCCTTCTCTACCCTACAGCCTTGGAACCAAAGAGCAGCCCACCTAATTCCAGCAGGCCGCAGCTGTAAATAGGACTGGGAACGCCAAGCTTTCTTATCAGATTATCCCAGAAAGGGCCCTATCTGCCTCTGATTTACACAGATCGATTCTCCATTAAAAATGAACATTGCCTCAGAAGTTCATTGGACAGAGTGGGAGCCTGCTGTAATGTGTGCTGCGTTGGCTGTTTGCCGTGGCGGGAGGGGGATCATCAATTGTGACTGGAGCACAGCCTGCAGAAAATGGGAAGGGATAATTGAAGGTAAATTACTTATTTCCGCTGTCAAGTATATTGCTACGGAGGTTATTGGTTACAGAAATTAGGCAAAAGACAAAATACCTAAAGTGACAGACCTCTGAAAGAGAGTATATTTGCCTTACTGGTAGCATTGAAGTATCTTGAAAGCAGCAGTCATATACTGTATTTTGTGTATCATGCCGTTTTCCTCTCAAAATATCGACATTGCACTGACTTCCTGGTTAACTAATTTGAACCTCCTCTTTGGGAGCAGTGGAGGCTGTTCTCGTTGGTGAGTCATATTTTGAAAGGAGAAATAAAACTGTTATACCTTTTTGGGTCACTGTGGGACTTTGATATACAGTACATTTTGGGTCATAGGAATAATCTCTCTTCTGGAATAGGAAGTGATGAGGAAGCCATTATGCAAGGTGCAGATCCACAGTACACACACTTCAAACTCTATTTTAGATCAAGAGTGAGATATGTACATTTCTTTCATTGTCTCTAATTAAAGACAAGCTAGTCTCAAGTGAGTTAATTTGGCTTTGACAAAACAGATCAAAGCATCACATTACAGCCTATTGTTTCAGTGCAATGTTGGGATAGACAATCATTACAGTCTTACATGTATACAACAGTCCATTAGTATTGCTTTAACAAGGGGAACAGCACATCATTTGTATACCTGCATCAGATTATAGTTAGGGTTTGATTATCAGTAGTAGCTTCAACGTGCACATTATTATACCTTGCCACCTCTGTCAACCTGATTTCAAATGTAAATATTCATCAAACATACAGTATGACCTTCAATGGAAATGATAGAAAAGCCTTATTTAATTTTCAAGATAAGACACAATTCTATTTCAAATTCAAAGTTCCTATTAGACTGATTAAATTGTACCTTTATAAATAATTAACTCAGTAATAGTAATGTCTTAGTAATAGTAATGTCTCAGTAATAGTAATGTCTCAGTAATAGTAATGTCTCAGTAATAGTAATGTCTTAGTAATAGTAATGTCTCAGTAATAGTAATGTCTTAGTAATAGTAATGTCTCAGTAATAGTAATGTCTCAGTAATAGTAATGTCTTAGTAATAGTAATGTCTTAGTAATAGTAATGTCTCAGTAATAGTAATGTCTTAGTAATAGTAATGTCTCAGTAATAGTAATGTCTTAGTAATAGTAATGTCTTAGTAATAGTAATGTCTCAGTAATAGTAATGTCTTAGTAATAGTAATGTCTTAGTAATAGTAATGTCTCAGTAATAGTAATGTCTTAGTAATAGTCATGTCTCAGTAATAGCCTACGTCTATAAGCAGGGTGTGGACCCCCACACAAGGGATCCTGGCCACATTCAGAAATACCTCCAAAGAAGCAACTGACTGATAGCAACTAAAGCCCTTGTGGATGGGAATACTGATGCAATGTTGAGGTACTTGGGTTGAATCCAGACACACAGTGAAAAACAGCTCTCTGACACCATTTTTATGTGTTTTAATACTGTAGTTAGCCCTGAACGGTTTTGGAGTTTGCCTCGGTTATTACCTCTATGATTTGCCAATGGACCAGCCAATGACCTTCACATCCATGTCATTCAGTGCCGAGTTAAACTCTTATCATTCAGTATTATATAAGTCCTGTAGAAATAGATCTGATTATACAGACTTTACGTAAGCCATATGATTTAGAAATCCCCAGAGCACTTTAAGAGGAAATATATCTATCTGAACTTGAGAACAGTTATTTTTGATGTTCTCACATGAGACACAGACTGGCTGCTGATCGACACCTGCTTTTCTTTCTGCTGTATGATGACATTGAGGAGATACAGTTCAAACAAAATGTTTAGCCAATCAGACATTCTTGGATGTCCTAGCTCTTTGAAATCACTGAAACATTTCCACAAGTTTAAAAAAATAATCAACAGCAGGGCCTTTTCACTTAAATCAACAATAAATCATGTGTCAACTTTAGACTAATTAAAATTCCATCTAAAAAAAAAGAAAATAAATAAAAAAAGGAATACAAAAATATCCATCTAGATGTGTAAGATCATCAGACAGTAGAATTGTACTCGGCTGTGGATTGTGCCATATACAGTATGCTATTCTTATGGAGCTGTTAAAAAAACCTAGAGTCGCTTATAATATGACCCAGTGTACACTAGGCCTATCATAAATCAGAAGTACTTGCTGTCATATCACAATACAGATTTATTGGTGTCATGAGCCATTACACAGAAGATAGTCTGAGCCTGCACATTATTGGCCCATACATGTACCTGAGGAGCAGAGTCAATGGTTAAATGGTGAAACACTGCAGGGAATTATACCATGTAAGAGGTTGCAGTCAGTAGCAACCACGGTGTTATCTGGCTGTTAACCTGGAAACAAACCCATTTGATTGGTGCCCCTTGCTCTGTGCTGATGTCAACATGTATCAACATGCTATGTTGTACTGACCATTATACCATCAAGACAGGTTGACCTCCTCTGTCTGTGCAGCTCATCAGCTGTGTGACAATGTAACTGTTGTTAACAAGATGCCTTACAGTAACTGAGCAAGCACTGGTGTGCCTCTGTGGTCTATGGAGATCTGGGATGCACTTCACATCAACATCAAGTCTCATGTACACCCTGGACGCATAGTACATATTAATGTTACCTATAGGGAATGTGTTGCACCATAATTATGTCAGGAGAGATGTAATGCCATATACCTGAGCTATGATATAGCATATGCGCTGACTGACGTACCAACACACAACCATATGTCAGTCTGAAAGCGGAATTCAAGCAGGGGGGCCTTATTTTACAGTCTAACTTTGAATGTTAAAAAAGTGACAGAAACTCTGCCTGTTTCTGGCAACTGCTGCCTTTGGTCCCAATAAATCAGTGACATGCATACATTTGCATACATTTGGGCTGGTGATGAGGTAAGGGATGTCATGCATGGCCTCTGGAGTACCTCTTATATATTAGCATCAGCAGTGGGGAAGCAGTCTGTCACAGGCAACCTCCCTCGCCTCGCCTCGTCTCTCCCCACCATCTCATCACAGATTGTTGATTATCTGCTCTCTGCAGCTTCTTATGAGCCTGGGTAAAATTGGCAATTGATTACCCAATTGAACCTGACCACACGCTGACCACTGTTTGAAATCAGAGAAGCCTGTATCCTGTAGGCATCGATCGGACAGTCTGGTGTGGCAGTGCTACAATGCCAGAGGACCCAACTGAAGGACTCACACACTCCCATGCACTGCGTTGGAATTTCTGCTCAGCAAGGCTGGAAAACTCAGGCCACTATTTAGACTAGGAGATTGGTGATTAATTGACCATATGTAAATAATTAGAATGGGGTATTTACTGAGTGTCTTGCCACTATTATCACAAGACTAGCGCTGCTGATTTGAGTTGGACTTGATGAGATTTTAATGTAAGCCTCTTTTTGCACGGTGCCTTGAGGGTGGCCTCCAAGTGAATAGATCAATGGATTGATTAATGAATCAACATGAGCAGTGATATTAACCACAGCGAGTTAGGGAAGAGCACTCACTTGTATCTTGCAGACTCCCAAGTTTTATTTCTAATTATGTGACGAAGGTAACTTTCAATGCTCCATGCTGACTCTGCAGACCCCATTAATAACAGCCTTCCTTCTGATCAACAGAGGAGGAGAGGGAATTTCTCTGTATTAGAGAGGATCGTACAGAATGTATGGCCCACCATTACATGGCCCATATATCCATAGAAGCAGGTGCAAGAGCACAGAAACACACAAAATGCATGCAATACAAAAACATTGAACTGAGAACACATCTTTTTAAAATAGTAAAATAAACATAAATGTGGTAGGCCTACCTTTGCATTGTAGAAGCCTTGTAGAAGTGTTGATGCATTTTAAAAGTATATTATAAGTGTGTTGTGGGTGCTCAGTTGCCACCCTGTGGGTTGTATAGCGTGAGTGATCTCAGAGAGTGGGATGAACAAGTGACAGTTCCACAGTTGAATCTGCAGCTCAGAGTGGCTGGCAGTTGAGAGTTGTTTTTTTGTGTGGTGTTTCTCTTTCTCTCAGCTGTCAAGCCTCTGATTGAACAAACCCATGTGGATTGGCAGGCGGTGGGCTATGGGGAGTTAACATAGGAGTTTGAGACAGTAGGTGATTGATGGCTTGATTGTGGATGTTTCTTGTCTCTGAAAACAGAAAAGGCATATTTAATGTTTTTTCTCTACCCAATTTAAATAACTTCTTTATGCCTTCAAAAGTATTTTACATTATCTTTGTTCAAGCAGAACTATTTATGGTACAAACTATGTATAGGCCTATAGTGCAAATATAGATCGCAGTGCTAGCTGTGCCACTAGAGATTGCAACGCCAGGGTTGTGGGTTTGATTCCAACGGGGGGCCAGTATGAAAAATATAAATAAATAATGTATGCACTCAAATAATGTAAGTCGCTCTGGATAAGAGCGTCTGCTAAATGACTAAATAAATAAATAAATATAAATAAATTATTATCAGAATATCTCAGGGTAAATTAGATAGAATAATGGGTACGTTTGATGGAATGATAGAATAATGCTCCTTGTATGTGTTAACCCGGCAGCCTATTTATTTGGTGTGGAGCAGCAACAGTTGAGCGGAGTGTTGGTATTTACTTCCAGTGTAGGTGATGGAGAAGACTGGATCCAGGGTTGTATTTACAAAAATATACAAATGGCAAAAGATACTTGAGAAAATTGCTTAACTTAATTAACTAAAATAATAAACTTGGTCGACAGCAATATATAACTTGAGCGGCGTGCGCTCATTGGAGCCAGTTAACAGAGGTGGTGAATACATGTTGGTGTTTCAAACAAAGAGAAAAAAAAAGAGGGAACATTTCTTGTTACATAATATGATTACCAACCTCTGCCGTTTGATCTTTTACGTGATATAAGGTACTATGTTTCTATGTTTGATGGGACTAGCAATAGCATAGTTAGGTTATCAAGTAATGTTTGTAGCAAACAATTCCGTTTGTGTGGGGAGAAATAGAGAGCAATATCCCACGTGACGAGAGTACTGTTCATATATATATATTTTTTTAAAGGACATGTAATCTTAGTGAGGATACCGTGTACAGAACTGCTTATTGAAATACTTAAATTGGTGAGAATGTATACGATTGTTTTGCCAGCACATCATATACAGTGCATTCGGAAAGTATTCAAACATTCCACATGTTGATACGTTACAGCCTTATTCTAAAATTGATTAAATTGTTTTTTTCCCCCTCATCAATCTACACACAATGCCCATAATAACAAAGGAAAAACTGTTTTTTATAAATGTTTGCTAATTGATATTTACATAAGTATTCAGACCCTTTAGTCAGTACTTTGTTGAAGCACCTTTGGCAGCGATTACAGCCTCTAATCTTCTTGGGTATGACGCTACAAGCTTGGCACACCTGTATTTGGGGAGTTTCTCCCATTCTTCTCTGCAGATCCGCTCAAGCTCTTTCAGGTTGGATGGAGAGCGTCGCTGCACAGCTATTTTCAGGTCTCTCCAGAGATATTCGATCGGGTTCAAGTCCGGGCTCTGGCTGGGCCACTCAAGGACATTCAGAGACTTGTCCCGAAGCCACTCCTGCATTGTCTTGGCTGTGTGCTTAGGGTTGTTGTCCTGTTGGAAGGTGAACCTTCGCCCCAGTCTGAGGTCCTGAGTGCTCTGGAGCAGGTTTTCATCAAGGATCTCTCTGTACTGCTCTGTTCATCTTTCCCTCGACCCTGACTAGCTGAAAAACATCCCCACAGCATGTTGCTGCCACCACCATGCTTCACCATAGGGATGGTGCCATGTTTCTTCCAGACTTGACGCTTGGCATTCAGGCCAAAGAGTTCAATCTTGGTTTCATCAGACCAGAGAATCTTGTTTCTCATGGTCTGAGTCCTTTAGGTGCCTTTTGGCAAACTCCAAGTGGGCAGTCATGTGCCTTTTACTGAGGAGTGGCACTGTCTAGCCACACTACCATAAAGGCCTGATTGGTGGAGCGCTGCAGAGATGGTTGTCCTTCAGGAAGGTTCTCCCATCTCCACAGAGGAACTCTAGAGCTCTGTCAGAGTGACCATCGGGTTCTTGGTCACTTCCCTGACCAAGGCCCTTCTCCCCCTTCTCCCCCGATTGCTCAGTTTGGCCGGGCGGCCAGCTCTAGGAAGAGTCTTGGTGGTTCTATACCACAATGGTTCTATACCACTATGTTCTTGAGGACCTTCAATGCTGCAGAAATGTTTTGGTAGACTTCCCCAGATCTGTGCCTTGACACAATCCTGTCTCAGAGCTCTACGGACAATTCCTTCAAACTCATGGCTTGGTTTTTGCTCTGAGATGCACTGTCAACTGTGGGACCTTATATAGACATGTGTGTGCCCTTCCAAATCATGTCCAATCAATTGAATTTACCACAGGTGGACTCCAATCAAGTTGTAGAAACATCTCAAGGATGATCAATTGAAACCGGATGCACCTGAGCTCAATTTCAAGTCTCATAGCAAAGGGTCTGAATACTTATGTAAATAAGGTATTTCTGTTTTTTGCTTTGTCATTATGGGGTATTGTGTGTAGATTGATGAGGAATACAATTAATTTAATCAATTTTAGAATAAGGCTGTAACGTTAAAAAAATGTGGAAAAAGTCAAGGGGTTTGAATACTTTCCGAATGCACTGTAGATATTCAAAATTACTGTGGAGCAATTGAGGTAAAAAAATAAGATCAGCCCTCATATTGTAATATGCAAATTTTCTTGGCACTGTCCAATGGCTGATGAGGGTTAAATAAACACGTTTGATGGTTGCAGCTTTCAATAGATACCTCTCCAAGCCAGTGATTTAGGGCCAAACAACCTTCAATCTGGACTGAGTTGAATTGATTCTCAGGGAAGGGTTGTTAAAGAGGGCCAGCCAGGCAGGCAGGCAGGACAGGTAGCCAGGAGCAGGGATCTGCTCAAGAGGCTTGGAAACAGAAAGGCAGCTGCGTTCCAGAAAGGAAATGTGCAAGCCCTCTCACCGCCAGGGAACACACTAACATGTGTGGAGACTTTGGAGAAACCACTGTAATATCACTGAATACATCTGCTTCAGTTTGTTAAACAGAGCAATGGTGTGCAAATCTCTCTCTGTGCCTGTGGTGAGTGCATATTGTGTGTTCTTGAGAGATCAACCATTATTGCTTCATACATTTTATATTTGGAGGTGGTGTGGAGAAGCACAAGCAGTAGTTTTTAATTATGTTAAATTCACCATATTGTTCATACTGTACGTCTGGGTGGAATATAGTATATGCACATATGAATGCCTACGTAGTCCTACATTAGTGTGCGTGTGTGTGAAGCAGTGTGAGGATGTCTTTATGCTCCTTGGAGGCAGCTGTCCACCTTGGGTGTAGTAGGGCAACACTGTGTGGGACACAGGGAAGTAATGAATGACACAGGCAGCACAGATGGGATATTAGGAGTTGAGGCGGAGATAATAACGCTGTCTCCTAATAGTTTGTTCTGGTTGTATTCCCCAATTAGCCACTGCCTGAGACAGGCTATCCTGTAGACTTGTATGGTCATATGGTGTCAGCAGATAACAGAAAGGGCTGTTGGGGGATAGTGGGGGGCGGTGGTGGGGGTTGAGAGCCGGATGTGACGGCCAGTACCCGGCAAGGCGGGAGGTTGGAGGGAGTTGGCAGGGGGTTGGCGGAGCCCTTTTTCTGCATTAATGAGAATCACAGGTGAATTGCACTGGCTCGGCCTGCATGCTGATGACTCTGAGGACAGCTCACCTTTGTTCGGAAGCTCAAGCTTAATTGAAACCGGCGTGGCACATGCCATCGCAGAGGGGAGGAGGCTGCCACTGTACACCCAGGCCTTGACACACTGTCATCCATCACTCAAACGGCAGATTGAGCAATTTGAACAGTTGTGCATGGCTCAAATGCCTCTGTCAATGCTGGAGGTGTGTTTGTGCCTGTGATTGGCATGGGGCTGCAATACAAAGTAATATCAAGTTCTTTATCAGATACCTCTGAGAGGCAATTCAATTGTGTCAATTCCCCTCTGTGTGAAGAAGCTGTAAGTGTGAGTGTGACCGGTGTAGATTGCCTCTGTGTTGTGTTTTGATCAGCTTATATATAACCATAGGATCAGGGTTGGTGTTGATCTTATTTTCTCTCATAAAGAAACTAACAACATCCATAAATCAAATGTTGTGCTGCCCTTGTGCACCAACTCCTTAGTAGAAAGAGAATAACAAAAATCTCATTTGACAGCGATGCAATATAGTGCAATGTTCAGTATGAAATGAATGAATAATTTACAGTATAGCCTATAGGACTAGGCTTGCCAACTCTCTCAATGACAGCCAGGCATTACTTACAGTAACGACGTGCACTTGCGAACATAGCTAACCATAGACAGTAAATATCGTCAACATAACTTGCCAAACAAAAACACATGACAAACCTGATAAAGAAACGAACAACATCTATAAACGAAATGTTGTGCTGCCCTTATGCACTAACTCCTCTGTAAAGTACAAATGAACAACGAAAGGGGACATGAATAGCCGTGCTAGTCCGATGACGACATAAACGTACAGTAACTAGCTAGCATGTACAGCATTCACAAATCAACAATTAATAAATGACTGAAATGCTTACACATCACAATATATTGGTGGGAGGCCTTTATAACATAATTTAAGTTACCATATAAACTAAATGTAATTGTTTTAACATATAGGATTGATTATGATTTTCATGGGACAATTTTATTGTAACCTACCTATTCCACATGGTACAGTAGAAAGGGAAGAGGTAAGGGGGGCAGGGGATGTTTATGAGGGGGAAAGCAGAAGGAGAAGGAAGTGTGCAACATTAAAAAGAGCACTAACAACAACAAAAGGAATGTACACTAATATCAGGCATTGGAACTTTTCAGATTTTGTGTAATTATATTACATGAAATGTAACACTTGTTACATGAAGAATTTGCTGCTGTTCATGCTTCCATTGGGCTGGCATCCTGCAAGGTTATATGAGCATTCTCTTCCGCTCATTTGTAACGGGTTTGATTAGGCAGAATAATTAGCAGCAGGATCTCAGACAGTTAAACCAAAGATTTGTATAACTAACCCAAGATAGACCAGAGCCTGTCGATTTCAATGGGAGCTAATTAATTATAGTGGGTAGAACAAGCAAGGAGGTGGGCAGAGCCAAGCACGAGCTATTGAGATCCTATTGCCTCGTTCTAGCATTTATTTGCATATTTCCGTTAGGGAACACCTACTCTGTGAAGAGCACGTGTGCAATAACTGAATTCGCACTTGTATTCCAACAAACAACGCAATTTTTTGAAACTTTGGCAATGGGTAAAATCTACAAAATGCAGTCCACTCTGTTTGTTTTGTTTCATTGATGGGAACATTTGCAGAATGTCGGCCTAAATCCATCTCGCTCCATCCTCCATCCTCTCCCACTGCCAGCCACTGGGATACCTCTCATCACCTCTCATCACCATATTTGATAGTGAGTGGAAACTCCAACCGGATGCTTCACATTTATACATCTGACTCATTGTTCTATCTGTGGTTAAACCACCGTTGAGGTAAAGCTTAGCCATGAGCACCTGAAGCATTGCCAGTGTGAAGGCTATCTGTCGCTAAAGACAACCTTCAAGGTTTATATGGTCTTGTGCCCTTTGCTGAATGTGCACTCAGTCTCCCTCTGGTTACGGGAGATTTGATTTAACATGCATCATATCATACAGACATCACTTTAGAGATACCAATACTGTTATTATAGTTAAATATAGATATGCTCTCATTCCAAAATCAATTACACCTAAAACATGGCAGCAATTAAGCCAATGATAGCAACCATGATGAATATGAACTACTACCATATTCTGTGGTCTAGCTGGCCAGCTAATAAACGCAAGGGGTTATCAATTATTAACAACCAAGGCAACAACCAAGGCTCAGTGGCGCTGGAGATCCCAAATGCCCTTAGGCTTTTTTTTTATATAGCATGCTACCAAGAGCCACATCTATTATAAACAAAATCATTAGCCGCTTCATGCTCCACTAGCCATGTCAGTCAGATGTGTTTAACAGGAGGACGAAGGGCCAGGTTGGTATTAACATGGCTCTGCTGTAGTATCTTCTAGATCCTTCTCACTCATGGGCCCTGTGAACTCAAACTGCAAGTTTGATGATAGCGGCTTTGATCGAGGAGAAAGGATTTGTTGTTAAATGGATGGAGAATGGGTGTTTGTGAGATGGATGCCATCAACAACCCCATGAGGCCTCTCTGTAACTCATACAAATATTTACATAGGAAAGCTAGAACATTCCACTGCATATCTAGAGAGAGCTTTGAGAGGGGTGTATCTTCTGTTGTGTTCAGTATATCTTCTGTTGTGTTTCAGAGTGAATAAAAGCTTTGCCAATTAAACCAAAAGTTTTGATGAAGTTTGAAACAAACGGTCATGATTTAAATATGGTCCTCCACGTATATTTGTTCTGTCAGAGTGGTTTATGTGAAGAGTATAAATGGTTTATAGTTGTGTCCTCACAAGTTCATCATGGTTTCCCTATGACACTCATCCATCCTCTCCTCTCTCTCCGTTCACAAAGAGGCACAATCACACACCCAGATCCTCTCTATCTCAGACCCAGAGGATGAAAGGGGTTCCCCGCCTGCTAATGCCCCTCTTCTCTGACTGTTATTCTTAAACTGCAGAACCACACATATCTGCCTGTCTGTTCCCCACCAAATAAATACAGACTTGATGTCTACTGTTTCTTTTTAATGGTTCCTGCAGTTCCATGTGGTTCCTTGTCTGTTTTCAGAATATGTATGTGTAATCCCTGTGGTAACGAGCACTTCCTCACTTTGGTGTGTCTGGCTAGATTCATCATGCTCATTATCAGACAGCTCAGGCCTTTGTGGATGTGCTGTCCTCTAGCAGGTTCTTGAAGGACATTTCGGCATGCAGAGCTAATCATACAATGAATATCACATGTTCATCTAGGTTCCTGTGAAGGGGACTGTATGGCTACTAGGATACTCTCTCCACCATTATGTGTGGAATTGAAGAGGGGGATCTTCACTGTCTGTTTTCATGGCCTTCTTTTCATTACAATCCTAGTATTGTTTTTTTATGAGTAGCTTTGTATTCGCACAGTACAGTCTGTCAACCATAAACTTTAATCCTAAACATTATCTTATCTTTTCCCCCCCAGAATAAAACATTTCCGGTGTCTATGTTTTTTGTGCATGCTAAATAAAGTGTGAGAGTTGTTGATAACTCAAAGGTGTAGTTCTGGTTTGTATTATTGAAAAATGCTGGCCCTGTCAATACGAGCTGGGGGCTTCAGTGAGTGACAGATCCGCATGGATTTTCCGATTCAGGCATGGATGATTGGAATTAGCTACTACTGACTCCTTCACCAGCGACAGTTCTGCTCTATTAATTATCTCTCCCTCAACAGATAACCTGTCAGGCCCGTCACAATTACCAGAGAGATTTTGGAAACCTTCCAGTCAATTCAGGGGGTCTTTGATGATATTTTGCCAGCGGGAATTGGCTTTGTTATTAAAGGATAAACTCTACCCTCCTCCCCTCCTCATAATGGCCACTGCAGGAACTGTGTCTGATAGACAACATTAATAGACAGACAAACAGTCATGTCATCACTGTGCTTTGTTGTCATGTACTATCAGTGCGTCCACATCAGAACTGATACCTGGAGAGTGGAGATGAGTACGTGCGGGAGGTTGTAGCTTGTAGCAGGGACATTGGCTTGTATCTATGGTAACACAGTGACATGGATTGACAGAGAGAAAAGGTTTCTCATCAACGGAGAAAGAGCCTGCTTTGATGTCACTGTTTACACACATGAATAGGGTTTCAAGCCTCACTTCATTATGGGTTGGCCATGCTGGAACACACTGACTTTGCATTCCTCTCAAGAGAATACTAGTACTATTACCCTGCTACTGCTGCCTCCCACAACACCCCCTCTCGCCCACTAGAATTCAACCTAATTGACTTCCTCTTTAGGTTTAGCTCTGTTACTCTTATTGATTTTTACATTAAAATGAATCCCAGGTTTGCACCTGAAGTTTCCCCTCTAATTCTGTGATGTGAACGAGCTGCTTGTCTTCATCTATAATATTCAACCATTTGATATGCCCGCTTCTCAACGGCCAAATGATGGCGCTATATCAGAAGTACTCAAGGCCATGTATTTGTAATGATTATTTTGGCCATTTTGCATTGTGTGTAGTAGAGCATTAGCTATTGCTAATGTCTGGCCTTAAAGTCGGTCCTCAAGGCACACAGGGTTAACCACCTGGAGGAGAGGACTCTTGAATGCAAAGAGTATTGTTGCAGGTTATGCATTATTCATGTTATCTAACATTTTCTTTTATCTGGAGAAAACAATACTACTGAAAAGAAACAGAACATATAGTATTCATGACAAAATACTAGTTTTTGTTCAACTGAATAGCAATGTGTATTGCGGGCAGGGATATAGGAGCCTCTCTCTGAAAAATAATTACTGTACAAGCTATTCTTTGCTTTCAGCTCATGCATTGCAAATATGCTTGGATGAGTTTTCAATAGAAGCTTCACACTTCTCTCAAAACCTTACTTTGGTGGAACAGTCAGATTTTATATACAGCACTACAATACAGTACAATACTGTCACGCCCTGGCTCTGGGACTCTGTTATGTTGAGCCAGGGTGTGTGGTTTCTATGTGTTTTGTGTGCTAGGGTTATTATCTAGTTCTTTTGTTTCTATGTTGGCCGGTGTGGTTCTCAATCAGAGGCAACGTGTATCAGCTGTTGCTTGTTGTCTCTGATTGGGAACCATACTTAGGCAGCCTGTTTTCCACAGTGTGTTGTGGGATCTTGTTCCGTATGGTGTGTATTGTAACCAAGGACTTCACGTTTCGTATCGTTTGTTGTTTTGTTCGTTCAATAAATAAGTATGTTCACTTATCTCGCTGCGCATTGGTCCACTTCTTCTCAAGACGATGTTGACAGAAGATCCCACCATAACTGGACCAAGCAGCGTGTCCAGGAGCCAACGCCAGAGGTGACTCTGAAGGATATCAACCTCGACTGGGTCAAGCCGCGGGAGGAGGAGAGAGGCTGAACTTTGGAGCAGAGGAGCGAGAGTCTTGCGAGAGCCATGGAGGCCTGGCCCACGGGGAGGAGAGACGCCCAGAAATGTTTTAGGGGGGGGCTCACGCCGTGGACGACGGGGCAGCAGGAGGCCGGGATAGAGTGGTTCAGCGGGTTGGCAAAGGAGGCCGCCAGGTTACGGGAGTCACTGGTCACCAGGGGGGAGGAGAATGTAGAGGCACGGCGAGTGGTACTGGGGTGTGTTGCCAGTCCGGTCCGGCCCGTTCCTGATCCCCGCGTAGGGCCAGTGGTGTGTCCCCAGTACGGTCCGGCTTGTTCCTGTCCCTCGCACCGAGCCTGTGGTGCGCGTCGCCAGCCCGGTCCGACATGTTCCTGCCCCTCGCACCAAGCCTGTGGTGCGCGTCGTCAGCCCGGTCCGGCCTGTTCCTGCTCCCCGCACCAAGCCAGTGGTGCGCTTCGTCAGCCCGGTTCGGCCCGTCCCTGCTCCCCGCACCAAGCCAATGGTGCGCGTCGTCAGCCCGGTCCGGCCTGTTCCTGCTCCCCGCACCAAGCCAGTGGTGCGCTTCGTCAGCCCGGTTCGGCCCGTCCCTGCTCCCCGCACCAAACCAGTGGTGCGCTTCGTCAGCCCGGTTCGGCCCGTCCCTGCTCCCCGCACCAAGTCAGTGGTGCGCTTCGTCAGCCCGGTTCGGCCCGTCCCTGCTCCCCGCACCAAGCCAATGGTGCGCGTCGTCAGCCCGGTCCGGCCTGTTCCTGCTCCCCGCACCAAACCAGTGGTGCGCTTCGTCAGCCCGGTTCGGCCCGTCCCTGCTCCCCGCACCAAGCCAATGGTGCGCGTCGTCAGCCCGGTCCGGCCCGTCCCTGCTCCCCGCACCAAGCCTGTGGTGCGCGTCGTCAGTCCGGCACAGCCCGTGCCTGTTCCACCGGTGCCTGGTCCGGCACCGGTCAGCTGCTCCACTCCGGAGCTAGAGCAATCCGCTCCACCAGTGTTCAGTCCAGCTCCGGCCAGCAGGGCCAGACCGGACCAGGGGCGCTTTGGGGGGTTAGAGAGGGAGTGGGGGTCATGCCCGGAGCCGGAACCGCCTCCGAGGAGGAATGCCCACTCGGCCCTCCCCTGTTCGGTTTATGTTTGGCGCGGTCGCAGTCCGTGCCTTTGGGGGAGGGGGGGGGGGGGTACTGTCACGCTCTGGGACTCTGTTATGTTGAGCCAGGGTGTGTGGTTTCTATGTGTTTTGTGTGCTAGGGTTATTATCTAGTTCTTTTGTTTCTATGTTGGCCGGTGGAGTTCTCAATCAGAGGCAACGTGTATCAGCTGTTGCTTGTTGTCTCTGATTGGGAACCATACTTAGTCAGCCTGTTTTCCACAGTGTGTTGTGGGATCTTGTTCCGTATGGTGTGTATTGTAACCAAGGACTTCACGTTTCGTATCGTTTGTTGTTTTCTTTGTTCAATAAATAAGTATGTTCACTTATCACGCTGCGCATTGGTCCACTTCTTCTCAAGACGATCGTGACAAATACAGTAAATTCTGTGACTGCATGCTTTCATTTCTCCTTTTGATTCTTGTATCATTAGAAAATGGCCTTATGGTACATGAAACATCCTCTTGACATCCTATCCCCACCATTATTGATGCTTTTCCAGGGCTGTTATGGATAATAAAAAAGCCTCTTCATCAACCAGGTTGATTGAATTCCAATTAATTGACCACCCCCATCTTCCAGCTCTCTCATTAGAATTAAGGTATGCCTTATTTACTTTCAAGAGATGAACATAATTAATTCAACCATCCAGAGATGGAAGTTATCCAATGTAACGCTAAAATGTGCTGTGATGAGCTGAGAATGTATTATCAGTCTAACTTAGATAGGAAATTAGGAATCATTCAATGTCAACAAGTTTTGTCAACAATCTGTCTGTCGGCATTAAAAAAAGTAGAAATTGGTTGTAATTTGTTGGATGCAGGTAAAACATTGTTTTGCCCTGAAAAGATGTTGGCGGGCTCTCTGCTCTGTTTATCTGTCTGCAGCAGGTTGTAGTATTTGGTTAGACAGTATTTCTCTGTTACGTATTCTGTCAGTGGCCAGTGCCGCCAAATCTTTTTTCATTCCTATGTAATGACTGGACAATGACAGCATAGTTCAGGTTGGCTCACTGCAGTTTATAAGGCTGAATAAAAAAAAAAGAATACATTCATAGTGACAGGTTCAGTGAGGCATGACCAGTCAATGGCTGTATCTCCAATGACCTGCAGAGCTGCTGCTGCACTGCTTGGCTTGGGTTCGTAATAATGAAAAATATCACTGGCAGTAAACATTTAAAACATCATTAGAAAACAACATTAATAGCTTTGTGTCAATAATATGCACTATGGCATTTCACAGGTTTTTAAACCGGTTGTGATACAGCCTGGAATCGAACCAGGGTCTGTAGTGACGCCTCCAGCATTGAGATGCAGTGCCTTAGACCACTGCGCCACTCGGGATGACCTTATGTGCCATCAGAAAGGAAGTCATTTTAAGAATCTGAGTTCGTGATCTATAGCTGCACTTCATACTGTTCAGTCTCTAGACAGCAAAATAATCGACAAAATCATGCTAGTTGCTGAGTTTGATTGCTGATTTCCTGTCTCCATATGCTGCAGATGGTATGGATGGCAGCTGCCCTGCCTGTGCCTTGTTTTCTTTCCCCAGCGACGGAGCCATCAGCAGATGGAGTGCCATTCAGGTGAGCCCAGTGCTACTATGCCATGTGTGGACCACCTTGTTCACCATCTCCACATCATTAGATTTCACCGCCCTTTGTTTTCATAGTCACTGAGTACTGCAGGACCTTTTTCAGTGTGTAGAAGTTCAGAGCAAAACCTAACTAAAAGGTCATGTATTTTATTAAACCATGCCTGTAAGGGAAAGGGCACTCATAATGCATTCTATCTCTGAGGCATAAATCCCAACCAACTGTGGACTGGAATGTAAATTCCTTGACATATATGGAACTTAGCATATCAGCAGGCTCTTTCTAAACTTATTGCTCATTTAAATTTAGTCTGAGCTTGAAGAACCTTTACAGGCAAGAGAGGCATACAATCAGATGGCAATTAAGATGTCTCTTTTAAGTGAGCCTTACAACTCTATTGTTGAATACTGCCGAGAGAGCACTATCGCTTCTAGAAAAAAAAGTCTCTATTTCAGGTAATTACCCAGTGTCTGCCATTGTTCTAATTAGTCTGCCATGTTTAGCAAAAGGCATGGGACTAGGAAAGAGTCACTTCAAGGCTGCTAATCGCCACAGTCAAGATTGTATAGGTCCTTTCACCTTCTGCCTGTTCAGCTAATCAGCATAAATGAATCCGGGGCGAACGGCGCCAGGTTGCGATTGTATATGAAAATCAGTGTCCTGTTGCAGAGGACACTCAAGGATAAGAGTGACTCAGGGCAAGAACAGGGTCACCGAGACAGTGAGGGGTCTTGTCTCATTTACATCATGTTTTGCAGCGGCCAGCAAAGGTGCATGGCAGTGGCATCTTGGTTCAAGGGTTTTTTGTTTGCATCGGTACATTTTTGACAGTATCAGGATGTTTGTATGCTTTTAGTACAGTGTTTATTTCATCTGAAGTGGTGTACATATACACTGAGTGTACAAAACATTAAGAACACCTTCCTAATATTGAGCTGCACCCCCCCGTCGAAAGCGTTCCACAGGGATGCTGGCCCATGTTGACTCCAATATTGCCCATGAATGCCCGAGCAAGCATTTTAGCCATGTAGCCTAGGACAACAAAAACTAAAAGCGTGTACAGTATGACAGAGTCATAGACCATTTCGTCAACATGAAAGAGAGGAGGATGGCATTGGCGTTTCTCTGCAAGTAGGGTGAGTCAACATGTTTTTCTACTTGCATGAACCCGCACGCACAAACACACACGCACACACACACACGCACACAGAAATCAGAATCATGGACAGCCACATCATATTTATCTTACGTTGATTGAACTAAATTGTTTTTGGTATCTTTTAGTTGTCACTGTATTAGACGAAGCAGAGGTGATTTGATGATGCTGAAGTTGAAATGGTGCTGGAATAATGGAGGCAGCTCCTGTTTTCTTTGCGACTTGCGGTAACTCTCTGTGGTTCACAATCAATAGTTGTTTAGTTGTCCGAAAATGTTGGAAAACATTAACTTGCTTAACCATGCCATAGGTCATGTAACTGTCTGTTACATGCAATATGCTTTGTGGACTTCACCGGACAGAGGTTGCTATCCGGTTTTGTGATAAAACAAAGGTGTGGTTTAATTTATTTTGCCACTGTGTCTTCTTATTGTCTCAGCCTTTAGGCCTATAATGTATGTCACGGTCACAAGGCATATGAATTAACAGGTTATAGAGCAAACAACGCAAAAACATTTTGTTCCTGAGAAACCTGTCTTGGATTGGAGGTTTAAACTGTAAAAGGACACATTTCCAAAGCAAATACATCTTTTAGAGCTGTTTTATTAAGTTTGAAAAATAAACTAAAAGAAAACACAGTATAAATATCTTAAAGAGGGAGATATGATCCAGTTGAACACACAGCAGAGAAATCACTTTTAAAGCAAATATAAGTAGTGTTAGTCACGGAGTTGTACTAGTGTTGTGACATTCCAGGGTTATTTGTAGAGCAGTCTCAATCAGATATACAAACACTGTGGCTACTCTGAACTGGACAATTGACACTGAGTGTACAAAACATTAAGAACAGCTTCCTAATATTGAGTTGCACCCGCTTTTGCTCTCAGAACAGCCTCAATTCGTCGGGGCATGGACCCTACAAAGTGTTGAAAGCGTTCCACAGGGATGCTAGCCCATGTTGACTCCAATGCTTCCCACAGTTGTGTCAAGTTGGCTGGATGGTGGAACATTCTTGATACACACAGGAAACTGTTGAGAGTGAAAAACCCAGCAAACCGGGTATGCCTGCCACCTACTACCATACCCCGTTCAAAGGCACTTAAATATTTTGTCTTGCCAATTCACCCTCTGAATGGCACACATACTGCACAAAAAATGTAATGCTTCTTTAACTTGTCTCCTCCCCTTCATTTCCACTGATTGAAATGGATTTAACAAATGACATCAATAATGGATCATAGCTTTCACCTGGATTCACCTGGTCTGTCTATGTCATGGAAAGAGTTCTTAATGTTTTGTACAGTGTATATATACAATACTCTCACCCTGTTTAATAACCGTTACATTGGGAATTTGAATCCAAGCTATTTGCATCCAGAGATGCCTGGATATGTCACCCACATTCCAGTCTATTTAGTCTGTACGGAAGAGTTAAAAGTGTAGAATAACAGTCTGAAAGTTCAAATAAATGGATTTGGCTGGAACACGATCCCAGATCCCCACCCCCTCTTTTTCCATCTTGGGAAAACTGACAGTTTAAGCTGTTTTACTTGGAAGAGGTCCTGGTGGAACAACATTCTGTGCACTTTCGACAGGAAACACCAGCAGCTGACTGTTATTAAGGAAATTGTGAAGAGTTCGAAATGAACAGTCCTGTATTGTCAGGTACAATTACACATTGAATGTAGTCCCATTCTAGATGCTTTTGCTGCACAGGATTTACTCACTACAATGGTTCAGGAAGTTCAACTGGCAAGAGCATGTATGAGGCTGTCAGGGTGGACCTATAAAAAGTCTCAGACGATATAAGCGAGGACAATGAGCCTTTTGATGCATTCGAAGGGAGCATATGTGGGTCAGTCATGAATAAACTGACTTTCCCTACTAACCCTATTGATTTACTGTATAGAGCCTGTTATCGACTGTCTAGAGATGTTCTTTATGCTTTGTTGAACCTGTTTGACCAAATGTACAGACTTGGACATACAGTAGACCTGGTTTGAGAATATTGTATTTTCTTTCTATTGGATCCAGATCTTCTCAGGGTCACTGGAGCCTCACCATGTCATGGCATTAAAAGAGAGCAGTGAGGAGAGGCTAGTGAGGAGAGGCACCAGGACATAATGGAGAATGATTTATTGAATGGTGCTGCCTTGCAGTTGGCCCAGGGCCTGTCTCCTAATCGAGCACCTGGTGGTGCTTGGGAAAGTTAATATGATATAAATTGATACCCTGGCAATGGTGGGCAGCACTAGGGAGGCAGTAGAGGGCTAGGCCAGGCTCCCCATAGAGAGGGGGCCAGATGCTCCGGGAGGCAGGGGGACCAGCGATGGAGGGATGGCAAAGAGGTGACAGGTAGGCCCCATGCGAGACCTCCGAGGTGGGCCAGGGTCTGATGGCCACAGCTGCTAAGCCTAGGTTTCCAGCCACTGGTGAAAGAACAGCCAGTTTGGAAGATAAACATAAATGAAAAAGCCCAGTAATAGAAGCTAGCATCCATGGAGCTAGAGCTGCATAGAAACCAAATAATACATTATTCTGTTTGTAGCATATGACATCCAACTGCCAGTCCAACTGACTTATTTAACTTCAGTTAACATTTGACATACAGAGGGGAAAATAAGTATTTAGTCAGCCACCAATTGTGCAAGTTCTCCCACTTAAAAAGATGAGAGAGGCCTGTAATTTTCATCATAGGTACACGTCAACTATGACAGACAAAATGAGAGAAAAAAAATCCAGAAAATCACATTGTAGGATTTTTAATGAATTTATTTGCAAATTATGGTGGAAAATAAGTATTTGGTCAATAACAAAAGTTTCTCAATACTTTGTTATATACCCTTTGTTGGCAATGACACAGATCAAACGTTTTCTGTAAGTCTTCACAAGGTTTTCACACACTGTTGCTGGTATTTTGGCCCATTCCTCCATGCAGATCTTCTCTAGAGCAGTGATGTTTTTGGGCTGTCGCTGGGCAACACGGACTTTCAACTCCCTACAAAGATTTTCTATGGGGTTGAGATCAGGAGACTGGCTAGGCCACTCCAGGACCTTGAAATGCTTCTTACGAAGCCACTCCTTCGTTGCCCGGGCGATGTGTTTGGGATCATTGTCATGCTGAAAGACCCAGCCATGTTTCATCTTCAATGCCCTTGCTGATGGAAGGAGGTTTTCACTCAAAATCTCACGATACACGGCCCCATTCATTCTTTCCTTTACACGGATCAGTCGTCCTGGTCCCTTTGCAGAAAAACAGCCCCAAAGCATGATGTTTCCACCCCCATGCTTCACAGTAGGTATGGTGTTCTTTGGATGCAACTCAGCATTCTTTGTCCTCCAAACACGACGAGGTTGAGTTTTTACCAAAAAGTTATATTTTGGTTTCATCTGACCATATGACATTCTCCCAATCCTCTTCTGGATCATCCAGATGCACTCTAGCAAACTTCAGACGGGCCTGGACATGTACTGGCTTAAGCAGGGGGACACGTCTGGCACTGCAGGATTTGAGTCCCTGGCGGCGTAGTGTGTTACTGATGGTAGGCTTTGTTACTTTGGTCCCAGCTCTCTGCAGGTCATTCACTAGGTCCCCCCGTGTGGTTCTGGGATTTTTGCTCACCGTTCTTGTGATCATTTTGACCCCACGGGGTGAGATCTTGCGTGGAGCCCCAGATCGAGGGAGATTATCAGTGGTCTTGTATGTCTTCCATTTCCTAATAATTGCTCCCACAGTTGATTTCTTCAAACCAAGCTGCTTACCTATTGCAGATTCAGTCTTCCCAGCCTGGTGCAGGTCTACAATTTTGTTTCTGGTGTCCTTTGACAGCTCTTTGGTCTTGGCCATAGTGGAGTTTGGAGTGTGACTGTTTGAGGTTGTGGACAGGTGTCTTTTATACTAATAACAAGTTCAAACAGGTGCCATTAATACAGGTAACGAGTGGAGGACAGAGGAGCCTCTTAAAGAAGAAGTTACAGGTCTGTGAGAGCCAGAAATCTTGCTTGTTTGTAGGTGACCAAATACTTATTTTCCACCATAATTTGCAAATAAATTCATTAAAAATCCTACAATGTGATTTTCTGGATATTTTTTCCTCAATTTGTCTGTCATAGTTGAGGTGTACCTATGATGAAAATTACAGGCCTCTCTCATCTTTTTAAGTGGGAGAACTTGCACAATTGGTGGCTGACTAAATACTTTTTTTCCCCACTGTACATGTCAAAAAGAGCTAAATGAATAACATACAGGGCTGAAACCTTATATGCTGCCCACTTCGATTGAAAACATTCGCTCACCATTGATTTAGATGCATCATTACATTTATTACTATGATATTCAGCAGCCATATATGGTCTGTAACTTGGTGCGGTTGTAATTTTCACCTGAGTGCTTTTCAAGTCAGTGGCTTCAAAATGGATGACTGGCTAATGTACAGATTTCAAACTTGGAGCTGGAAAAAGAAAGCCTGTCGTGGAGAGAGTGGGGATTTGAGTTGATGCTGTAGAATAGCAGGGAGCTGGAGAGCATGATATGTCTTTACCACAGACCATTTGTCTCTGCATCGCTCTTTTTTCTGATGCCTTCCACAGAAACAGTCAGTGAAAGGGTCTGCCTGTTGTCTGCATGTTGAGAGAAAGAGAGAGTGAGAGAGAAATAGTGTGTGTGAGAAAGAGAGGGGAGGGAAAGAAAGAGTCCATTCTTGGTGCCCACCCCCCCACCCCGGGGACGGCTCTGTCTTGACAGCTCACTCCTACAAACAAGACTGTCTGCCAGATCCACTCTAACCACCCATTCCTCCTATCCCCTGCAGTCCAGCAAATCAGGTGTTGAATATACAAAGCCCCAGATTTGCTGACAATTTGACTGGAGATCGAAGAGAGAAAACGACAACTTAGTAACAAGTCCAACAGATCTCCCGTCCTATACCTTAACATTTTGCCTGATCATCTTCTCAGGGTATTCCTTGGTGCATGTCTGCATATGATTCTGGTTTCAATATGATGTGTGTTGGCTTCTGAACAAAGACCTGCAGATTTCCCATACCCTGTCCAAATTACCCACCTTGCATTGCACACACTATTATTTCAGATTTCATACTCTTGCATAAGATTTCAAAGCAATGTCTTTCCTTTGTTTAAGTAGTAGCTGGGTCCTCAAATCTGATAAGTACCTATTCAAAATTCTGAGAATAATAGCACTTAAACATATTGCTAGAAACTGGCTTAAACTGCTGGCACCACAAATAAGCAATTAGTGTATTTAGTGCCTTCAGAAGGTATTCACACCCCTTGAGTTTTTTGACATTTTGTTGTGTTACAGCCTGATTTGTGTCACTGTCTTACACAAAATACCCCATAATGTCAAAGTGGAATTATGTTTTTTGAAATGTTTACAAATTATTTACAAATGAAAAGCTGAAATGTCTTGAGTCATTAAGTATTCAAACCCTTTGTTATGGCAAGCCTAAATAAGTTCAGGAGTAAAAATGTGCTTAACAGGTCACGTAATGAGTTGCATGGACTCACTCTGTGTGCAATAATAGTGTTTAACATGATTTTTGAATGACTACCTCATCTCTGTACCCCACATACAAATATCTGAAAGGTCCCTCAGTCGAGCAATGAATTTCAGGCACAGATTCAACCACAAAGCCAAGGGAGGTTTTCCAATGCCTCGCAAAGAAGGGCACCTTTTGGTAGATGGGTAAAAATAAAAAATTCTGACATTGAATATCCCTTTGAGCATGGTAAAGTTATTAATTACACTTTGGATGGTGTATCAATACACCCAGTTACTACAAAGATACAGGTGTCCTTCCCAACTCAGTTGCCGGAGAGGAAGGAAACCATTCAGGGATTTCACCATAAGGCCAATGGTGACATTAAAACAGTTACAGAGTTTAATGGCTGTGATAGTAAGAAAACTGAGGATGGATCAACGACATTGTTGTTACTCCACAATACTAACCTAAATGACAGCGTGAAAAGAAGGAAGCATGTACAGAATAAAAATATTCCAAAACATGCATCCTGTTTACAATAAGGCACAAAAGTAAAACTACAAAAAAATGTGGTGAAGAAATCAGGGGTTTGAATACTTAGGTAATGTTTTATTTTTTTGAAATGTTTTACAAATATTATAATTTATTATAATATAATAATTTTACAGAGTATTTTGTGTAAATCATTGACAATTAAATCAATTTTAATCCCACCTTATGGAAAAAGTCAAGGGGTGTGAATACTTTCTGAAGGCACTTTTGTTGGGATCTAAAACCAATAAATAACAACAGAGTTTTAGTAAATAACTTATTTCATGTTCAAATTTGAGAACGCATAATTTCTTTCTTTCCCTCTCTAAGAAATATACAACTATCTTGCATTTTTCCTATTTTGTTGCTTTACAACCTGGAATTACAATGGATGTTTGGGGGTTTGTATCATTTGATTTACACAACATGCCTACCACCTTGAAGATGCAAAATAATACATTTTGTGAAACAAACAATAAATAAGACAAAAAACAGAAAACTTGAACGTGCATAACTATTCACCCCCCCCCCAAAGTCAATACTTTGTAGAGCCACCTTTTGCAGCAATTACAGCTGCAAGTCTCTTGGGGTATGTCTCTATAAGCTTAGCACATCTAGCCACTGGGATTTTTGTCCATTCTTCAAGGCAAAACTGCTCCAGCTCCTTCAAATTGGATGGGTTCCGCTGGTGTACAGCAATCTTTAAGTCATACTACAGATTCTCAATTGGATTGAGGTCTGGGCTTTGACTAGGCCATTCCAAGACATTTAAATGTTTCCCCTTAAACCACTCAAGTGTTGCTTTAGCAGTATGCTTAGTGTCATTGTCCTGCTAGAAGGTGAACCTCCGTCCCAGTCTCAAATCTCTGGAAGACTGAAACATGTTTCCCTCAAGAATTTCCCTGTATATCCATCCATCATTCCTGCCGATGTAAAACATCCCCACAGCATGATGCTGCCACCACCATGCTTCACTGTGGGGATGGTGTTCTCAGGGTGATGAGAGGTGTTGGGTTTGAGCCAGACATAGCGTTTTCCTTGATGGCCAAAAGCTCAATTTTAGTCTCATCTGACCAGAGGACCTTCTTCCATATGTTTGGGGAGTCTCCCACATGCCTTTTGGCGAACACCAAACGTGTTTGCTTATTTTCTTCTTAAAGCAATGGCTTTTTTCTGGCCACTCTTCCGTAAAGCCCAGCCCTGTGGAGTGTACGGCTTAAAGTGGTCCTATGGACAGATACTCCAATCTCCGCTGTGGAGCTTTGCAGCTCCATCAGGGTTATCTTTGGTCTCTTTGTTGCCTCTCTGATTAATGCCATCCTTGCCTGGTCCATGAGTTTTGGTGGGCGGCCATCTCTTGGCAGGTTTGTTGTGGTGCCATATTCTTTCAATGTTTTAATAATGGATTTAATGGTGCTCCGTGGGATGTTCAAAGTTTCAGATATTTTTTTATAACCCAACCCTGATCTGTACTTCTACACAACTTTGTCCCTGACCTGTTTGGAGAGCTTCTTGGTCTTCATGGTGCCGCTTGCTTGGTGGTGCCCCTTGCTTAGTGGTGTTGCAGACTCTTTCAGAACAGGTGCATATATACTGAGATCATGTGACACTTAGATTGCACACAGGTGGACTTTATTTAACTAATTACGTGACTTCTGAAGGTAATTGGTTGCACCAGCTCTTATTTAGGGGCTTCATAGCAAAGGGGGTGAATACATAGTCTCCTGAGTGGCGCAGTGGTCTAAGGCGCCGCATCGCAGTGCTAACTGTGCCACTAGAGATCCTGGTTTGAATCCAGGCTCTGTCGCAGCCGGCCGTGACCGGGAGACTCATGGGCGGCGCACAATTGGCCCAGCGTCGTCCAGGGTAGGGGAGGGAATGGCCGGCAGGGATGTAGCTCAGTTGATAGAGCATGGCGTTTGCAACGCCAGGGTTGTGGGTTTGATTCCCACGGGGGGCCAGTTTAATTTTTTTTTTATATATATGTATTCACTAACTGTAAGTCGCTCTGGATAAGAGCGTCTGCTAAATGACGTAAATGTAATGTAAAATGTACATATGCACGCACCACTTTTCCGTTATGGATTTCTTAGAATTTTTTGAAACAAGTAATTTTTTACATTTCACGTCACCAATTTGGACTATTTTGTGTATGTCCATTACATGAAATCCAAATAAAAATCCATTTAAATTACAGGTTGTAATGCAACAAAATAGGAAAAACGCCAATGGGGATGAATACTTTTGCAAGGCACTGTAACATATCCACAGGGTTCAACACAGACACTTGATTATTCTGTATACTTAAAATGTTTTGGGCTAAAAGCTATTTGAAAATAGAAAAGGTGAGTTTTGAGGCTATGATGTTGTAGGAAAGTTTTCAGGTAAGTTCAAATAGTATAATTCTGCAAACTGAAGTTCCTATTCATATGAGTCATTGCATTTTAATAATGTCCTTTAATTGAATTACTTTGAGCTCTCAGCCATTTAAATGAAAACAGAAGGATTTTTATGTTATCCAAATAAATTCCTCTGGCTGGTTAGTGTCACCTTTCTGTTTAAGGTTGTAGAGTATATGTGATGAACCTTCCAAAATGTCAGTCTTAGTAATAGGTTTGAACTTCACTAAGAGTTCAGTTGAAAGTAAAAACACAGTACTTATGCTGTGGTTATATTTTTTGTGTCTGTGTGCATATAATCTCGCGTTTTGCAGAAAACTGTAGGCTCAGACCGCAAATACGTACATTCAGTTCAACCACAAATTCATGAGGACCCTATCAGAGATAGTATCTCCATTTTTATTTAAGTTAGCAAAGGCAGCGGTAAATCAAGGTCTCTCACCACATCCCACAAGCAGTAATTCTGATTCATTTCTAAGTTTATATCTCATACTGTATATAGAGAATTTTGCTTTACAGTTTCCAAAAGCACTATAGCATTAAGTGATGAATAAAATCCCCAGTACCCATGATCCACAGTCCTCTCTTCCACTTGCGTTGGCTGATGAGTTCTGACAGTGGAGCCACCATGAACCATCACAGTCACGGCCATGAGTGCAGTTCTTTGTAACCAGTTCCATTCAAGGAGAAGTAAACTCTACCTCCAGGCCTCTGAAACCATGTTCAACCACATAACAATTTCCCTTGCAATTATGTATTCGGCAGAAACAGAGAGAGAAATATATTATCCTCCAAAGAGGCTTTTGTAGTGAAGTGAACAACAGGAAGTGGACAACACATGGGAAAATAGAAGAATGTGAAATTATCCCCATTCCAAGACGCCATGGCCCAATTTCCCTATGAATAGCAGAAATGTTTGTCAAATTAATTTTTTATGACTGGTGCCGTCCTTTCAACCATTAGACTCTCACCACTGAGGAGGCATTGTAAAGATAAATAGAAATTAGAGGGCCATTAGACACTGTTCCATATTAAAACATAACACATTAATATATTCAAATATAAACCTGATTAGACACAGTGCTGTAGATTATAGTAGTTAGTGTGGTTATTGCAGGGTCTTGTGCAAATCCTTACAAATCTTCTCTAATAAAGTGAGATAGACTGAATAAATTGAGTGTATCTGCTATACTCCATGTCCAGAGGCCCTTCAAATTAGACACACACTCCTTATGTGCAGGACTGTTGGCTGTAAGAAATAAAATCCCAAATTGAGGCCATGTGAAAAAGTGAAGTGCTCTCCCCATAAAGCATGTATAGTCTTAAAATGTAAATATCTCTACTGAAAGTAGAATTGAGTTTGATTAACTCCATTTTGGAAATCATATAAATTGGTGTAAGATTAGGTAGAGGGCCGTGGGTATATGAATAGAACGTGGATACACATGGATGCACATTACAATGGTAAAATGTAAACAAAATTGGACACAACCCTTTTTGGAGGTAGAATCCTTTTTGGTTCCAGGTAGAACCCTTTTGGGTTCCATGTAGAACCCTCTTTGGAAACCTTTTTCCAGGACCCAGCTGTTGTCACCATGCTGCCTTCCCAGTCCACCAGTGTCTGCCACAGACAAATTACTTGCATAAAGACCGGAATCCTTTACATGTACTGTAACTGCAATTCAGAAGATATTCTGAAATGAAGGCATAACATGTGCATAGTCTTTGTACATTATATTCAGAGTGCAAACCATTCTGATAGACTCTTGTGCAGGTAGAGTAATGTGGAGAGGATCTTTCCAGTCAAGCACTTTTGAAAATAGACACGCTAGTGTAGTGAAGTGCAAAAGCTGAGTTAAGCTCGGACAATATGTTCTTCCATTCTTCTGAAAATCAAGCTTTTAAGTATTTATGCACGGACATCAATTGAACTTGGTAGATTTTCACTCAGTTTCCCATTTTGTACTTGAGAAAGCACTTCCTGTTTTAGATATAGAAGTCAAATACGGTCACCGTAACAGCCCTACTCAATACCCATAGATAGGCTAAATCCGGAAGCTGAAAATATGATAATACATAGGTTTTACTTTACTGTACAGCATAGATGAACCTACAGTGTTATTTTCGGTATCACATATATACATTTCTTTACTGTTGAAACAACAGTAACACCTTATTTTTAAACATACCCAGTACTTTACATTATTATACATATAAATATGAATACAACATCAGGTTTTGTAGTTGGGGAATAAACTGTGTGTGGTGCAGTTGTGGCTTTGTTGCAGGCAGCAGAGCACTCCAAGAATGGTTTAGTCAAGTGACTGTGCAAGGTGGTCTTGTGATGCATGGATGCACAGTTAGCCTCTTGCATACCCTGTATGACAGTGATGGAGAGCAGGTACAGTACCCAACCCGACTTCAAAGTGAACAGCAGATTAGACAGGACCACCTTGACACCACAGCCCCGCAAGAATCCTCCCCGCTGGAATCCTCACAGTGGGGGAAGCAGATGCGGTTCTCCCTAAAGCATGTATTTCATGTGGTTTGATACATTTTACTGTAATTCATACTCACACAATTTCTTAAACTCTTTCAGGTTTAACTTTATGTCAGGATGCTCTTATACCTGTGTAGTAATGTTGTAATCACAGTAGTAACAACATTGTATTAACATAATCTTACTAGTAGCATGATTGCCATTGCTCCACAGATCAACCTAAATATGACTTCATTTTAAATAGGCAGTACTGCTATACTGCTAGTTCTTGGTATATATCCTTGCAGCCCGTGGTGTTGTACATAAAGGACTCCTGTTTATTCTACTCTCTGTTTGTAGACAGATTCCCCTCTGAGGCTCTAGTTAACCTAATTATAGGGTGTGCGCGTGAGATCTTAAACTGGTTACCAGCATATCCATGTGATGCTGATGATGCTATAAAGACATCACTCGATGTTTAGTCATAAAGGAAATCAAATCAAACAGGCATTGATTCTTGCTATGATTCCCCAATATTGTATTGGGTAAATCAAATAATGAATTGTGCCTCTACAGTCTCAAGACTAGTGGTATGCACTGCACTCCAGACTAGTGGTATGCACTGCACTCCAGACTAGTGGTATGCATTGCACTCCAGACTAGTGGTATGAACTGCACTCCAGACTAGTGGTATGCACTGCACTCCAGACTAGTGGTATGCACTGCACTCCAGACTAGTGGTATGCACTGCACTCCAGACTAGTGGTATGCACTGCACTCCAGACTAGTGGTATGCACTGCAGTATGCCACTTTTATTTTCACTTTGGTTAAATCAAACACCAGTCATTTGTCATTGTGAAAAAGAGACTTGATTTGAATTCTATGGTCAGTTACAACTGCTAAAAACTTGTGGAACTGAAATGTATTTTTCAAATGAGCATTGCATTTGAACATCATTTTTAATTGAATGTGTTTAATGTTGTATGAAATTAATACTTTTTAATATATTCAATATGATGCATGTATTGATGAAAGGTTGCACAGGCCTAAGGTGGACCCTCTTTGCATTAGAGTTACAGTATTCTTGGGAATATCAGTTGACTTCATATTCCGTCATAGTATTGCTATATCTTGGGAACGTACTGAATCTTCCAATTAATAAAGTTCATCATTAGGCATGCTTGGAAATACAGATTCCTTTGACTACAAATCAACCAGCTGAATTGTGGAAAATGTATTTGACGCAACAAATATCAACAGTGGGGTAGAACGTCAAAGCCTTTACAATTTTGAGTTCCCTGTGGTGAAAGTTGACTGTTGCCTAGGCAAACTCATTCTGTTTGTGTCAATTTCTCTTCTTTTTGGTATTGATTTCCAAGTCAGCTCCACATTGTGTCAATGTCTCTGGACATTGTTCTTTTTTGGCATTAGACACAGTGAAACAGCTGCAGTTATCAATCAGTACAACAACAAAGGGCAAGATTATTATGCATGTACTGATAAATAGCACCAATGTCCCAATCAACCTTGATAATGCATCTTATTTTCAATGTCCTTTTGAAAATCTAGATCTTTAGTTTGAGGCAGTGTATGGAAGCTTTACAAGTACTTCTTATGGAAGAAAGAGGGCGTTTTACTTCACTGCCTCTGTTTCAGGTTATCATTAAGTTGTATAGATGTGCAGGTGTATATACGTTTATTACCTCTTAACAAGAGGCCTGGGACACCTCACATTAGCAGAAGGCAGATGTGGTCTTGGTCTTGTCTCACTAATTAACAGCCCATCTGCAAGTGGAGTTGGTTTACCTCTCATTGTCCAAAGGCTTGTGGGTTAGTGCTGGTTAACCACATTACCTGTTTCATCTGTTTGGGAAATTTGTGACCTGTCACAGCCATCCCTTAATTTTACACCACTGCCATCCCACCCCTCACTAAACCCATTCAATCTAATATTTTATCAGGAAGCCATCTGTTTGCCAGATGCACAAACAATGACTCCCATATCATTGACCCATTGCACTATTATTTTAGATTTTTGATTTATTTCAATGTATTTTGATTCATTTATTTTCGGACCATGAAGTCACAGCGGACACGGCAATCTTCCCCTCCCTTTAAAACCTCAATAATATGCTGGTATGCTGCGCATATTAATGCGCTTCATTCCACTGCGGCCTCTCTGTGTGCCAGGAATGGGAAATGCAGGCAGGAATCTAATAAGGCCTGATTGTCAACATGGCGCTGTTTGTTGTTTTCACTGCAATTAGACTCTCTGTCTCGATGCTGATGGGGGACAATGAGCAGGCAGTGGCAGCAGCAAATCATTATGACACAAAGGAATGAAGGTCAAGTGGTTTAAAGGGAAAAGACAATTAAAGTGCTGAGGCGTTGTCCATGAAAAGGTTATATCACAGCTTTCTGGCTCACCCTTGAGACTTTTTCAGCACTCAGAGAATATTGTGTTATTTATCAGAAGACAGTAACAATGTTAGAGAGAATGTGTAGATGTGGTGTGTATAGAATACGTACACGTCTTTTTTTGTTGTTGTATATAGAATGTTATAGACATCTATGACAATCACGGTTGTTCCAATGTGTATTGTACACTGAGTATAAAGAAAGTTATGGACACCTTCCTAATATTGATATTGAAGTGGATTTAACAAGTTACATCAATAAGGGATCATAGCTTTCACCTGGATTCACCTGGTCAGTCTATGTCATGGAAAGAGCAGGTGTCCATGATGTTTTGGATACACAGTCTATATTTCCTTACACAATCGAAATAACCCTTACAAAACCTCTTTTGAATTATTAAATATTGCTTCAGGTCCTTTATAATCCATACAAAGTAGAATTATCACTGTGCAAATCACATTGACCTACCTGTACACCCACAGCAAGACGCAAGAAGCAAGAAACACACTGGTTTAATTTAAGTGTCAAACATCAGCATTTATCATCCTGCTAATAACTTGGAAATGACTTGCAGACGTTCATTTTTCCAGAACATATACATTCTCAACCCTGGATGCTTTGAGCAATGATGCATAATACATTCCTTCAACAATATCTGCTAAAGCCACCATCATTTCAGAGAACCTTTAAAACCTACTGTAAGTGTTTGCCTGATCAAAGAAAATACTGCCATTTAGTATCACATTCAAACCCTAATGTAACATCACCCTAAACATATCAAAGTATAACATAAATGGTGATATGCATAATAATAATGAATTATTTACTAATGAAAGAGACAAAATAATGTAAACCAATGTAAGTGAACCATTTTTTTCAATCAGTGTACCCTCTCTTTACCTGTTCCTGAAGAACATTAAGTGGACAACTGCTTTGATTATTTCCCACCACTGATGGGCAGCCATTCTTTCATTTTCTATCTCCCGCTCTCTCTGTCTTTGAAACAAAAATGTATTTGACTTTAGGGCAGTCTTTTGTTCCAGGCACTGCATGTACCTCATGTACAGCTGGTGGATAAAGAAACAGAGAGTGCTCACCCTCTGTGGCTACCTTTGGCTTATGCCGCAGGCAGCAGAGACAATGGCTATGTCAGGATATTCCTCCAGGAGTTCTACTGCTTTTACTCTTCTCTAAAGCCCCAAATCAAAAGGATCCTAATTCCACAGCCAAAGAGAGATCTTCTAGATTGCAGTCTCTCAGAGGTGGAGACTCAGCATGTTGGTGTGACAGAGAGGAACGTCTGCTCAGTTTTGTCTTTCAATGAATGTATCTGAAAACCTTTGTGTTTTCTTACCTTGGGAAGTTCTCTTCAGGAATAGACATGCAGCTTCATATTTTATCATTCTAATAGCTGAGAAAATGTATCTTATTTGTGTTTAACTAGCCAATCTAACCAATGCTGCCATTATTTTGACTATTTTGATGGTGTAGTAGATACTGGATTAGATTGATTAAAAGCAAAACTTGACCCTGAGTTTAAGTCATGAACTGAAAAGACATTATCTGTGTCACGTTGTATACTGATAGAAGACAGGCACAGGACTGCGTAATATTATTTTTTATTACTGTCACGGTTTCGGCCGAGGCTGCTTCTCTTCCTTGTTCGGGCAGGCTTCGGCGTTCGTTGTCTCCGGAATACTATGTGTTTCTATGTTCGTTTGCTTTTGTCTGTTTGTTGTGACACCTGTTCTCGTTTAGTGTAATTAGTGTCCTATAAGTTTCTCGTTGTGTTTGTCTAGTGTTGTGTGTGATTGATTTATTTCTGTCGTGTGTTGTGCTTGTACAATTACTTATTCGCTCGGTTGAGCTTTACTCCACTGTGTTGGAGCGTTTTACGCACATGTTTAGTGCGCCTTTTGTTTTGTCGCCTTCGTGCGTAGTTTCGCCTTCGGGCAAGTTTGTTCGGTTTTTCCTTGTTGGAAATTGCACTAAAGTCTTTTGGACTATACTTCGGTGTCCTGCGCTTGATTCCACCACTACACCCACCTACAGCATTCCTGACAGAATCACACACCATCAAGAATGGAATCAGCAGGAGCCGCAGCAGCCCAGGCGACGCTGGAGGACAAGGTCCGTGAATAGAGTGACCAGATCCTGCAGATGGGGTCCGCACTGCAGGAGGTGATCACCACCATCCGAGGCTGGGGGACTCCTACACCGCCATCCTCTCTGCCAGCACCATCGGCAAGTCAGCCCATTCCCGCTCCGGAACCCAGAGGAGTTCGACTCTCGCTCCCGAGGGCCTACGATGGGACCGCGGCCGGGTGTCAGGGATTCCTTCTCCAGGTGGAGCTGTACCTGGCCACCGTGCACCCGGCGCCCTCGGGACATGAGAGCGTGTCCGCCCTGATCTCCTGCCTTTCCGGGAAGGCGTTGGAATGGGCCAACGCAGAGTGGAGGAGGATCGACGCGGACACCATCACCTACGACGAGTTCTCCCGCCGCTTCAGGGCAGTGTTTGACCATCCCCCGGAGGGGAAAGCGGCGGGGGAGCGTCTGGTCTTCCTCCGGCAGGGGAAGAGGAGTGCCCAGGAGTTCGCCCTAGAATTCCGTACTCTAGCGGCGGATGCAGGGTGGAATGAGCGGGCCCTCATCGATCACTACAGATGTAGTCTACGCGAGGACGTCCGTCGGGAGCTGGCCTGTAGGGACACCAGCCTCTCGTTCGACCAGTTGGTCGACATGTCCATCAGGCTGGATAACCTGCTAGCTACCCGCGGACGTTCCGAGGGGGGTCCGTCCATTTCACCCTCCAGCGCCTCCGAGCCGTGCCCCATGGAGCTCGGGGGCGCTGGCGCTAGAGAGAGGAGGGGTCGGCTTACGGGGGGGTCCATCTCCTGCACCAACTGTGGTCGGGGAGGACACACCGCGGCTAGGTGCTGGGGATGGCCTCCTAGGGGAGAGGACGACAGGTCCCGCACTGGGGAGTCCTTCCAGGTGAGTAGGCGCCCCACTCACCCAGAGCTCTCTGTTGCACACTTCTGTATACCTGTGCGTTTTCCACAGGTAGCACCTCATTCCCAGCATAAGGAATTTTGTTGATAAGAAGTTTTGTTTAGCCTTAGGGATTCCCCTTCTCCCTGTTGATGTCCCTTTCCCCGTTCATGCCCTAGATAGCCGTCCGTTGGGTGCGGGCTTGATCAGGGAGGTCACTGCGCCACTTAGGATGTGTGCGCAGGGGGGTCATCAGGAGATGATTCAGCTATTTCTGATCGACTCGCCTGCGTATCCGGTGGTGCTGGGCATGCCCTGGTTGAGTACCCATAACCCATCTATTTCGTGGCAGGAGAGGGCTCTGATGGAGTGGTCTGCCCAGTGTGTGGGTCGATGTTTGGGCGTTTCCGTAGGGGCTACCTCGGTGGAGAGTCCAAACCAGGTGCCCGCATTGCACGTTCCCCCTGAGTATGGGGATTTGGCTATTGCGTTTAGTAAGTCGAGGGCGACGCAGTTGCCGCCCCATAGGCAGGGAGATTGTGCGATAGACCTCCAGGCAGGAGCTGCGCTCCCACGGAGCCATGTGTATCCTCTGTCTCAGGAGGAGAAGAAAGCTATGGAGACTTACATAGACGAATCTCTGAGACAAGGATACATACGGCCTTCCACTTCCCCTGCGTCCTCGAGTTTCTTTTTTGTGAAGAAAAAGGATGGTGGTTTACGCCCGTGCATCGATTACCGTGGTCTCAATCAGATCACGGTGAAGTACAGTTATCCACTCCCGCTGATTGCGACCATGACTGAGTCATTGCATGGGGCGCGTTTCTTCACTAAATTAGATCTCAGGAGCGCGTACAACTTGGTGCGCATCAGGGAGGGCGATGAATGGAAGACAGCCTTTAGTACCACCTCGGGCCATTACGAGTATCTTGTCATGCCATACGGGTTGATGAACGCTCCGTCAGTTTTCCAATCATTCGTGGATGAGATCTTCAGGGACATGCAGGGGCAGGGGGTGGTTGTGTACATAGATGACATTCTCGTGTACTCGCCTACCCGAGTCGAGCATGTGGCCCTGGTGCGCAGAGTGTTGCGGAGGCTGGTGGAGCACGACCTGTATGTTAAGGCAGAGAAGTGTCTGTTTTTCCAGGAGTCGGTCTCCTTTTTGGGGTATCAGTTGTCTGCGTCAGGGGTGAAGATGGAGGTAGACCGGGTGTCAGCCGTGCGTAATTGGCAAACACCAACCACTGTGAAGGAGGTGCAGCAGTTTTTGGGGTTTGCGAATTACTACCGGAGGTTTATCCGGGGTTTTGGACAGGTGGCAGCTCCCATCACGTCTCTTTTGAAGGGGGGTCCGGTGCGTCTGCAGTGGTCTGCTGAGGCGGACAGGGCGTTTGGGAGGCTGAAGGACCTGTTTACCTCGGCCCCGGTGCTGGCGCATCCGGATCCCTCTTTGCCATTTCAGGTAGAGGTGGACGCGTCAGAGGCCGGTATAGGAGCCGTGCTTTCACAACGGTCAGGCGCGCCACCTAAACTCCGCCCCTGTGCTTTTTATTCCAAGAAGCTCAGTCCGGCGGAGCGAAACTATGACGTAGGGGACAGGGAGCTGTTAGCCGTGGTACAGGCCCTAAAGGTGTGGAGGCACTGGCTTGAGGGGGCTCAACACCCTTTCCTCATTTTGACGGACCACCGTAACCTGGAGTACATCCGGGCAGCGAGGAGGCTGAACCCTCGCCAGGCAAGATGGAATATGTTTTTGACCCGGTTTACATTTAAGATCATGTACATCCCTGGGTCACAGAACGGTAAGGCAGATGCACTGTCTCGGCGGTATGACACGGAGGAGAGGTCCGTGGAGCCCACTCCCATACTGCCGGAGTCATGTCTGGTGGCACCGGTAGTGTGGGAGGTCGATGCTGAGCTCGAGCGGGCGTTACGCACCGACCCTAGTCCACCGCAATGCCCGGAGGGTCGGAAGTACGTTCCGCTCAAGGTTCGGGATCGATTGATCTATTGGGCTCACACGTCACCCTCCTCTGGACACCCTGGTATCGGCCGGACAGTGCACTGTCTTAGTGCCAAGTACTGGTGGCCCACGTTGGCAAGGGATGTGAGGGTTTATGTTTCCTCCTGCTCGGTGTGCGCCCAGTGTAAGGCGCCTAGACATCTGCCTAGGGGTAAGTTACTACCCCTGCCCGTTCCACAACGACCATGGTCTCACCTCTCGGTGGATTTCCTTACTGACCTTCCTCCTTCACAGGGGAATACCACTATACTGGTCGTTGTGGACCGGTTTTCTAAGGCCTGTCGTTTGCTCCCGATGCCGGGCCTTCCTACCGCCCTGCAAACTGCCGAAGCACTATTCACCCATGTGTTCCGGCACTACGGGGTACCCAAGGAGAGATATTTTGGACCCGTCTCTCCTGACGGAATTCCATCGTGGGCACCCGACGCACCCTGCTCCGCGTCCTCCTGGTCGTCCCCGAGGCCGGAGTCGGCGCACGTCTGGAGCCGCGCGTCAAGGGGGGGGTACTGTCACGGTTTCGGCCGAGGCTGCCTCTCTTCCTTGTTCGGGCAGGCTTCGGCGTTCGTTGTCTCCGGAATACTAGCTGCCACCGTTGCATGTTTCTATGTTCGTTTGCTTTTGTCTGTTTGTTGTGACACCTGTTCTCGTTTAGTGTAATTAGTGTCCTATAAGTTTCTCGTTGTGTTTGTCTAGTGTTGTGTGTGATTGATTTATTTCTGTCGTGTGTTGTGCTTGTACAATTACTTATTCGCTCGGTTGAGCTTTACTCCACTGTGTTGGAGCGTTTTACGCACATGTTTAGTGCGCCTTTTGTTTTGTCGCCTTCGTGCGTAGTTTCGCCTTCGGGCAAGTTTGTTCGGTTTTTCCTTGTTGGAAATTGCACTAAAGTCTTTTGGACTATACTTCGGTGTCCTGCGCTTGATTCCACCACTACACCCACCTACAGCATTCCTGACAATTACTCTACCCAACATAAGGTACGTCATAGAAAACGACGGGGACGAAGCCCAAAACAAACATGTATATATATAGCATAGTGATGTAACCTAAACAAAAGAGCGAGGGGTAAACCTCTAAATAATACACGGGACGAGACCCGTAATAACAAGTGCACAACTACTCGGTATGAAAACTGTAATACAATGTACTCAAGAGACCAACGGACATACAGTGAGGGAAAAAAGTATTTGATCCCCTGCTGATTTTGTACGTTTGCCCACTGACAAAGAAATTATCAGTCTATAATTTTAATGGTAGATTTATTTGAACAGTGAGAGACAGAATAACAACAAAAATATCCAGAAAAACGCATGCCAAAAATGTTATAAATTGATATGCATTTTAATGAGGGAAATAAGTATTTGATCCCCTCTCAATCAGAAAGATTTCTGACTCCCAGTTGTCTTTTATACAGGTAACGAGCTGAAATTAGGAGCACACTCTTAAAGGGAGTGCTCCTAATCTCAACTTGTTACCTGTATAAAAGACACCTGTCCACAGAAGCAATCAATCAATCAGATTCCAAACTCTACCCAATGGTCAAGACCAAAGAGCTCTCCAAGGATGTCAGGGACAAGATTGTAGACCTACACAAGGCTGGAAAGTGCTACAAGACCATCGCCAAGCAGCTTGGTGAGAAGGTGACAACAGTTGGTGTGATTATTCGCAAATGGAAGAAACACAAAAGAACTGTCAATCTCCCTCGGCCTGCGGCTCCATGCAAGATCTCACCTCGTGGAGTTGCAATGATCATGAGAACGGTGAGGAATCAACCCAGAACTACACGGGAGGATCTTGTCAATGATCTCAAGGCAGCTGGGACCATAGTCACCAAGAAAACAATTGGTAACACACTACGCCGTGAAGGACTGAAATCCTGCAGCGCCCGCAAGGTCCCCCTGCTTAAGAAAGCACATATACAGGGCTGTCTGATGTTTGCCAATGAACATCTGAATGATTCAGAGGAGAACTGGGTGAAAGTATTATGGTCAGATGAGACCAAAATCGAGCTCTTTGGCATCAACTCAACTCGCCTTGTTTGGAGGAGGAGGAATGCTGCCTATGACCCCAAGAACACCATCCCCACTGTCAAACATGGAGGTGGAAACATTATGCTTTGGGGTTGTTTTTCTGCTAAGGGGACAGGACAACTTCACCGCATCAAAGGGATGATGGACGGGGCCATGTACCGTCAAATCTTGGGTGAGAACCTCCTTCCCTCAGCCAGGGCATTGAAAATGGGTCGTGGATGGGTATTCCAGCATGACAATGACCCAAAACACACTGCCAAGGCAACAAAGGAGTGGCTCAAGAAGAAGCACATTAAGGTCCTGGAGTGGCCTAGCCAGTCTCCAGACCTTAATCCCATAGAAAATCTGTGGAGGGAGCTGAAGGTTCGAGTTGCCAAACGTCAGCCTCGAAACCTTAATGACTTGGAGAAGATCTGCAAAGAGGAGTGGGACAAAATCCCTCCTGAGATGTGTGCAAACCTGGTGGCCAACTACAAGAAACGTCTGACCTCTGTGATTGCCAACAAGGGTTTTGCCACCAAGTACTAAGTCATGTTTTGCAGAGGGGATCAAATACTTTTTTCCCTCACTGTAGGACAATAATCGACAAGGTCAATGGGGAACAGAGGGCACATATATACACATACAAATCGGGGGAATGGGAACCAGGTGTGCATAATGAGACAAGACAGTCCAGGGTTTGTGGTAATGAACCAGGTCAGTGACGCCTAGAAGGCCGGTGACGTAGACGTAGACCTCCGGAGCTGGTGAACGGAATGAGCAGCAGTACCGGGGGGAACCGTGACAATCTGGAATTTGTGGCACACCGAGATTAACATGAGTGCATCCATTGTTGTCAAAAATCTTTGTATCCCTAGAGCACCCAATTGACACAGACGTTCTTCCTCCAAGAGATACAGTACCTCAAAGGTTTTCGTATCAGCAGTTTTTCCAGTAAGCCCAACACGTGATGCGAGAGATGTGAATTTCTCACTTGTGAGAGGGAGATTAAATACCCCATACCTAGAGGGAGTTGTTCTCTCGGCCAATAATTCATGGAAGAAATGCAAAACATTTATTTGATTTTATCGTGGTCTTGTTGATAATTTTCCAGAGGCCTCTTAGTCTTATCGCCAATTTAGATTTTTTCCCCCACTTTTTTATTTCATGAGATTATCTTGTTTCAAAATGTTGTCCCCGGGTAGAAATAATTGCATGAGATTCTGTTAAGAACCGCAAATGTGAGAAAAAAGAATCAGACTTTCCTTAGATGAATAGCCACAGATCACTGGCACTAGTTCTCTCATTGATGATGTCTGTTCCGCAACCAGTCTGAGCCTGCAGACAGAGACATCATTTAAAAAGCAAGACATTGTCTTATCAGTAATTGCTTTTTAGTACTTTAGTAAGCAATATCCCATTTTGTGCTGCTACCAGATGAGACAACTAAACAACTTCTTTTGACAATTAGCTGTTATTAAATTCCTCTCTTATAATGCTATGTCTGGGAATGGTAATACAATTGTACAATTGTTGAAGCATGATTCTATAATGACAATATATACATATATATATATATATATGTTTCATTACAAAATGAGATACAGTATTACATCGTTTTACTGTATGTCTTAATAAACCTCTTACTGACGGATGTAGTTTGGGTAAATGCACTTGAAAGAAGGTAGACAAATGATCCTCACTGTGGTGTTGCAGTGTAGTGCTGTTGCTAAACCCAGGGGCCATCACTGGGGAAAGGCCAGCTTGGCAATAATCATTCTCACACACATGCACACACGCACACACACATAAACAGACTCAACTTTTTATTTTTTAGAGGGGGCATTGATTTAAGTACTGTAAGTAAAGTAGAATCCTCTTCATCTTGTATATCATGCTACATACACCTACTCCAAAAATATATATAGTAAATTGCAGGAATTTTTGTTGACAAACAAGACATATATGTAGCTCTACATATTAATGTCAGAATTAGGTCACTACTCATTTTTATTAAGCGTTTAGCAACACCATACTGATGTTGAAAGTCTAATTTTAATTAATTACTTTACTTTGCATAACTGACATTAATTCATTCAGAAAGCACCTCAATTAGTTGGTTTCATGTATAATATAGCCCAAAATACTCAGAGGAAATGATAAAACACCCCGAAAACATTTGTTCTTAAAATATGAAAGCAGATGTCACTTCTAACTCCTAGGCTGGGTTTCAATTGCTTCAAAGCAAACAAAAAGTTAACTATAGATATGTCTACACCTACCATGTGTTCCATTCAAGCTCAAGATGTTTTGGACCTAATACAGCATGAACTGCACTGCAGAACCATGGTATGTACTGATTGCATTCCGGTCTTTTAGTTCTTGGGTCAAAGACATATTAGGAAATGTATGTCATCTTAGGACATCTTAAGAAATGTATCTTAGAGTACAATGAGTGTACAAAACATTTCCATGACATAGACTGACCAGGTGAATCCAGGTGAAAGCTATGATCCCTTAATGATGTCACTTGTTAAATCCACTTCAATCACTGTCGATGAAGGCAAAGAGACAGGTTAAATAATTATTTTTAAGCTTTGAGACAATTGAGACAGAGGGTGAACGGGCAAGACAAAAGATTGAAGTTCCTTTGAACAGGGTATGGTAGTAGGTGCCAGGCGCACCGGTTTGAGTGTGTCAAGAACTGCAATCCTGCTGGGTTTTTCACTCTCAACAGTTTCCTGTGTGTATCAAGAATGGTCCACCACCCAAAGTACATCTAGTCAACATGACACAACTGGGAAGCATTGGAGTCACATTGGCAAGTATATCCCTGTGGAATGCTTTCGACACCTTGTAGAGTCCATGCCCTAACGAATTGAGGCTGTTCTGAGGGCAAAGGGGGTGCAAGTCAATATTAGGAAGGTTTCCTAATGTTTTGTACACTCAGTGTACATGTACTGTATATTGTAGTCACAGAGACTGGTGTCAACCAACACAGCAGAAGAGCAGTCTGTTCAGCCATCAATAAATCACCTATTATCTTAATCTAAAATTATGTTTGAACATATAGGGTGAAGCATAGGCCTACACTAGCAGGTAACTCTTTGGTGCCAGTAAAATATATACATTTTTTAAATTTTATTTTTTAGGTACTGTCAATAGCAGCCCTCGTAGTCATGTTAAATTAGTTTTGCATGAAATGTTTAACTCTGCTGTAATGCAAGTCATATGCCAATCGACCTGTACGTTTTGAAGTTGATTAAATTAGGCCCTTATTGGTTTAGATTTTCTTTTTCTCCAGAGAATATGTGGAAACACATGGAAAAGAAGCCAGAGTCAAAACAGGCAAACATTTTAAGTTTTAACCTGCATACATTTCTTTATTTGATAGTATAACACATTATGTAATGTTACATATCCTCTATGTTGTCAATGTGGATCTTTACACAGCTGCCATCACAATATGGGAATTTTTCTGAAAGGATAAACCTACTGAAGTCACCTTATTACTTTTGTCGTTTAGCAACAGAGAGAGAGTGAGAGGGAGAGGGAGAGGGGGAGATGCAAAACATGAATGCCTATTTGTAATAGTGTAATATCTGATATAATAGAGTTTATTGTTCAATTCCAACAGCAAACCATGAAGAAGAAATAAATGTAAGCCTCATTAAGTAATTAAAACTATTAGGCACTGGGAGACTGAATTTAGATTTTAAAGGAACTAATTAGTTCACCACCAATTATCCAAATTGAGGAAGAAAATTACATTAGCTTAACATTGTCCAGCATATGTTGCACCTTGAGTACAGGAGAGTTTAAGTTTTGAGTTTAACTTGTATTCTTTGCGCCCGTAACACAGTTAATTCTATAACAATGGGAGTTTCTATGCTGGGAGAGGTGGGGGTTCTACTAAGCTTTGGAATTGTTTTAAGAAGGTCATACCATACAATCATTTAGCTATTTGATTTTGAATGTTAAGACCCCTTGAAGTATAAACAATTAAATAAAATGAAAAATGATTTTTAGCCTTACTGCTATTAGCCCATACAAACGCATTGAATAACAGATTCACTAAATGGAACAACAGATAGTCCCCCCAAAAAATCTAAAGGAAGTTCGTTCTGAAATGTCTGTCCTATATCTTAGAGATATAAGAAAGATCATGAAAGATTTGTTATATATATATATATATATATATATATATATATATATATATATATATATATATATATACACCACCGGTCAAAAGTTTTAGAACACCTACTCATTCAAGGGTTTTTCTATATTTTTACTATTTTCTACATTGTAGAATAATAGTGAAGACATCAAAACTATGAAATAACAGATATGGAATCATGTAGTAACCAAAAAAGTGTTAAACAAATCAAAATATATTTTATATTTGAGATTCTTCAAATACAGTGGGGCAAAAAAGTATTTAGTCAGCCACCAATTGTGCAAGTTCTCCCACTTAAAAAGATGAGAGAGGCCTGTAATTTTCATAATAGGTACACGTCAACTATGACAGACAAATTGAGATTTTTTTTCTCCAGAAAATCACATTGTAGGATTTTTAATGAATTTATTTGCAAATTATGGTGGAAAATAAGTATTTGGTCACCTACAAACAAGCAAGATTTCTGGCTCTCACAGACCTGTAACTTCTTCTTTAAGAGGCTCCTCTGTCCTCCACTCGTTACCTGTATTAATGGCACCTGCTTGAACTTGTTATCAGTATAAAAGACACCTGTCCACAACCTCAAACAGTCACACTCCAAACTCAACTATGGCCAAGACCAAAGAGCTGTCAAAGGACACCAGAAACAAAATTGTAGACCTGCACCAGGCTGGGAAGACTGAATCTGCAATAGGTAAGCAGCTTGGTTTGAAGAAATCAACTGTGGGAGCAATTATTAGGAAATGGAAGACATACAAGACCACTGATAATCTCCCTCGATCTGGTGCTCCACGCAAGATCTCACCCCGTGGGGTCAAAATGATCACAAGAACGGTGAGCAAAAATCCCAGAACCACACGGGGGGACCTAGTGAATGACCTGCAGAGAGCTGGGACCAAAGTAACAAAGCCTACCATCAGTAACACACTACGCCGCCAGGGACTCAAATCCTGCAGTGCCAGACGTGTCCCCCTGCTTAAGCCAGTACATGTCCAGGCCCGTCTGAAGTTTGCTAGAGTGCATTTGGATGATCCAGAAGAGGATTGGGAGAATGTCATATGGTCAGATGAAACCAAAATATAACTTTTTGGTAAAAACTCAACTCGTCATGTTTGGAGGACAAAGAATGCTGAGTTGCATCCAAATAACACCATACCTACTGTGAAGCATGGGGGTGGAAACATCATGCTTTGGGGCTGTTTTTCTGCAAAGGGACCAGGACGACTGATCCGTGTAAAGGAAAGAATGAATGGGGCCATGTATCGTGAGATTTTGAGTGAAAACCTCCTTCCATCAGCAAGGGCATTGAAGATGAAACGTGGCTGGGTCCTTCAGCATGGCAATGAACCCAGTGGCTTCGTAAGAAGCATTTCAAGGTCCTGGAGTGGCCTAGCCAGTCTCCAGATCTCAACCCCATAGAAAATCTTTGGAGGGAGTTGAAAGTCCGTGTTTCCCAGCGACAGTCCCAAAACATCACTGCTCTGGAGGAGATCTGCATGGAGGAATGGGCCAAAATACCAGCAACAGTGTGTGAAAACCTTGTGAAGACTTACAGAAAACGTTTGACCTGTGTCATTGTCAACAAAGGGTATATAACAAAGTATTGATAAACTTTTGTTATTGACCAAATACTTATTTTCCACCATAATTTGCAAATAAATTCATTAAACATTTTTTTTCTCATTTTGTCTGTCATAGTTGACGTGTACCTATGATGACAAGTACAGGCCACTCTCATCTTTTTAAGTGGGAGAACTTGCACAATTGGTGGCTGACTAAATACTTTTTTTTCCCCACTGTAGCCACCATTTGCCTTGAGGACAGATATGCACACTCTTGGCATTCTCTCAACCAACTTCATGAGGTAGTCTTGAAATATTCAAGAACTTTGAACGTTTTTTCAAGTGCAGTTGCAAAAACCATCAAGCACTATGATGAAACTGGCTCTCATGAGGACCGCCACAGGAAAAGAAGACCCGGAGTTACCTCTGCTGCAGAGGATATGTTCATTAGAGTTACCAGCCTCAGAAATTGCAGCCCAAATAAATGCTTCACAGAGTTCAAGTAACAGACACATCTCAACATCAACTGTTCAGAGGAGACTGTGTGAATCAGGCCTTCATGGTCGAATTGCTGCAAAGAAACCACTACTAAAGGACATCAATAATAAGAAGAGACTATCATTTGTTTTTCAACAGGACAATGACCCAACACACCTCCAGGCTGTGTAAGGGCTATTTTACCAAGAAGGAGAGTGATGGAGTGCTGCTTCAGATGACCTGGCCTCCACAATCCCCCAACCTCAACTAAATTGAGATGGTTTGGGATAACTCAGACCGCAGAGTGAAGGAAAAGCAGCCAACAAGTGCTCAGCATATGTGGGAACTCCTTCAAGACTGTTGGAAAAGCATTCCAGGTGAAGCTGGTTGAGAGAATGTCAAGAGTGTGCAAAGCTGTCATCAAGGCAAAGGGTGGCTATTTGAAGAATCTCAAATATACTACATGATTCCATATGTGTTATTTCATAGTTTTGATGTCTTCACTATTATTCTACAATGTACAAATTAGTAAAAATAAAGAAAAACCCTTGAATGAGTAGGTGTTCTAAAACTTTTGACCGGTAGTGTATATATTTTTGTACATGTCTTTAACCCCTTATTTTTGGCACTAAACAGTCTCCTTATATACTGTACTTTCATTCATTTTTTAAACTGGTACCGGGGGACCATTAGACGAGTCTTGTGAGGCCTGTTGGCTTTCTAGAGCAAAACATGTACATATTTTTGAGAGTCTCACCTTTGCACAAAGGGGTCATATTAGTGTGTAGCCCGAACGGTTTGGACGCTACAGAGAGAAGTTGGCAGATCGGCTGTACCGACTTCAGACGAGTCCCAACACGCTTGTGGGTTTCGTATAGCCGTTTGGACACTACACACGATTTTGTAAGAAGGCCGATTTTCGGGATGTCTCATTGTCTGACAAACACAGCTCTAGCTCTGTCACCTTTCACGCAGATGCGGAAGTGCGACATAGGCGGATTAAGTGGATTGAGACGCATTTTGATGGGGATTGTTTTATTATGCTAATTAGATTTCCTCGGGGGCGCGGACATCGACCTTAGGGTAAAAACCAAAAAGGCTTCACAGGAGGAGAGCTGGACCTCCAGGCAGAGTCATGGGGCCCCAGTCTGGCCACCTCTTGATCCTATCAGTGGGTTGGCTGAGAGCCTGTGGGAGGGAGCCTGTCTCTGTGCTATTCCCCTCTCTCTCTCTCTCCATGTGTGTCATCATCTTGTCAGGAGCACCTACAGTACAGTGATGGGAGCAGGGAGGAGCATACCCCTCTGGGTAAAACACGCCACTCTGTTCCACTCTGCTCCACTCGGCTCCATTCTGTTCTGCCCTGGTCTACCTCTCATAGGCTTGGCGTTTCAACTCACTTCTGGGGAGAGGGAGTGCAATTTCAATTTGCTGTTAGGGCTCTCTCCGGTTCTCCCTATTCCATTCTAACAGGGAGTTTTTCTTCAAGTGCAATTAGCCAGGCTTTTTTAGGGCAGGGAACTATGTTTAGATCTAATTGCAAATCTTTCTGATCTTTATGAAAGTAAACAAATGCTCCATTATTTTCCCACAGTATAATTTTTAGCAGCTCACATGAAATGAAAGTATCTTTGTAGAATTAAATAATATATTTCTGATGTAATATTCTTCCTTACTACTATATAAACTTTCAGTCTGGCTATTTGTCCACAACTAATTTTTATATGCTCATGTATCCCAGGGTATTTGGCAAACCCCAAATTACTGTAGCGCTTGACTAATGCAATTTTACAAAATCACTCATTTCCCCATGGACCATTTCTAATGTCCATAACATCAAAGTAGGAAATACATGTTGGATATGAGTGTGTTCTGAAGAGGCTGAGGAAAATTGACTCTATTGAAATATTCAGTGGCGATTTTAGCATGTAAATCTTGGTGGGGCAAACAAAAAAACAAATGTGGGGTGCATGCCAGCAAAGCCACTACACAACACAACACTAAACAATACATTAATTGCACTATATAACGGTGACAAACGGTGCCCACAAACTGTTAGGGCCTACATAAAGCTGTCCCAACAGCAGTCCCAACAGCAGTCCCAACACCTTACCACTGCTACACCTGGCTATCAGCGGAGCCTTGTCTGGCAGCGAAACAGTTCATTCAGCCTCATTTACTGCCTTAAAAAAAACATAGCTAATATGGCTGACTTGCTTAAACAAATGTGGTTTCTGCTGACCATTGAGATGTACAAACTATGGTGTAAGGGGACGACAAGCGGATAAAAGGCAATCCGTAATTTTGATTAAAGACATTAATGAGCAAGCTAGGACGGACGTAGTCAATATAAATCTTTGCTCAGCACTTTTATGTTTATGCGACAAAATTCTGAACATGGGCCGTTCTTACAGTGTTCTCCCTTTACACCAAGTCAGAACGTAGGATAAATAAAGGGGGCATATAAGCAGACAATGAAAGCTCTTACGATATTCAATGATTACATTTCTCTAAAACAGGTTATAGGCTACATGTGCACCACCAAGTCAGAACTGTAGGCGAAATTAAGAGGGGAAAATAGACCAAATTATTAGCACATGGGCTACTAACAGCTTACTACACAACATACACTTAGTATTACTTTCTCAGCTGCAGTATACATATCTCCCTGGCAAATTACATAATTTATGCACAAGGTCAAATCATGATGACGTCAGTGATCTTCAGGTCGTAGCTCTAGAAAGAGGCCCGAGTTCCGGATTTACATTACATTTACATTTACATTTAAGTCATTTAGCAGACGCTCTTATCCAGAGCGACTTACAGGAGCAATTAGGGTTAAGTGCCTTGCTCAAGGGCACATTTACGTCATTTAGCAGACGCTCTAGTCCAGAGCGACTCACAAATTGATGCATTCACCCTATAGCCAGTGGGATAACCACTTTACAATTTTTTTTGGGGGGGGGGGGGTCCAGAGCGACTCACATTTGTGAGTCCAGAGCGACTCACAAATTGATGCATTCACCCTATAGCCAGTGGGATAACCACTTTAAAAAAAAAAAAATTGGGGGGGGGGGGGGGGGGGGGTAGAAGGATTACTTTATCCTATCCCAGGTATTCCTTAAAGAGGTGGGGTTTCAAATGTCTCCGGAAGGTGGTGAGTGACTCCGCTGTGGGGGTGGGGGGGGGGGGGGGGGTAGAAGGATTACTTTATCCTATCCCAGGTATTCCTTAAAGAGGTGGGGTTTCAAATGTCTCCGGAAGGTGGTGAGCGACTCTGCTGTGTGTGTGGGGGGGGGGGGGGTAGAAGGATTGCTTTATCCTATCCCAGGTATTCCTTAAAGAGGTGGGGTTTCAAATGTCTCCGGAAGGTGGTGAGTGACTCCGCTGTCCTGGCGTCGTGAGGGAGCTTGTTCCACCATTGGGGTGCCAGAGCAGCGAACAGTTTTGACTGGGCTGAGCGGGAACTATGCTTCCGCAGAGGAAGGGGAGCCAGCAGGCCAGAGGTGGATGAACGCAATGCCCTCGTTTGGGTGTAGGGACTGATCAGAGCCCGAAGGTACAGAGGTGCCGTTCCCCTCGCTGCTCCAAAGGCAAGCACCATGGTCTTGTAACGGATGCGAGCTTCAACTGGAAGCCAGTGGAGTGTGCGGAGGAGGGGGGTGACGTGAGAGAACTTGGGAAGGTTGAACACCAGACGGGCTGCGGCATTCTGGATGAGTTGTAGGGGTTTAATGGCACATGCAGGGAGGCCAGCCAACAGCGAGTTGCAGTAATCCAGACGGGAGATGACAAGTGCCTGGATTAGGACCTGTGCCGCTTCCTGTGAGAGGCAGGGTCGTACTCTCCGAATGTTGTAGAGCATGAACCTGCAGGAGCGGGTCACCGCCTTGATGTTAGCGGAGAACGACAGGGTGTTGTCCAGGGTCACGCCAAGGCTCTTCGCACTCTGGGAGGAGGACACAACGGAGTTGTCAACCGTGATGGCGAGATCATGGAACGGGCAGTCCTTCCCCGGGAGGAAGAGCAGCTCCGTCTTGCCAGGGTTCAGCTTGAGGTGGTGATCCGTCATCCATACTGATATGTCTGCCAGACATGCAGAGATGCGATTCGCCACCTGGTTATCAGAAGGGGGAAAGGAGAAGATTAGTTGTGTATCGTCAGCGTAGCAATGATAGGAGAGGCCGTGTGAGGATATGACAGAGCCAAGTGACTTGGTGTATAGGGAGAAAAGGAGAGGGCCTAGAACTGAGCCCTGGGGGACACCAGTGGTGAGAGCACGTGGTGCGGAGACAGCTTCTCGCCACGCCACTTGGTAGGAGCGACCGGTCAGGTAGGACGCAATCCAGGAGTGAGCCGCGCCGGAGATGCCCAGCTCGGAGAGGGTGGAGAGGAGGATCTGATGGTTCACAGTATCAAAGGCAGCAGACAGGTCTAGAAGGACAAGAGCAGAGGAGAGAGAGTTAGCTTTAGCAGTGCGGAGAGCCTCCGTGACACAGAGAAGAGCAGTCTCAGTTGAATGACCAGTCCTGAAACCTGATTGGTTAGGATCAAGAAGGTCATTCTGAGAGAGATAGCAAGAGAGTTGGCTAAAGACGGCACGCTCAATAGTTTTGGAAAGAAAAGAAAGAAGGGATACTGGTCTGTAGTTGTTGACATCAGTGGGGTCGAGTGTTGGTTTTTTGAGAAGGGGAGCAACTCTCGCTCTCTTGAAGACGGAAGGGACATGGCCAGCGGTCAAGGATGAGTTGATCAGCGAGGTGAGGTAGGGGAGAAGGTCACCGGAGATGGTCTGGAGAAGAGAGGAGGGGATGGGGTCAAGCGGGCAGGTTGTTGGGCGGCCTGCAGTCACAAGTCGCAGGATTTTATCTGGAGAGAGAGGGGAGAAAGAAGTCAAAGCATAGGGTAGGGCAGTGTGAGCAGGACCAGCAGTGTCATTAGACTTAACAAACGAGGATCGGTTGTCGTCAACCTTCTTTTCAAAGTGGTTGACGAAGTCATCCACAGAGAGAGAGGAGGGGGGGGGGGGGGGGAGGATTCAGGAGGGAGGAAAATGTGGCAAAGAGCTTCCTAGGGTTAGAGGCAGATGCTTGGAATTTACGATTTGCGATTTCCAATTTACAATTCCGAGTTCCGTTCAAAACTTATTTTCCCATTCGGAGCTCATTTCTTCCCGAGTTCCCAGTTGTCTTGAACTCAATGAAGTCAGATTTCGCAGTTCCGAGTTAACTGTTGTTTTGAGCACGGCACAAATCATAGTTCATTGACAGCATGGCCAATGTTGAATATTTATCATTTTAAGCTTGGAAAAGAGACCCTTAATTCCAGATTTGGGACCACACAGCCACTCCACTGAATAGTTGGCTAGTGATTGCTTTGCAATCCTTCCAAACCACTCATTGTTGAATTTGCGATTTCCAACTTGTTGTGTAATGTTTATGTCCAATGGGCACTGATACGTTTTATCTATAATTTCTCTTCATTATTTCTCTTCATATGACAAGGATTAAAAAGGATTTGCCAGTAGATTGTCGACTTGATTCATGATGGTGACTGCTAGCTAAAGATTCAGAAAGTATGACGTTGACATGATCAGTCCAATCAAAGCTATTGTAGATATAACGTGATTTGACATCATTTTATCTGTGGCCAATGACCTTGAGCCTTCTTGGATGGGCACTTCTAATGTAACTCTATGACAGCACCCAAGGGGCTTGAATTTTCGAGCTCTACCCTTAGACTTGGCGGTGACGTAGTGTCCCCTTGAGTGACAGAACACTGAGCCAATCACGGCGCAACTAGAGAACATTGCCAACACATACGTTCCGTATTTTCCGCTGACTGCCCCACCACCACAGAAAGCACTGAGCTAGATATAGGAGAGACACTTCAGAACAAACTTTATTTTGATATTCTTTGGGACTATCTGTTGCTCCATTTAGTGAATCTGTTATTCAATGCATTTGTATGGGCTAATAGCAGTAAGGCCCCAAAAAGGTTTTCATCAAATATTTGTGACTCGTTTCAGGACACTAGGCGTATCTCGCGGGTCACTACTTCACAGGAGAGCCATTTGAACGTCAACTTATTTAAAAAATCAAAATGCGTTTTTGGGCATAAATGCCTTCTGGAACATGTGAACTTCCATGTGCCTTAATAACAAACTTGTATGCCATCTGTAAATATGAATAAAATTGTTAAATTACGAGCCTAGTTGGTTTAGCCACAGAAAAAGACAGCAACCTTCCCACTAGCCACGATTGGCTGAGATAATGAGTGGGCTGGACATGCCGAGAGATGAGTTCGGATTGGTCTGCCATGTAGCAGCGTAAATGTAGCAGCTTCTGTCTATAACATGAGCTGGTCAGTATGTGTAAGTAATCCTTTCTAACGCAGCTTTTTTTGAAAGATGTCACATAGTAGAACATCATAAGTGTTGCTCTCCACTTTCTGGAGGACCGAGTTTTGAAATCAGTGGAATTAGAGTATGATAGCTAAGGAGATGGAGACAATTCTGGCGTTTTATTGCAAATATGCAGACGGAGTCAAAAAGATAACACACAGAAGGCTGTTGTATAAAACACCTGTCTCTGGGTTACATCTTCAAACTAAGGGCAACCATGGCATCCGTGACAGAGAAGGAGAAGCGTCCATCCATGTATATGGGTAAGATAGTCTAGCTAGCTACATTTTCAGATATTACACGTTTCTAATTTTGTCAGAAAGTTGTTTTCATTTAAAGTTAAAGTGTACTGTTAGCTAGCTAACGTTGGCTGGCTGGCTCGCTATCTAACGATATGTGTATGATCTGTGTGTAGTTATATTATTCGTATCTCAGAGCCATTTGCATTGCTAGTTATAGCCTAATGTTAGCTAGCTAACATTGAACCTGGTTGGTTAGCTACCTGCAGATTCATGCAGGGTAGTAACATTATGACTTGGGATTATGGTTGATTGTTTAGCTAGCTAGCTACATGTCTAAACAAAAGACTCCACTACTATGCAAGTAACCATTTCAATAGAATTTTCATGATGTCACTGCGACAACTGTTGATAGACGTACAGTAGCTGGTAAATTCGCTCTGGCTATCTACTCCAATTTCAGAGCATTCTCATCTGAGTGTGCCAGAGCGCAGAATAACTGACAAATTTATGATCGATGATTTACGAACGGACAATCTGACAACGCTCTGAGTTTACAAACGCCCAGAGCGCACTCTGAGCACACTCTGGCACTCCAGAGTGTGCCCAGAGCCTTTAGTCTTGAAATCTTTGGTTGTTTAGTACATGGCCTCACATGTGAATCCTTAAAGAGATGGGTGGGGCTAAGGCTTAAGAGGGTGTGAACGATGCTGAATGGGTGTAGACAAATAAGAGCTCTCCAGTAGGTGTACCAAATCATTCAAAGGCCATTTCTCAAAAGTGGGGTTACAAGTTTATCACCTTTCAAAGCAGAATTACTTTCCTATTGTTCCTCAACTGTAGTGTGTGATATACCAGCTCTGAGTCTCTACTTTTATCCAATGTAAAAAACACAATTGAAAATGTTGCTACATAAAACCGAATCGAGCCGGATGGTCAGTTTTCTTTAAATATATATTTTCCGATACTTCAAGGGGTCTTAAAATTCAAAATCAATCCTTGGTATTACCTTCTTAAACCAATTACATATAGCTTAGTAGCACAAACCTTGCACAAACTGTTTCCCCTTGGAACATTTTCTGGCTGGTGCCTGTATTGCCATTACTGTTGTTTATCTTACAAATAATAACTTTGGACATGTGTGCATTACTATCAAAGTAAGTGCCTTATTTTCTGTATATCGTGTTGTAGTTTCTACTATAGCATACCATATGTATGTATGTATGGAGCATAATGTATTTACTGTTTTATTCACGTTTTCAAGTACTGGTGACAAATCATGCATTCCTATTCTTACGTAGATTGTGATGGACACATATGATGTGTGCAACATACTTTTTCGAAGGTTGTACTGATTATGATGAGCTAATGCTATGCTATTTGCCAGCTATAAAATAATAATAATAATATACCATTTAGCAGACGCTTTTATCCAAAGCGACTTACAGTCATGTGTGCATAAATTTTTACGGATGGGTGGGCCCGGGGATCGAACCCACTACCCTGGCGTTACAAGCGCCATGCTCTACCAATTGAGCTACAGAGGACCACAATTTAGCTATGTGTGGCGCCATGTTTGTTGACATCATACAATGCATTCTGGTTGTCACATAAGCGTCTGTCAGACCAAATATGTTATAACAAAATGGGGTGATGGGATAGTTCACTCGACTGACCTATGGTGCTTTCAAGACAACTGGGAACTCTGAAAAATATGAGGTCAAATCACGACGTCAGTGATCTTCAGGTTGGAAAGTCGGAGCTCTAGAAAAAGGCCCGAGTTCCCGAATTTGAATTCCGAGTTGGATGACCTTTCAAAACATTTTTTCCCAATTAATGTGCTCCGGTTCTTGTATACACTGCAACAAGTACATCAAAGATTTGTAGTATGCTTAACAGCGGCCATCTTTGATTTTGACTTTGTTTATTTGCGTTTTATAGTGAATGGCATTCTGGGATTAGGGAGTTTTCGCTTCTCAAACATAAACAAACGTGGCTGCCATCATAAAGAATTTAGCTGCTGTTAGCTTAGCTGACACACATCTCTTTTCTAAACAATATTACATTTCTACCTTGTGCTCACCAAAGATGTGGTACATTGTAAACAAGTCTCTAGCTGTTAGGTCACTAATTTATGTTGTTTTTTTGGCTGTGGATGTGTTCCGTGTGATGTTTGGATGATGAAGTTTGCATTTATCTTTTACAATAAAAGGTGAAATTGTGAAGTTGTGAAGACCTTTATTTCCCATCAGTACAGTACATTGTTTAGATGCTTTTCAGACAACAATGCTGTTTAGACGTGTTTGTTGCATCATACGTTCTGTTGCTACAGTTCCAATCACATATTTGCGATGGTATGCTGCAGGGACCACTCAACAATTATCACAAATATGTGATCGTACGCATCAAAGGGTTAAAATAAAAGAATAGAGTGATTGTTTGCAACATTTTACTGAAATGCGAACATAAGCTTGATTAAATATATGCGTTGCTTTGTTGTTTGATTATATTAATTTAGAGCGGAAGTTAGGTTTTAATTAATTACTTTATGCTAATATAAATATATGAGCTAGATTCTTCCAATTCTTTGGTATGAAGGGTTTTGTTAAGCATTAAGATTTTTTTATAAAACTTTGGGAACTAGGAAATCCCAAGCGTACTCTGATGGTTCAGTAAGCTCCATGCACTCCCTGAGTCACTGCGACAGATCTCTTTTTTTAGGCACACAGCATGCAGGGTATTCAGCAGTGGTGTAAAGCACTTAAGTAAAAATACTTTAAAGTACTACTTAAGTAATTTTTTGGGGTATCTGTTCTTTACTTTACTATTTATATTTTGGACAACTTTTACTTTTACTTCACTACATTCCTAATGAAAAGAATGTACTTTTTACTCAATACATTTTCCCTGACTCCCAAAAGCACTCGTTAAATGGTGAATGCTTAGCAGGACAGGAAAATTGTCCAATTCACGCTGCCTCTGATCTGACAGAATCACTAAATAAAAATGCATCATTTGTAAATTATGTCTGAGTGTTGGAGTGTACCCCTGGCTATTCGTAAATTTTAGAAACAAGAAAATGGTGCCGTCTGCTTTGCTTAATATAAAGAATTTGAAATGATTTATACTCTTACTTTTACTTTTGATACTTAAGTATATTTTAGCAATTACATTTAGTTATTATTTTAAAGTATATTTAGAACCAAATACTTGTAGACTTTTACTCAAGTAGTATTTTACTGGGTGACTTTCACTTTTCCTTGAGTAACTTTCTATTAAGGTATCTATACTTTTACTCAAGTATGACAATTGGGTACTTTTTCCACAACTGGTATTCAGATGTGGGTCTCTAGGTCATGTGGCAAAGGTTGTGTTGGCTTTCATTACGGGCCTTCATATAATAGGAGACTGTTGACTCGCCTACTTTGAAATAGAAACGCCATGCAGATGGCAAATCTATGTTGAGACGAGGTGTAATGTGGGCCTTATTTGTAAATCCACCTTTATCTTTAAAGAGTAGCCAATTTCCAGACGTTAAGAAAAAACTAAACGGTGGGGTTTAAATTTCAGAGACAAAGTCTTAGCTGACATTGAGAGGGAAACCCAATCGCCAGCTGCATGCCTGTGTTTATATAGCTATCCTTAGTAAGCCAGGCACAGGGAGCCAGACCATAAACGTCAAAAGGGGGCTGTGTTTCATCCCAGCCTCCTTGAGGACAGTAATCTATGGACATTACAGAGGTGACATTTATCATTGTGAGCGGTGGTTCCAATCCTAGCTTTTATGGACACCATGCTGGGTCCCGGTCATGCTCGAAATGCACCATGGTCTTAAATTACAGTTTGATTTAATCCAATATTTATTTTCTCTTGAGAACATTGTGAACATGAATTTGGTTCCCGTTCTATATTTAAAATTAGTGAGTAGTTATGCTATTTTGAAGTCACAATTACTAGAAACAATCAGCACTTCTAATGTTACAATGACATTTTCTATGCTGCCCCTGCCCTCCCTCAGCTGTCAAACAACAGTTCCTTTCCTTCCCTTACTGAGACTGCAATGCATAAGTTCTATTTCCTCTGTGGCAATGAAACAATGAACATAGTCAGAGAAAAAAATTAAGGCCCAAGGTACTGGTCAAAGTGGGGTTTCTTATTGCCATAAAAGTACAGTACAAAATACTATTCATTTTATTAAAGTTATGCTCAATAAACTAACTGAAAACAGAAAGATGTTGCACTTGATGATGATATTGAATGTTTTGGGTTGATTTCCTTGTGTTCGATAACTTTTGGTTTGAATGGTTTTCATAGTAGAGTGCAAAATAGAAATGGAAGACACTGGTTAGCAACGCCTTAGTAGAGCCAAAGTAGTCTTTACACTCTCCTGTTAGTATTTTACCTGCCAAGAGACAAACTATTCACACCTTTGCATGCTTTGAGAACATTTTATAATCTTGAAATGCAAATCTCCCATTTACACCAATACTTGACATACACGAAAGTCAGAGTTATGTTCATAGATGTCAAAGGGAAAACAATTGAAGGTTATTGCACAGTCATCTGAGAGTGAATAATTATTAACCCTGTACTATGCTGCCAGTATAAGTGGCAGTTAGTTATTGTGTATGTAAAAGGATGTGTATTGCGTTGCGTAACTGTGAGCTCACAGCACCTCACGTGTAGAGAGAAGCTTTGATTCAGTGTAGTGTGGGGAGACTGTCTCTCGTCACTATTTCTCAAGTAGGTCACAAACTCTCTCTCTGAACACCCAGGAAATAATCCCCATCCCTCCATATGCTAGGAGCTTATGGAATATGAAGAAAAAAGCATGTTCCATTTTATTCCATTTTCGTTTCACCTGCTGAAATACAAGTTAGACATTTTTTTAAGTATAATAAATAATTACAACAAATTAACTGTGTATTTCATTTGTCAAATACTATCTGCAACATTTTAAAATTAATGTTGAGAAAAGTACACAAAAATTATAATCAGTTGGTATGACCTTATGATTTGCAGCGTGACAGACTTGCATCAGAAGCCGTGGTCCATCTTCTGTCTGAGTTCTGGAGCTGTTTAGACTGTGACTGGTTCTCTCTCTCTCTATATATATATATATATAAATATATATATATATATCTACCCATGAGGAGGGTCTTGATGGATCCAATGGTTTCAGTCACAGTGGCGACAAACAAGAAGTCAAGGGAAAGTAACAGATCACAAAATGGCTGTAGAATCACAAAGCTGTAAGATTTCATGACTGCTTTTGTACTCTGAAGGTTGATATAGAGCGAGCTAAATATGGTCAGAGCTGTCTCGCCATCTTCGAAGTATTGATTTTCCATATGTCTCTAGCGGACTATTAAGACCCCTCAGAGCAAGTGCCCCCAAGCTAACATCAGCTGTGTCTGTCAAAGATGGTGTGATAGAAATGGATTGGTCTGTGGGCATGTCTGTTGGCCTTGCTCACTGTCTCACTCATTCTCTGCCTCCTTGACCCATAAAGGAATATAGAATTGATAGAACACTGGGTTGCTTGGGTTTTATAATGTGTTCATTCTTCCTTTATGCTCCAGCACACTTTCCCACAATTATTAATTTACAAAAAAAAACTATTTAAATGAGCGAGTCAAATATCCTATTGGTAAAGCTTATTTTCTATATATTATATCTTACATTCCTTAAACAGCTATTGAAAATCCCAATACTTTCCCATTTTTCAGCTTGTGTTAATATTCTGTTCATTTGTTCAAGTAATATTTTTCACTGAATAAATCATGCTCTGCTAGCAATGTATTGCAATAAATGATTATGAGGTAAAACATGACTAAGTGTCAAATTATTATATGGCACACATTTTTATTAAATGTATTTCTTTGCTAGACAATTTACGTTTTGCCACTCATGTATGAAGTACTATTCTATTCACCAAACAGAATTTAAAAAACTGAAGCAAAACTGTGCCTTCCTAAATTATTAATGAAGCATTCATCTGAGTTTATTGCTAAGTACACGCTCTTCCTGACTGGCTTCACCTTGCGTTGCTCAGAGGCGAGTTGATGTGATCCATTTCAGTTATGTGAGTGCACTGTTGCAGAATACATTATACTGTATACTGTATACCACATCAACACAGACATCTTAGTTAAAAGGGTGGAGAATTGGGCAGAAAGCTTTGGCTGTGAGCGATCAGGTTTCCTTTTAAAGAGCTGCGGGAACAGAAGTGTTACAATCAGCGGGAACAATCACAGCAACATTCTGGGAAAGACGAATTTGAGGGGAAGGGTATCGGGCAGGCCAGTCCATTTCATCCATCTTGGATGATGTGTACAGGAAAAGGAGTTCTTTCCTAATCAGCTTATATCCTCTCTCCCTCTGCAGTGCATTTTGTACCAGCCCGTTCACAGTAATCCATCTTTTGATAGAAAGGTAATGTGTTCTTAAGTGAGTTATCCAGTGATATAAATTAGATCTTATCTTTAAACATTACATCACTCTTTATATCTTGATATTAATTGGTTGGACTGACGGCCTTGTGAGTCAGTGTGCTAAGTACTGTACATACTAAAGGTTATCTGAGGAGGTCCTTTCCACTCAACATCCTTTTAATCTGTAGTGTTTAATTGTGTGCAAATGTGTGAAGGTCCTAGGAAAGATAATACAGCCCCTCTATGCAACACGTCTATCCCGTCTGTAAGCTCATACACTCATGGGTGGTTGGATGCCATCAGTCTTATATGCTACACAAGATGTAACCCACAGCTCACTGGGTTTCTATTTGTCCTCCCAGATATACAGTAAGCTATTTAGTCCAGAAGTGGGAAAGCGCTGACATCACTGGAGATTGAATTGCACTATACTGGTATGAAACAGTGGCTTGCAGTCCAAGCAGTGCTTTTAATTATCAGTGGATAGAAAGCGAATATGTGTGTAGACTGTGTCAGGCTAGGCCTCAGGCAGGCTCTCCGGCAGTAGCCTGAGCCACTCTCCAGGGCCCTCTCCACAGGCAGCAGACAGTGGGCGGTGGACAATTTGGTTCTCTGTACAATTTGTATCCGGCACGCCTGTGATCCTGTACAGCTCCCTGGGCTCTGACTACACGTCCAGACTGGGAGCCGAGGACATTGTCTATGTAACAGTGCCCGTAACCAGTTGAAAGAGTACACCTCAAAGAGACCCTGAGGAGCAAACAAAGTTATTTTGTGTGGGCGGTGCCTTCAGATTGTAATATCAAATATTATACTATTGTGTGTAGGTTTGCATGGTAAGACATAGAAGTGTTTAGACCACAGGTTACATTCACATTCCATGCTTGCATCTGCATCACCATAGTACAAGTACACCATTGATTTTGTGCTTAAAATTTCATGGAAGTTTGTATCTGAGAAAACAATCTCTTTATTGAAAAGGGCCATGATTCTCAGCAATCTTCAAAGTACTCGGCAGCATGACTCCCTGGTCCCCTGCGATTCCCTCCACCTCCACCCTCGTTATTGCTATCTGAGCTATTCAGGCTCCAGAGATAATTTAATAGCTGAACTCAAAGCTATCAGGGACTCCAAACATCTATAGGCCCTACATCATCTGATCTGGGTGAGATGGAGACATGGTAGGGAGACATGGAGGAGAATACCTAAGCAGAAGTAACTGAGAGAGCAAAGCCAAGCTCAGTCAAAGAAGCCACAGTGCCAACAGACAATCTGGAAAATTATTTGATTCCTGCAAAAGCTCTCTACATTATAAGATATAGAAAGGCACACATGCATGTGCAAAGACACACACACACGCACACACACATGCACACACACACACACACACACACACACACACACACACACACACACACACACATTTTCCCATCAAGCATACAGTGAGGGAAAAAAGTATTTGATCCCCTGCTGATTTTGTACATTTGCCCACTGAAAAAGAAATGATCAGTCTATAATTTTAATGGTAGGTTTATTTGAACAGTGAGAGACAGAATAACAACAACAAAAAATCCAGAAAAACGCATGTCAAAAATGTTATACATTGATTTGCATTTTAATGAGGGAAATAAGTATTTGACCCCCTCTCAATCAGAAAAATGTCTGGCTCCCAGGTGTCTTTTATACAGGTAACGAGCTGAGATTAGGAGCACACTCTCAAAGGGAGTGCTCCTAATCTCAGCTTGTTACCTGTATAAAAGACAACTGTCCACAGAAGCAATCAATCAATCAGATTCCAAACTCTCCACCATTGCCAAGACCAAAGAGCTCTCCAAGGATGTCAGGGACAAGATTGTAGACCTACACAAGGCTGGAATGGGCTACAAGACCATCACCAAGCAGCTTGGTGAGAAGGTGACAACAGTTGGTGCTAGTATTCGCAAATGGAAGAAACACAAAATAACTGTCAATCTCCCTCGGCCTGCGGCTCTATGCAAGATCTCACCTCGTGGAGTTGCAATGATCATGAGAACGGTGAGGAATCAGCCCAGAACTACACGGGAGGATCTTGTCAATGATCTCAAGGCAGCTGGGACCATAGTTACCAAGAAAACAATTGGTAACACACTACGCCGTGAAGGACTGAAATCCTGCAGCGCCCGCAAGGTCCCCCTGCTCAAGAAAGCACATATACATGCCTGTCTGAAGTTTGCCAATGAACATCTGAATGATTCTGAGGAGAACTGGGTGAAAGTGTTGTGGTCAGATGAGACCAAAATGTAGCTCTTTGGCATCTATGACCCCAAGAACACCATCCCCACCGTCAAACATGGAGGTGGAAACATTAAGCTTTGGGGGTGTTTTTCTGCTAAGGGGACATGACAACATCACCGCATCAAAGGGACAATGGACGGGGCCATGTACCGTCAAATCTTGGGTGAGAACCTCCTTCCCTCAGCCAGGGCATTGAAAATGGGTCGTGGGTGGGTATTCCAGCATGACAATGACCCAAAACACACTGCCAAGGCAACAAAGGAGTGGCTCAAGAAGAAGCACATTAAGGTCCTGGAGGGGCCTAGCCAGTCTCCAGACCTTAATCCCATAGAAAATCTGTGGAGGGAGCTGAAGGTTCGAGTTGCCAAACGTCAGCCTCGAAACCTTAATGACTTGGAGAAGATCTGCAAAGAGGAGTGGGACAAAATCCCTCCTGAGATGTGTGCAAACCTGGTGGCCAACTACAAGAAACGTCTGACCTCTGTGATTGCCAACAAGGGTTTTGCCACCAAGTACTATGTCATGTTTTGCAGAGGGGTCAAATACTTATTTCCCTCATTAATATGCAAATCAATTTATAACATTTTTGACATGCGTTTTTCTGGATATTTTTGTTGTTATTCTGTCTCTCACTGTTCAAATAAACCTACCATTAAAACTATAGACTGATCATTTCTTTGTCAGTGGGCAAACGTACAAAATCAGCAGGGGATCAAATACTTTTTTCCCTCACTGTATAATAAAATGTAAATTCACATGATTTTGGACTACCATATATAGAAGCTTGTTTTGTTCCATGCGGTTGAGTATGTTGACTGTTTCCAAATGTACATCGTTAGTTTTCCTCTCATGAAGTTATTTGCTAACAGACCATCACGATCCATTACAGTGTTCTGAGGTTTCCCTCAGTAAAGCATGATGGATGGCCATTACAAATGATGCTGTTTGACAGGTAAGATGATCCTGGCCTCTTCACATATCTTATGGATGGAGTGTAAGTATGTGCCTTCCCATCTGCTCTCTGACCCAGCAGGCATGCTGTGGCTTCACATCTTTGAAATGAGATCTGGAAGTCTTCAACTTCTGGAAATGTAGATCTTAGCCTGTCTTTTTAGATCCACTGTGGCAGCAGGACTCAGAGGTTTCTGTAACCTCCTCAGCCTTTGAGGTTTGTCCGGCCCATGCGGGGCCAGGGGAACTATGATACTTTTCTACTTCTCAACATCCGTTGGTTTACAGCTCCTTTGTCATTGATATGAATGTTGTTATATTCATGAGCTGCAAGACGATACTACTCTAAAATGAAATAATCTGCAGGAAAATGAAATTATTTTTATTTTCCCCCAGCAATTTGTCACTGTGAGGCTGAATGCTATCAAAAAACATATTAGATATCTTACTCCACACAACAGAATATGACAAGATGTTGACAGCATTTTCAGTTTGCTTATAAATATACACTGAGTGTACAAAACATTAGGAACACCTTCCTAATATTGAATTGCACTTCCATCTTCCATCTTTTGTCTTGCCCATTCACCCTCTGAATGGCACACATACACAATGCATGCCTCAATTGTTTCAAGGCTTAAAAATCCTTCTTTAACTTGTCTCCTACCCCTTCATCTACACTGATTGAAGTGGATTTAACAAGTGACATCAATAAGGGATCATAGCTTTCACCTGGATTCACCTGATCAGTCTATGTCATGGAAAGAGCAGGTGTTCCTAATGTTTTGTCCACTCATTGTACATGCAAACACTGATCAAACTATTAATCTGTAATACTGGCGTGACAATATTCACATCACTGATGGGTGAAACAATTTGAAAACATAAATCATTACCTCCCAAAATTATTCATGCATTATAAGTCAATTACATTTTATCTATGTACACTCTTTTCCGTACTGCCTTCTTCACCTTGCCTTAAATGTAACGAGGTGGTTCAGTGAACCACATGTTCGTGATGAGTAACTTTGCCTGAAACCTGAAGACTTGCATTAGCTCCCCAGGCTAATGCTTAGGCCTTGTGGCATGCAAGAGACCCAGGTCCTAAACCAGTCAGACACAAACACACAGTAAACACACTAATGTTCTAACACAATTACGTAGATAGATGCCGTAGACCTTTCCAGGCTTCTGTGTGGGCTTTTTGTGGTTACAAGTCAAGATGATCATGTCAATATAGCTGTGAAACTTGAGAGACCACATTAACTACTATGTTCTTTCAACTATTGTAGAGTGCAAATTGAAACTAGAGAGTATCATTATATTAGAGACAGACAAGCCATAAACCAGGCTATTCAAGCTTTTTACTTTTCTGGTTATCAAGAGACAGAAAAAAAAACATGAACCCAGATTCCCATAACCTATTCAAGACCCTAATTTCCAGGAAGAAATCTGGAAAGTTTTTTTTGTTTCATTATGTTATTTACTCGTACATTTTAGTAATCTGTTCACAGCAGGGTGGTGGAAAGCACAAGACAACATTCATGTTTTTTCTTACTGGAATTTGGGGCAGTTACTTTTGTTGTTTGGATATAACTTTTGTTTAAACAATTTTGATTGGGTTAAATCAAGTGCCTTGCTAAAGTTGCTGCAAAAAAACTGTTTGGATGCTAAGGAGACACTGATTTAAACCACACAGTATATTAAACGCTTAGTATATTAAACACATCCCTGAGATTCATTCTGATCGCGCGTTATAGGTATTGCGGATTTTAAAGGCAATGTTCCCACGTTTGCCGAGACCACATTCACGGTAAACACTGCATATGTTGGCTCAATCGGAAATTACCTTTTAATGGCGCATTGTCCACAGCCAAGATCGGATTGAATCCCGGCCTTACTTACAGTTTTGATCATGGTCTTTGTATACTTTTATGTAATCAGACTTGCCTGCATTGTAAAGGATATTATAATTTAATTTGTATTCATGTGTGCCAAATATTTGTCTATTGCTTACATTTCTCCAAGGCTAGGAAAACACAGACACCCGTTCTCAGACTTCATGGTAAGTCCCTAGATCATCAGTGCAGTGGAGCCAATGTTTGTGTTGAGTGGGGATTTCAGGGCTGGGGGATGATCTGTAAATAAAGAGCTGGTCACTGTGGCCATCCTCGTGTTTTGGGGTCAATCTGCTTATTAGCACATAACAACATGAGTAGCGAATGGGGCGTGTAAGGTGTAATGTTGTTTATGTTGCATGCCCTCTCCCAATGCGCTTTACAGAATAACACCATGGGACCAAACAAACAGAATGAGCTAAAAATCCTCCCAGCCTGGCCAGGTGGTGTGGGAGATATAGGAAACCATCTTACTCTGCTCATTGGCATGCATTTGGATAAAGATGGAAGCTATACAAACATTCCTTTTTGTTAGTGGTACAATAAGGATACTAGCAGATAAGAGGTTGCAGCCCCCCCCCCCCCCCCCCCCCCCACACACACACACACACGTCAATTGATGAATGAGTAAGAGAAGCAGGCGAGACAGTCACCTTCCCAGAGCTTCATTTCAAGGACACTTTTGATGATTGTTGTCAACTACGGCTAACCAGATTAAATGAGTGCCTCGGTGTCAAAGTTAGCTTTACCCTACCAGAGGACCACGTTGCATCTGTCTCACATTAAGATTAAGGCTGGCTAGTGATAGAGCAATAATGGAGCTGTTGTTAGAGTTTCCCGGTGCTTCTGGAGAGTGTGGAAGGAACGCTTAGCAGCCACTCAATCATGGTCTGTCAGATGGGTAAGTGTGGGTAAGAGAGTCAGAATACAGGATACAGCCCACCACCATTCCACCACCAGCCCACCCATACATGACCCGTACAAAATCAACAGGGAAATAATACATATTCAGAGTAAAGTCTTACATTACTTTGATGGAGAAAAATTTGTTTTTATCCATGTTCAATGGATTGTATTGGAAAGTAAGTAAGGGGAATGGTAATATTGTTATGATTATGTTTGGATTGTGTAACAAGATAACCACTTCACTTTGCCAGCTATTGAGATCAATGTCCGGCTAGTGAATAGAAATAAATATAAATATATATGCAGTCAATAGGCTCCCATAGCCAAAGCAAGGCGAGAGTATTACCCATCCGCTTGGCTCATTCCCATGTCCATCATTTGGGCTCCAGCCAGTGGGTAATGTGATGAGAAGTCCCCTGTAATAATCAGCTCAGCTGTGATGACAGACATGGCCAATACCTCAGCCACAACACACTTCTCCCAGTATCCAATACCCACTCATAACTACTCTGAAATGAAATACTGTATTTAGTGATACTGAATACTGCCCCTGTGATGAGCGTAACCTAGTGTCTTCTGATGTGACTTCATGATGTCACCATCTTTCCATAGTGGCTGTCACAACACTGACCATGCCTGTGCAGAGTGGGAGTAAATATGAGAGGGACTTACAAACAACTAATCCTTCCCCCTCTTTCCCTGCCAGGCAACCAAACCCTACCACAACGATGGCTGTAGGAGCAGCACAGCACAGTCCGGGATCACAGCCCTGCTCTGGGCACAGGCTCCTGATCACGTTGGCCATGGGAAGTCGGCTTACTGGGGGGTGTCCGTCTGTCGGCTGGTTGGTTGTCTCATTATTTATTTATTTAGGTGTTTAGCAGGATCACTGGGGTGCATGTTTTCACAGAGTTTAGTGTAAATAGGCCACAGGGAAAATGCTAAGGCGAGTTGAAACTACAAGCATGCCATAAATTCCCCGAAAAATGATCCTGACAGGGTGATAATTAAATGCTGCAGTGATTGGAAATATATCCACACGCCGTATCATTTTAATGCTAAATCCTTAATTTGCACCGATAGCGACTGTAATTGGATTTTGATTGGACATTAATGAAGATGCACATCCTGGGAGACGGGCAGGACAAGTCATCTGTTTTCTGGTACATCTGCAGACAGTTGCACAACACAGACACGGTGTACGACAGGGTTTTTAACACCCCCTGCAGATCCTTCATAAACAAGTCACCAAAATAATCTACCCACATTTCATTAAGTCCATGATATACTGTAGACTAGATTTACCTGCATGGATTTCATAGTAACATCCATTATCAGAATCATGGGAATGACCAAGAGTCAATTCGTAGCCTACTAAATCATATTACAAACTCCAGAAATGAAGCTAATATCCGATTACTAGTTTTTCGATATCTTGCTCCTGGAGATTTTGTATGTGTGTACACATATCCACTCATGACATATCTGAAAGATAAATGATACCCATGAACATCTTATTAATTAATCAATTCCAAGAATAAATTGGAAGTGGTTTGAGATTATGCTGAAAAGTCTGTTTTTTGCCCCTCTGTGGCTGAGCTGTGAAGGCTGGGTTGTATAAAATGAGGTCAGATGATGTGTGTTTTTTTCCCCTCTCTCTGATCTTAATGCAGAGGAATGTTAATGAGAAGCAGGCCGGAGCTGGAACTGTTCCTCCACCTCACACTGCACTCTTTTGAGCTTCACCCTGGTTTTTGTCCCTGACAGGGCACCTTTCAACCCTCCTGCACCCTCTGTGTATCTATTTGAAAGTTAGAGAGACCGATAAAGAGAGGTAGAGGAAGATAAATAGAGTGAGGAAGAGGCAGAGAGAGAGAGAGAGAGAGAGAGAGAGCCACGCAGAGGGAAAATAAAGTTTGTATACATTTGTTTTTTGGGGGGCTTTGACTTCTAAATGAAATGTTGCCAGTAGAGATGCCACATCAGTCTAATGGACTGTTTACATCTCTCTTGTACAAAAAATGTTAGTTCATGTTTTCTCTCATCAGAGGCCCACGCGTATGTAAAGTTAGAGGAGCCTCTTTAGCAAGAGCTTTCATGAGTGTCACTTCACTTCATTTTTTAAAATGCTGGCATGCTGACCTTCAGTCAAATCCACAAGATTAGCTGGAGATTCTATCGTTTCGAGGACATTGATCTGTTTTCCTCTGAGCCAGAAATAGTTAAATGATATGCTTTCACTTGGTGAGTGATCTTGAGTCAGAGCTAGCCCTAATATAAGCAAATACTTGTTTTATCCAAAAGAGTGGAGTGCAGCTGTGAACAATTAGTATCTCAAGGAGGACAGGATGAGGACATTTGCATGTGTATAGATTGTGCCTGCTGCAAATGTCAGCTCTCTCTGGTACAAAACAGCACATTAGATTGGGAGGAAATAGATTCATACCTCCATTAAATGCTAATATTGGCAATATGATCCACAAATTTGGCTCTTGAATGTGGGGGATCAAACAGAATGATACGGGGGGACATTTAATTTCAGCTTTGCTGAGGAATGGTATGATGCTCAGTGATGACTTCATTCCTCTTCTCACTTGAGGAGGCCTTACAGCAACATTTAAGCCCAAATAATGCAGAGAGCTGTTTTTAGCCGCTGTCCTGCAGGAAATCATTTCAGATGTGGCTTCACTTAAGACACTCAGAGCTCTATTTTTGTCTGCCGTTAAGCCAGCGCAATAGTCAAACGCACACTAGTTTGCAATTTCGACCTGTTAAAAAAGCCGGCACTCTTCTATTTACAAACCCTAGCGCTCATATACCTGTCTTATACGAGCTCGCTTGGGCTGAGGTGGGATGGGTGGCAATATCAAATCAAATCAAACTTTATTTGTCACATGCGCCGAATACAACAGGTGTAGACCTTATCGTGAAATGCTTACTTACAAGCCCTTAACCAACAATGCAGTTCAAGAAAGAGTTAAGAAAATATTTACCAAATAAACTAAAAAATAATAAAAAGTAACACGATAAAATAACAATAACTAGGCTATACACAGGGGGTACCGGTACCGAGTCAATGTGTGGGGGTACAGGTTAGTCGAGTTAATTTGTACATGTAGGTAGGGGTAATGTGACTATACATAGATTATAGACAGCGGGTAGCAGCAGTGTAAAAATAAATGGAGGGGTGGGAGAGAGAACAGTCTATGACTTGGGTGACTGGAGTCTTTGACCATTTTTTGGTCTGTCCTCTGACACCGCCTAGTATATAGGTCCTGGATGGCAGGAAGCTTGGCCCAAGTGATGTACTGGGCCGTACGCACTACCCTCTGTAGCGGCTTACGGTCAGATGCAGAGCAGTTGCCATACCAGGCAGTGATGCAACCGGTCAGGATGCTCTCGATGGTGCAGCTGTATATCTTTTTGAGGATCTGGGGACCCATGCCAAATCTTTTCAGTCTCCTGAGGGGGAAAAGGTGTTTATGTGCCCTCTTCACGACTGTCTTGGTATGTTTGGACCATGATAGTGTGTTGGTGATGTGGACACCAAGGAACTTGAAACTCTCGACCTGCTCCACTACAGGCCCGTCGATGTTAATGGGGGCCTGTTCGGCCCGCCTTTTCCTGTAGTCCACGATCAGCTCCTTTGTCTTGCTCACATTGAGGGAGAGGTTGTTGTCCTGGCACCACACTGCCAGGTCTCTGACCTCCTCCCTATAGGCTGTCTCATCATTGTCGGTGATCAGGCCTACCACTGTTGTGTCGTCAGCAAACTTAATGATGGTGTTGGAGTCATGGTTGGCCACGCAGTCGTAGGTGAACAGGGAGTACAGGAGGGAACTAAGCACGCACCCCTGAGGGGCCCCAGTGTTGAGGATCAGCGTGGCAGACGTGTTGTTGCCTACCCTTACCACCTGGGGGCGGCTCGTCAGGAAGTCCAGGATCCAGTTACAGAGGGAGGTGTTTAGTCCCAGGGTCCTTAGCTTAGTGATAAGCTTTGTGGGCACTATGGTTTTGAACGCTGAGCTGTAGTCAATGAATAGCATTCTCACATAGGTGTTCCTTTTGTCCAGGTGGGAAAGGGCAGTGTGGAGTGCGATTGAGATTGCGTCATCTGTGGATCTGTTGGGGCGGTATGCGAATTGGAGTGGGTCTAGGGTATCCAGGATGATGCTGTTGATGTGAGCCATGACCAGCCTTTCAAAGCACTTCATGGCTACCGACATGAGTGCTACGGGGCGGTAATCATTTAGGCAGGTTACCTTCGCTTCCTTGGGCACAGGGACTATGGTGGGACTGAGGTGTATCCTTAAAAACGTGCGCCAAAGTGCGCCAATTTCAGTATGCTGCTGGAGATATTTAAGACCAAAAGCTGGTATCACAGTTGGTTATGGCATAATTTTGACAACAGAAGCGCAGCCTATCCAGCCGTGACGCACAGGGTCCATATGCATATGGCACAAGAGAGATGTGCTTTTTGTGCCCGTAAACCTCTTATTTAGAAACATAAAAAACATATGTTTTTTCCCATTTCGTTTAATTTGGTTAAAAACAGGATAGCCTCCCCTCCTCTTAATGCATTTGCCAAGTAGTCAAGACTGTCGATAAAGGGTTTGGCTCGTGAGACCACTTTGAAATAAATCTTAATCACCAATTAAAATTTTATAATGTAATTAAAATATCAAGTTTGGGAGCAGCAAAACAGTGAGCAAACATACTATTTTTATCCATGTAGGCTATTGTACATTATTTTTGCCACCTCCTGTTATTATTTTGGATGTGCTCCAACGACTCCTTGTGGCGGGCCGGGCGCAGCTGTACGGTGTTTCGTCCGACACATTGGTGCGGCTGGCTTCCGGGTTAAGCGAGCAGTGTGTCAAGAAGCAGCTTCTACCCCCAAGCCATAAGACTCCTGAACAGCTAATCATGGCTACCCGGACTATTTGCACTGCCCCCCCACCCCATCCTTTTTACGCTGCTGCTACTCTATTAAGTATTTATGCATAGTCACTTTAACTCTACCCACATGTACATATTACCTCAACTACCTCAACTAGCCGGTGCCCCCGCACATTGACTCTGCAACGGTACCCCCCTGTATATATAGCCTCCCTACTGTCACTTTATTTTACTGTACATATAGCCTCCCTACTGTCACTTTATTTTACTTCTGCTCTTTTTTTCTCAACACTTTTTTTGTTGTTGTTTTATTCTTACTTTTTTTGTTTAAAATAAATGCACTGTTGGTTAAGGGCTGTAAGTAAGCATTTCACTGTAATGTCTGCACCTGTTGTATTCGGCGCATGTGACCAATACAATTTGATTTGATTTGATTTGATTTGAAGAAGCAGTGTGGCTTGGCAGGGTCGTGTTTCAGAGGACGCATGGCTTTCGACCTTTACCCTAAAAAGTAAAACATAAAAATAAATAACACATAGGCCTACCTGCACCGCATACTCCATTCGGCTTGTATCCATCCCCATTTCCAAAGAGCGCAATTGCGCTCATAATTCCGGCTGTGAAAAATAGCAAAAATATTTCTGATACACCCTAAAGCACACTACCGCCAGCGCTTAGATTTACCACTGCGTTAGGTTTGTTAAAATAGAGCCCTCTGTGAGCAATGACACATAACTAATTTTATGGTCCCACAATTATAATTATTGTTTGGCGTTCATAGCTGAATCATGGTTTCATAGTATCTCCTCGAGTAACAGTGGAGTATGCTTGCTTGCTTTGATCCGTCACCACCCAAAGTGTGTTATGAAACATTTGTATCTGAGCTGTTTCAGTGTTTGCTTTTACCTTAGAAGTGTGAAAAGCCGTATGAAAAGCCTGTTTCAATGCAGTCATTTAACAGGACACACATTAGCACATCAGAACAACTGAGTCCTGATCAACAGGACCAATCATCTACAGTGAGGGAAAAATGTATTTGATCCCCTGCTGATTTTGTACGTTTGCCCACTGACAAAGACATGATCAGTCTATAATTTTAATGGTAGGTTTATTTGAACAGTGAGAGACAGAATAACAACAAAAATATCCAGAAAAACGCATGTAAAAAATGTTATAAATTGATTTGCATTTTAATGAGGGAAATAAGAATTTGACCCCTCTGCAAAACATGACTTAGTACTTGGTGGCAAAACCCTTGTTGGCAATCACAGAGGTCAGACGTTTCTTGTAGTTGGCCACCAGGTTTGCACACATCTCAGGAGGGATTTTGTCCCACTCCTCTTTGCAGATCTTCTCCTAGTCATTAAGGTTTCGAGGATGACGTTTGGCAACTCGAACCTTCAGCTCCCTCCACAGATTTTCTATGGGATTAAGGTCTGGAGACTGGCTAGGCCACTCCAGGACCTTAATGTGCTTCTTCTTGAGCCACTCCTTTGTTGCCTTGGCCGTGTGTTTTGGGTCATTGTCATGCTGGAATACCCATCCACGACCCATTTTCAATGCCCTGACTGAGGGAAGGAGGTTCTCACCCAAGATTTGACGGTACATGGCCTCGTCCCTTTGATGCGGTGAAGTTGTCCTGTCCCCTTAGCAGAAAAACACCCCCAAAGCATAATGTTTCCACCTCCATGTTTGACGGTGGGGATGGTGTTCTTGGGGTCATAGGCAGTATTCCTCCTCCTCCAAACACGGCGAGTTGAGTTGATGCCAAAGAGCTCGATTTTGTTCTCATCTGACCACAACACTTTCACCCAGTTCTCCTCTGAATCATTCAGATGTTCATTGGCAAACTTCAGACGGCCCTGTATATGTGCTATCTTGAGCAGGGGGACCTTGCGGGCGCTGCAGGATTTCAGTCCTTCACGGCGTTGTGTGTTACCAATTGTTTCTTGGTGACTATGGTCCCTGCTGCCTTGAGATAATTGACAAGATCCTCCCGTGTAGTTCTGGGCTGATTCCTCACCGTTCTCATGATCATTGCAACTCCACGAGGTGAGATCTTGCATGGAGCCCCAGGCCGAGGGAGATTGACAGTTATTTTGTGTTTCTTCCATTTGCGAATAATCGCACCAACTGTTTTCACCTTCTCACCAAGCTGCTTGGCGATGGTAAGCTGCTTGGCGATGGTCTTGTAGCCCATTCCAGCCTTGTGTAGGTCTACAATCTTGTCCCTGACATCCTTGGAGAGCTCTTTGGTCTTGGCCATGGTGGAGAGATTGGAATCTGATTGATTGATTGCTTCTGTGGACAGGTGTCTTTTATACAGGTAACAAGCTGAGATTAGGAGCACTCCCTTTAAGAGTGTGCTCCTAATCTCAGCTCGTTACCTGTATAAAAGACACCTGGGAGCCAGAAATCTTTCTGATTGAGAGGGGGTCAAATACTTATTTCCCTCATTAACATGCAAATCCCCAAAAAAATTACATGCGTTTTTCAGGATTTTTTTTGGGGTTATTCTGTCTCTCACTGTTCAAATAAACCTACCATTAAAATTATAGACTGATCATTTCTTTGTCAGTGGGCAAACGTACAAAATCAGCAGGGGATCAATCGTTTACGTATGTTATCATCTACATATGTTATCATCTACATGTGTTATCATCTACATATGTTATCATCTACGTATATTATCATCTACATATGTTATCATCTACATATGTTATCATCTACATATGTTATCATCTACGTATGTTATCATCTACATATGGTATCATCTACATATGTTATCATCTACATATGTTATCATCTACATAAGTTATCTGCTTCAATATCTGCACTGCCCTCTAGGTGATCATTATATCCCCAAACCCCCAAAACATATCATTCGCATAATGAGCCAAATCATTCAGCTAGTTAATTAAAGCTGGGTGGGCCATTGTGGCAGAGGCAGCATGGAGCACAACTGTCGACCATGAGCGATTTCATGACTGAGAAAATCACACTGCACCCAAGGGCTTTGCGGTTCCTCTGTTGTAGTTGTACATCTGTTTACATCATAAAGGAGTAGGGTTGTCTGCCATGCCTAGTCATCTTCCGGCATTGTCGTAACAGTACCTCATTATGTTGTACTGAGCTCTGTCCCAGACATCAAGATTAGACTCACAGATTCTGAACCTAACAAGTATTTTTTTGTCTTTGAGCTGTCCTCGTCTGTATTCTGTGAGTGTATGTGTGACAGAGAGAGAGACAGAGAGAGAGAGAGAGAGAGAGAGAGAGAGGGAGAGAGAGAGAGGGAGAGAAAGAGAGCGAGAGAAAGAGAGTGAGTTCTGTTTTGGGTAATTAGCTGCTCGTGTTTAGTGCCGATAGCATGATTTCCACTTGACTCCTCCAGTCTTCAGGGAGGGAACAGAGTTGGTAACCGGAGCCAATAAAGAAAACCCCAGGTTCAGAAAGTTATTGAGGAATCGTTTGAATGAGGCTGCCGTACCTTCATTCTCGTACTCATCACGATGATGATGATGATGATGATGATGACTCTTGTGGCGTCTTCTTAAACTTGTATTTATTTTGTTGGAAATGTATGCAAATGTCTAATAAACTGGTTAAGCTTAATCAGTTTTGAAATGGCTTGTGTTGCCTGCAAACATTTCTAAATTGCAAACTTGGAAATGACACATCAAATGACGAAGCAGGTGGGGGGGAGAGAGATAGCGAGAGAGTTCATGCAGTTTTAGTATTCTGATCATAGAGTTCTGATCATGGAATTCCGAACGCGTCATGCATCTACACCTACATTTAAATGCGTCTACCATGTTATATTCAAATGCCAGAATATATTCTACAAATGGTGGAATAGAGAAAGTATGATAATAACACAACAACAACTGATGGCAGTAGCTAACTACTGCAGCTAACTAGCCAGCTAACATCTTTAGCTAGCAAGCAACACTAAAGGGATTGCAAATGGGTTAGTATAACTCTAGCCAAACACATGTTTATATATTTTTTATATTAGCTAGCTGGCTAGCATTTATGAGGCCAGCAAACACATTCGTCTCACGCTAGAAATGTATTTCCTCAAACGTCACAATGAAAAGGTGCCTCTCGGTCCCAAAACACACGTTTTCTGGAGACTTGTGGGAGGAGTGCTGATGACATCGCCCACTGTTTGCACTTTCGGTAGCCTGATTGCGTCCAGACTGAGGTGAAATCCTCAATGCATCCCTGACCACCTTCTGAAGTGGTCAGCCAGATCTGAACACAATCAGACAACAAAGCAACTTTTACGCTTATAGACCCGTCTTTTCAATGCAATCTTCGTATTCTGATTGCAGAAGTCGCATGTAAGTATCAAGTGTAGACACAACCAGAGAGCGAAAGAGAGAGAGAGAGAGCGAGAGAGAGAGAGAGAGAGAGAGAGAGAGAGAGAGAGAGAGAGAGAGAGAGAGAGAGAGAGAGAGAGAGAGAGAGAGAGAGAGAGAGAGAGAGAGAGAGAGAGAGAGAGAGAGAGAGAGCGAGCGAGCGAGCAATAAATAGACATAATGCTCCCTTGAATGTTTTTCTTTAATGAGCTTAACATTGAATGTCAGATATAGTACATGACAGCTTTGTGAACTAGTGTTTAAACTTTGCATTTAGACTATAGCACTGAATCAACCTTCAATTGATGTTTTGTGACTTATAGGACCCTGACTGCTGAATAATTTTGATTTATGAAGTTCTTGAGATTCTGCAGTCATCGCTGTCTGACAGATCAAGGTCAGGTCTCCAATAGTTATGTCCGCTTTGATCGCTCCAGGGTATACGACCATCTAAGGATAGTATATGGTACTATATGAGGTGAATACTTGAACAAATAGAGTTCTTGAGATGTTCTTTAAAAACATTAGAAAATAGGCCATGTAACTAACTTGGCTCCCACAGATGTAGAGACTAATCAAATTTGGTTTTATTATTTTCAGGAGACTCAGAGTATAACCCTTATTAAATCTAGACTTGTATGTGCTTTTCTCTCGGGAGAGGTTAGAGGTCTATGTTGAATTAGATACACATCGTATGCATGAAAAGATGGTACTAAATTGAGGAAGAAATACACTTTATTTGCCAAGACGTTGACTTTTGATTTAAAATCTTCAACCCCCATGCCTCAGAATGTTTTATTTTACTTGATATAATTGATGAAGGGGACCCCTTCATGGACTTATTAGGTATATGTCTTCACACATGACACTATCAGTAAAGTGAATATGTCAAGTGAAATGGGCCGACACAAAGTCAGTGCGTGGAGCGAGATAGAAATTCCCCCATGCAGAATATTAGCAAAGCCAGGGTTACCAGAGAAAGAGACCTGAGGAGGAAGTTAATTACTGGTTTACGGCTTTGGCATCTTCAATTGGGTGCTCCTCTAACAATGAACAGACAGGCACCAGGTGACCAAAACTGTGTATTTGGTTGAGAGAGGGAGAGAGGGAGAAATAAGAGAGAGAGATCACTTTTTTGTTGTAGAAAAACAGCCATGGTCTCTAGTCACAAAAAATAGCCCTAGAACTAGAACCTCAGTGGAAGTAACAAATCAAGCTAGTCAAGTCAAGGAATGGAATGAAGATAGAGGCCCAACAGGGTTGTCTCTGGTCCCTTTCCAGCTTGAAAGTACTACTCATGCCATAACTATGATTTCCAGCCACTAGTCACATATAATTTTATGGAAGAAAATGCACCCGGACATGTGTGAGAGAGAAGCCTAGAATTAGGGGTTCGTTTTTGCCCTGCTTTCCTTTTATGGGGGCGTTCGTCGAGGGATAATGCAGCATTCAGGCAGCATTGCATGGCCTTGATCAATGTCCACGGGCTGTTTCCCCCAAACAGCTATTCAGCACAATGCAGGATATCCACTCTGCAATCCACTAAATGACTCCTCACCACAATATCTGTTACAGAGATTTCACTTGAACAGCCTTCGAGCATCAGCTATTTTTAGGATTGTTCAGTACTACTTCAGATCCAAGTTCCACAACTTAGTTTGAATAAGAATAGTGGAACTTACCATGTCACAGTTGAAAGAGTTGGCAGCTGGTTTAATGCCTATTCCAGCTAATGGTAGGCAGTGATTCCATTGCAGCGTGCCAATGGCCATGGGCATGATGTAAAATGGTGGCGCACTTCTTTAGTGGTAAAACCATCTTAATGCTCCATTCTAAATGAAAATGCCAATAGTGTCACCAAGTTGGGCAGAATTTTGGATTGTCCCCAAATCCTTCTGTTACTACTTCAAATGGTCTAACATAGTACACATGCAATTATCTATATATGTATGATACTTGTAATATATCTAACCAGATCTTAAGGATATTAGTCACTTAGTATACTATTTTATCTGAATACAGACTCTCTACAAATCAACCCTGCACCTTAGAGGCTGCAGCCCTATGTACATAGACATGGAATGACTGGTCACTTTAATAATGGAACACTGATCACTTTAACATTGTTTACATACTGTTTTACTAATTTCATATGTATATACTGTATTCTACTGTATTCTAGTCACTCCGACATTGCTCGTCCTAATATTTATATATTTCTTAATTCCATTCTTTGAGATTTGTGTGTATTGTTGTGAATTGATAGATACTACTGCACTTTTGGAGCTAGGAACACAAGCATTTTGGTACAGATGCAATAACATCTGATAAATATGTGTACAGTTGAAGTCGGAAGTTTACATACACTTAGGTCGTAGTCATTAAAACTCGTTTTTCAACCACTCCACAAATTTCTTGTTAACAAACTATAGTTTTGGCAAGTCGGTTAGGACATCTACTTTGTGCATGACACAAGTAATTTTCCCAACAATTGTTTACAGACAGCTTATTTCACTTATAATTCACTGTATCACAATTCCAGTGGGTCAGAAGTTTACATATACTATGTTGACTGTGCCTTTAAACAGCTTGGAAAATTCCAGAAAATTATGTAATGGCTTTAGAAGCTTCTGATAGGCTAATTGACATCATTTGAGTCAATTGGAGGTGTACCTGTGGATGTATTTCAAGGCCTACCTTCAAACTCAGTGCCTCTTTGCTTGACATCATGGGAAAATCCAAAGAAATCAGCCAAGACCTCAGAAAAAAAATTGTAGACCTCCACAAGTCTGGTTCATCCTTGGGAGCAATTTCCAAACGCCTGAAGGTACCACGTTCATCTGTACAAACAAATAAAAGCTTAAATAAATCATTCTCTCTACTATTATTTTGACATTTCACAGTCTTAAAGTAAAGTGGTGATCCTAACTGACCTAAAACAGGAAATTTTTACTAGGATTAAATGTCAGGAATTGTGAAAAACTGAGTTTAAATGTATTTGGGTAAGGTGTATGTAAACTTCTGACTTCAACTGTATGTGACCAATAGAATTTCATTTGATTTTGGATTTGGAAAGTGTGCATGGCAGAGAAGGTTCAATGATGTCAGCGTTTCCAAACTTTGATCAGCTGTAACATAACTTTTTTGTGAGTAAAAGTCAAGGAGCACATTAAATTCATGTATTTTTTACGAACTTTTCATGATTCTTGTAAACAAGATCTACCTAGACGTGCTCATGCTGTCTCTTTTGATACCTGCGTTATGCTTTGCTTTGAATAATATTCTGCCATACTGATGCAGCCATTAACAACCTAATTACTTCCATGTGCAGATGTTTTCAAGTCTGGTATCAATCTCTGCTGTTTTGTTGGATTAGGATGTGGATAAACCCTTCTCATTCGCTTTGCACAGTAATTGCACCCAACTGCTCTGAGCTGAACCAATTAAATCCCCATCAAAAGTGAATGGGGAGTTGGCGAGTGGTGAGTAGGTGGCAGTCTTTGGAGTTTAAACCCATGGTGTTCTGCCCTAGGTTTATAGGTGATGGTGGTTTGGCTGCTTGCGTTCAACAGCTGGCTGAGATCAGAGGCCATACAGTGAGCAACATCTTTAAAGAGGGCCCTCCCCTTCAGACAGGCGCTGTGGTGCACTGTTACTGAAATAGATTTACAGGCTTTAATAAAAACAATTTGTGGTCAAACTCCAGGACTGGGGCCCCAGGATTACTTACAAGGAGGAGGCCATAGACTCTTATTTCATCAGCTCTACAAAGGAACCTCAGACATCCTTGGAGTGCAGAGTTGCAAAAACATTCTCTCCTTCCTTTCTGGGCTTTTTATGGTTACTATTGTGATTCATGTAGAGATGTTGGTTATTATTATTTTTTTAAACTGGGAGATACATAAATCTTAGTTCAAATTATGTTCGATATTCAGTGTTCCTGTAACAGGGTATCTTTTTTCACAAGGTATATGTAGCTACTAGCTACTTCAGTTGTTCTTTACCTAAACGGGGTTGGGCCTCAGTTCCCTTTAGAGGGTGGTAAATCTGAGAACCCCTCAGTCATCAAACCATTCTTGACTCCACCCTCTCGCCCTACTATCAAGTAGGTATAACCTACTGCCAAGACAAAGCATTGTTATTGTTAAAATTGCCAGAGCATTATTACTGCCCTACTTCTTTAACTCCACTGCTCTATTTACCTTTACAAGCAAATAGGTCTGTAATAGATTCAAACTCCCAGATGTTACTGGTTTAAGCCCGACACCTGTAATGGGAGTCAGACTACGGAACTTGTGGTTGAAATGCATTATATCCTCTGTTTCTGTTTATTAAGCTCCTGCCTGACTTCCATCAGTAGACACAACTCATGCATCACTAAAAGAGGCCATTAGTCATTTAGGTAATTTGAATCCAGGATGAAAAAAGAGGGGAATATGAAAGGAGGAAAGTTTGCTAGTCTCATGAGATGTGTGATGACAGCAGCACATAGACCCTGCGGTGGGTTGCAGGGAGGGTGGAGGTGGTTGCAAGGATGTGGGAAAACAGAATGAGCAAAACACATACATTACAGGTTTAAACAGGTCCCAGACAATCAATGTGACAATGTAGGTTATTTACTGCCCTGCGGAAATAATACATAATGCCCCAATAGAAAATGAATTAACTCACAAATTAGACCTATCCCAATATCCCCTAACCCATTCCCTTTTCACTACAAAAACATCCATACAAATGGATCCTCTCCAGTTGAACTCCTTTGACTATCACTCACAAACAGGCTGATTTTCTGGTCCCTGACCTGGAGATGTGATCCGACTAGTCCTTTTCATGCTGGTCTCTTTCTTCTTCCCTCCCTCTCAAGCACACACGCACATGCACACACACGCACACACACACACACGCACACGCACACACACCATCAACATGATCAAGCTCACAATGAATGTAAGCTGAATGGTCATACATCAAGTGCAATGTGGCTGTTATGGACAAAGAGAACCACTGCCACAGGCAGACATTGAGCCCTACCTTTGAAATGACCATTATAATAAACACGGTGATATTAGATTTGCCAGACTGTGATGTGATAGGGCGGCAGGTAGCTTAGTGAGTAAGAGCGTTGTGCCAGTAACCGAAAGGTCGCTGGTTCTAATCCCTGAGCCGACTAGGTGAAAAATCTGTAGATGTGCCCTTAAGCAAGGCACTTAACCCTAATTGCTCCTGTAAGTCGCTCTGGATAAGAGCGTCTGTAAAATGAAAAAATTTAATGTTGAAAGGCAGCCAAGCTAAAGCAAACGATAGATATAATACATTACAATCATTGAGAGTAGTAATTGTGTCCATTTTTTGTGTTAGCATTGAAAAAGGGCTGCTATATGTTATTCCAACTGTTATGCAGCTGGGAGAGAGAACATGAGTAATTTATCAATTCAGATATAACTCTGGGTCATGCCTCTATGTGGTTTAGGAATAAGGAGTTTTGTTCAAGTGTTATGCATGTAAATAATGTATTATATATTCTGTACTACTATAAAGGTTCCTATACTCAACAAATATGAAGTATAGTAGCTAGCAGTTGTATATGTCATATACATAAAATCAATATCACAAAAACACAGTATTGGTATGGGAATGTGTTTTGGTAATAATATTATGTTGTTGTTTCTGCTCTCCATAGATCTTAGTGTAGTCATCTATTGTATTAGTGCCAACACAACCTATTCTTCAAACCTGTTCCCTTTTCTACATGTTTTTGTTTGAATAAAGTCCTGTGGTGGTTGGCATGCACAGGCAAAAATAAGATATAGGGCTGCGATTTACAAATCAGCTTGACTAGCACACGACAAGTCAAGCAGTAGGGCATGAAATTGCCTTCTTTATCATATCCTAGTGGATAATTGTTTTTGTGATGGGTTTTCTATATTTGCAAAAGGCCAATGGTTAATATGAATTTGTGTTAAGACGCATTATCTAGGTGCTGTTGGAATGTAGCAACAGCTGCAGTTTTTTGGGTCAACGTCTCTTTCTCCTCTTGTTCATCGCATTGCTGCCAACTTAATCTGTGAGACTTAGCACAAGTCATGTTGTGTTAGTGTTTTTGTGTCAGAGTATGTGTGTGTGTGTGTGTGTGTGTGTGTGTGTGTGTGTGTGTGTGATCTTTGCAGGTGCCAGGAATTGGCTGACTTAAGCAGAGGTAATAACACCTGCAGTCCCAGAGAGCGTGTAGACACATAATCATGTTGCTGACTGTTAAGAGATGAAATAATTACTTGTTCCTAATTTGTTCCTCATTACCAGAGAGGTTTTCCCAACATTATGGTGTGGAGAGGTTAAATGTCATCTGAGTCCTGCATGTGACCTTGAACTTCAGCTCATGGCTCATTTTAGACATTCTATAACCATTCAAGTTATTGGCATGTTTCTGTTTAAGGCCAAACAGTGGTTATATGACTGGTATAACACCGGGGGCATACCAAAACAGAATTGATCATACCTATGTTTTAATGATCATGCTCTAACCGGACATTTTCTCAATTGAGCCACAATTGATCTCGCTGTTCAAATTGTAAATACATACATGTTGAAATATCAGATTTATGAACATGTTTGCAAATGTGAGGGGAGATTTTTTTTACCAGCAGACATTAGTCACATGCATGTCTCTTTGCAATCTATAAACAAACACTGGTGCATTTCATCCTCTGTTTTATGTGCTGATCTACTAGTGCTTCCACAGTGTTGATTGCAAAACCACAGGAGTTGGGTTTAGTCCATTGGTCTGGCTTCTCACAGCTGGATGCTTAGCGTGGGTGTTGTGTTTTGCCAGACCTGCTGGTTGTGGCCTTCCCCCCACCACCTGGCTGGGACTTTTTATTTTACCGCCACACCAGCACTCCTAAAGTGTTCTTTAACGCATCAGGTCCCCTTATATTTTTTCACTCTAGAACGCGCCGGTGCAAGCAAATGGAAAATAACATTTATTCAAACCCTCTCTGCCTACTGCATTGTATTTACCCTGTGCTCCTCCCTTTGGAACGGGAACGGTGGGAATGCTTTTTCCTCGCACCGGTCCTCAGCCCATTTCTGCTCAATTTCTTTTGACCTTACCGAGCTCCAAATGCACAGTGAACAAGGTGACTAGCTAGCTGGCTAGACGTAATTGAATTGAAATTAGTCTAGCAGTGTGTATACACTTAGGTTGAAAATACACCTTTAGCAGCAGCAGCAATATCGGCCTCTTTCTTCCTCCATGTTGTTGGTGACCTCAGCTCTTGTCACTGTAGATTGAGAATTGACTTATTCCCCTATAGCTATGTTCTCAGAATGGACATAATGACTCCATGTTAGTCCTCATCCCTTCTGTCTGGGTCTCTCTTTCTTTTTTATATTGTCTATGCTCTAATGGGACAAGGTCACAAGTGCCAAATAAATGTTACATCTGCCAATTAACTCCTCTGCTTTTGTCTGTGTGTATACAGTCTTTGTGTATTGTATATGGTTTTGTTTTAATATTATCTACTGTTTGCTAGAAGATTAGGATAAATAACAGCTGTGCCAGAATTGTATGATTAAACAATGAGAGAAAGTGTTAAAGACTGTAATCACATTTGATATTTCCGTTAGGTTCCTACACCATATATAGTACTTTAATATATGTGACCAGGCTCTGAGGAATTCATAGTCCATGTGGCCATTTCAATGTGGTCTCAGTTGGACGTCTCCAGCTCGGAGGACATTTTCTTCCCTCTCTTTAGAGGAGCTTAACCACAGAACTATTGGCAGCCTGCTCTGTGTTTATGTGTTTTTTTTTGCTATTTTTTTAAGATGAAGATTGCGGCCTCTGCTTGGTTTCCTCTGAAAGGCAGCCTGCCCCTGTGGCGTGTGAGGAGGAGGAGGAGGAGGAGGAGGAGGAGGAGGAGGAGGAGGAGGAGGAGGATAATGGTCTCCATATGTGTGCAGTGCCACATCACTCCTCCCTTCTACGACTTTCGTCTAGATGTTCAATAAGTACACAGGCTTAGTAACACTGAGGCTGCATGAAGCATCTTAAGCAATGCACATGTTGCCATTTTGACAACGGCAAAGCTGCTTTTGTCATGCTTCAATGCGACAATTCAAACTAATAGTTGATAATCCTTAGCACACTTGAACATGGTTGATGATACTCACCCCCTTTATATTAACCCAGTATTAGATTTGGTAACATTACTTTAAACAAATGTGCAATTATTGTTGTTCCCTCTTCTTTCAGGCATCCCTAAAGGGACAATGTATTATTATGTGTGGTTCATTAATATAAAGACTAATTAATCCTTTAGGATTACATCTGATGTCAACTGCCACCACTCATGTCAGTTAAACTGTATTTACTTTGTTCCCCAATGAATTTGTGTCACACTTAAAACATTTGACTTCAGAACAGCCTTGGAAGATTGCGTTTATTTGATACAATATTTACAAAATACATTTGTCTTGGGAATACTTAAAATCTACCTTGTCATACCTTGTCATTTTGTTCACAACTGAAAAAGCAGAGGGTTTATGAAGGTACCTAGAAGCGTTTTGCAGTAGCATTATCCAACAGTGATGTTTGTTTTCTATTCCCTCCTCTCCTGGTTGGCTGTGAGGTCCGTTTTCCGAGGCTCTCTCCCTCTGCTTTGATTATGTCACGGCTAATCTAAGGGCCTGAGACCAGGCTTAGCCACTGGAAAGGCCCCAGCTATTCTCCCTAGAATGAAAGCTAAATAAAAGGAGATGTTGGTTTTGAGAGGGTTTTAAGTACAATTCATGCTAAACAGCTGTTTTAAGATAAGTGTTCTGTTTACCTATTCCAAATTGGTCTCTTTGACCCCTAATACCCAATTGATTTTCAAGAAGTGAACATGCTCCAGCAGACCAAGAGTGTGGGTGTAAAGATAATCAGGCTTTTCACACAAGCCAAAAAAGAGCAGTCAGTCATCTAATAGTCACACAAACTTTCAACCAACAAAAAGCGTCTCTTGACCAAAAGATATCTGTGTCTATGCAAGGTGGTTGAGAACATTCCCTTTAATATTTCCCCTCTGGATCAGTCTTGGTCTAAACTAGAAGGTCTAAGTATTTCAAGTGGATGAGCCTTTGGAATTAAAATGGACATTTATCAGAGGGGAGGCACTCTGAGCAAAGCATCTCCATTCCTTTCAGGATCAGTGCTTTTAATAGATGATAGCCATCAGTAATTTTCTCTTCCTTGTCATACTCACGCACCACTTGATATACAGTAAATGCCATCATCTCCAAGCTTGATTGTTTGATTAATTGTTTTAATGTTTGGTCAGGTACACTCCTAGAAAAAAAGGTGCTATCTAGAACCTAAAAGGGTTATTTGGCTGTCCCGATAGGAGAACTCTTTGAAGAACCCTTTTTGGTTCCAGGTAGAAAAGGGTTCTACATGGAACCCAAAAGGGTTCTACCTGTAACCAAAAAGGGTTCTCCTATGGCGACAGCCGAAGAACCCTTTTGGAACCCTTTTTTCTAAGAGTGTATGCCCAAGCGAGGAGTTACCTTGGAGACTTGTCTTAGCTCCCAGAGCTAATGCCAACACATAATACCTTTCTCTAGATGTAGAAAGAAAGGAGACATTTATGACGTATTGAGATACATTACTGTTGACAAAACCACATAATATACCACATTCTCTAAGTGAAAAAAATAAATAAAAAGTAGCCGTGATGTTGCCACTTTGCTCTGGGAGCGATGAATACGATTTGGACATGGCAGTGAGTGAGGACTCTTGCTACGGAGTGAAAATAACTCCCTGGCTCCCAGTATGGTACACTCTTAGAAAAAGGGTTCCAAAAGGGTTCTTCGGCTGTCCCCACAGTAGAACCATTTTTGGTTCCACATAGAACTCTTTTGGTTTCCATGTAGAACCCTCTGTGTAAAGGGTTCTATATGGAACTCAAAAGGGTTCTACATGGAACTAAAAAAGGGTTCTTCAAACGGTTAGCCGAATAACCTTTTTAGATTCTAGATAGCACCTTTTTTTCTAAGAGTGTTCCTGAGCCTCGGGGCACAGAGCCCAGCCTTGGTCCCTCACAGCATCCCTGTTCTGTAGAGACAGCTAGATTAAATCAGCCTCCTTTCACACCCTCTCCCTTGCTTCTCCTCCACCTGCAGCGCATGTACCTGGGCAGCACAATTTAATATACGGCCAAGTCGGTCAAATGAAGGGAGCGTTAGGGGGAGCTCAGAGACTCTCCGATGTTAAACACTGGTGGATGATAGATGGAGGGCCATGTCTAAACCCTGCACTACAACTCTGGTCAGAGATGGGATGGAACACAGTGGCTTGCGAAAGTATTCATCCCCCTTGGCATTTTTCCTATTTTGTTGCCTTACAACCTGGAATTAAAATAGATTTTTGTGGGGTTTGTATCATTTGATTTACACAACATGCCTACCACTTTGAAGATGCAAAATATATCTTTTTTGTGAAACAAACAAGAAATAAGACAAAAAAACAGAACTGGTAGCGGAACCCCCCCCCCCCCCCCAGCAATTACAGCTGCAAGTCTCTTGGGGTATGTCTCTATAAGTGTGGCACACTGGGATTTTTGCACATTCTTCAAGGCAAAACTGCTCCAGCACCTTCAAGTTGGATGGGTTCCGCTTGTGTACAGCAATCTTTAAGTCATACCACAGATTCTCAATTGGATTGAGGTCTGGGCTTTGACTAGGCCATTCCAAGACATTTAAATGTTTCCCCTTAAACCACTCAAGTGTTGCTTTAGCAGTATGCTTAGGGGCATTGTCCTGCTGGAAGGTGGTCCTCCGTCCCAGTCTCAAATCTCTGGAAGAATGAAACAGGTTTCCCTCAAAAATGTCCCTGTATTTAGCGCCATCCATCATTCCTTCAATTCTGACCAGTTTCCCAGTCCCTGCTGATGAAAAACATCCCCACAGCATGATGCTGCCACCACCATGCTTCACTGTGGGGATGGTGTTCTCGGGGTGATGAGAGGTGTTGGGTTTGCGCCAGACATAGCATTTTCCTTGATTGCCAAAAAGCTCAATTTTGTCCAGAGTACCTTGTTCCATATGTTTGGGGAGTCTCCCACAAGCGAACACAAAACGTGTTTGCTTATTTCTTTTTTTAAGCAATGGCTTTTTTCTGGCCACTCTTCTGTAAAGCCCAGCTCTGTGGAGTGTACGGCTTAAAGTGGTCCTATGGACTGATACACCTACCTCCGCTGTGGAGCTTTGCAGCTCCTTCAGTGTTATCTTTGGTCTCTTTGTTGCCTCTCTGATTAATGCCCTCCTTGCCTGGTCCGTGAGTTTTGGTGGGCGGCCCTCTCTTGGCAGGTTTGTTGTGATGCCATATTCTTTCCATTTTTTTAATAATAGATTTAATGGTGCTCTGTGGGATGTTCCAAGTTTTGGATATTTTTTTATAACCCAACCCTGATCTGTACTTCTCCACAACTTTGTCCCTGACCTGTTTGGAGAGCTCCTTGGTCTTCATGGTGCCGCTTGCTTGGTGGTGCCCCTTGCTTAGTAGTGTTGCAGACTCTGGGGTCTTTCAGAACAGGTGTATATATACTGAGATCATGTGACAGATCATGTGACACTTAGATTGCACAGTGGTGGACTTTATTTAACTAATTATGTGACTTCTGAAGGTAATTGGTTGCACCAGATCTTATTTAGGGGCTTCATAGCAAAGGAGGTGAATACATATGCACGCACCACTTTTCCGTTATTTGTTTTTTAGAATTAATTTATTTCATTTCACTTCACCAATTTGGACTATTTTGTCTATGTCCATTACATGAAAGGAAAAACGCCAAGGGGGATGAATACTTTTGCCAGGCACTGTACTGTACCTGCTGCTCAATCTTCAATCTTTCGGACAAATCTCCTGGATACACAAAATAATGGATGGAGAAAATACTGAGATTTTCCCTGTGCATATGCATTGGTGTGAATGTGATTTTATTCTGAGTCATTTGTATTCACACTCCTTGCGTGTCCAACATCACCCAGAGCCCCCAGCTCACTTCACTCCCACATTGATTCTGACTCCTGTCACTCCAAATCATACGTTTCCATGACAACCAACTGCATGGGCGATTGCATATTATCAAATATTGAATAACTCTCCTCTCATTCCGTCTTTTTTCCAGAGAATGTGTTATATGTGTTATATTTTCAACAGCCGTTTACTGGAAAGAAGTCTTAGTCAACGCAAAATATCAGATTAAAACAAGAAACAAATCACAAATTCCTCAACTGCTTACCTGCAGGAACCCTTTTAATTATAAGAAAAATGAACCTCTTTTCCCTCCATGTGTGAGTATGGCGCTACGAGTTACGCTACAACAATCAAATTCAAGCTGACATGGAAGTCTAATTAGCATTCTGAACAAATTTAATGATGCAGGAAGGTGAAAATTACCTTTTTGAATTCATCACCCTCTGTGGATGCCACAGTTTTCACTAGACATACAGTATTTGTAACTCAACAACATATTTTTGATTTGAGATGTGGTAAATGCAACGTAAAATGATATCAAACATATTTTATATAGCTGAGGTCAAAGCCAGATCACACAAACATTATTGACAAGCACTAAAATGATTTCCACTAAATTTTATCAACTCATTTTTGCTGAATCTGAACAGCCTACAAGGCAATTACAGCATTGGAAACAAAGTATTCATACATTTGCATGGCATTTGATAGAATAGAAATGTACTTTATTGTTCATACAGTATGCCTTAATTATAACCACGAGAGGTCCCCTGGAATGAAATGTTTTAACTCTAAATAAGTGACTTATTATTAGGCTGGGAGACATTTTACCTACCTGAGGTCCTAATCTCTCTCTATCTCTCTCTCTCTCTCTCTCTCTCTCTCTCTCTCTCTCTCTCTCTCTCTCTCTCTCTCTCTCTCTCTCTCTCTCTCTGCATGTGTTCCATTGTTATGTCAAAGAAAGTCCTATAATTATTCCCACTTCCTTATATTCTTGACATAAAATGCAATTCCATATGCACTAGCTACATTTAAAGAGCTTCTTTCCAAAACGCTATAATATCCATTTTCAGAAATGTTGGTAAATTAGCTTTTATTGTTTAAAGAACTTATGAAAGTGATTGGTGTGTTTTTCGCTATCTAATCATGGCATTGGTTTGTCCAATGACAGACGTATTTGTTTTAAATCTATCACTTGATGGTTTCATTTCATAGAGACAAATAATCATGTTTTTTTTACTCACTCTCAGAGAAATAAATAGTACTGCTAGGTTTTACACAGTCAAATGCAACAAATAATTTTAAAAAATTATAAAGAACTGAACAAATTATAGATTTGTGACATCAATATACTGTATATTTATTTTATTAATCAATACAGTAAAATGAGATCTATATGTAAAACATTTACATTTGACATGTTAGCAGATGCTCTTATCTAGAGCAACTTACATTTCCTGCATTCATCTTTTTTGTTGTACTTTTTAGTGACATCCAATTAGTGACACCCGTACGGGAGAGGTGAAGGTCGAGAGCCATGCGTCCTCCGAAACATGAGCCTGCCAAGCTGCACTGCTTCTTGACACACTGCCCGGAAGCCAGCCACACCAATGTGTCGGAGGAAACACTGTACAACTGGCCACCGTGTCAGCATGCATGCGCCCCGCCTGCCACAAGGAGTCGCTAGAGCGTGATGGGACAAGGACATTCCGGCCAGCCAAACCCTCCCCTAACCCGGACGACGCTGGGCCAATTGTGCTCTACCTCATGGGTCTCCCGGTATTGGCTGGCTGCGACACAGCCCGGGAACAAACCCGGGTCTGTAGTGACACATCAAGCAGTGCGATGCAGTGCCTTAGACCACTGAGCCACTCGGGAGGCCCTTACTGCATTCATCTTAAGATAGCTAGGTGAGACAACCACATATCACAGTAAAACATTCTGTATACAAACATTCCACTCCAACAAACATTTTAATACACACCTAAAATCTATGAATAAAAAAATCTGAGAACAGTAATATTTTACACACACATGAAGGTACCCATAAGCAATTATTTCTGGTGAAAAAATACAATTGGACATAAATTGGTGGTTATAGCGTTTTAAAAATAAACTCTTAATTTGTTAATGTGGAAAACAGTACGAAAGGATAGTGGCTTCCAGAATAGGCTTCCAGAGAAGATGTGGTACTCCCGAGGCACTAATGGATGTACAACTCAATTCAACTAATGTAGTCATTTGACAAAAGGTCTATTTGTTTTCAATAATGCGGTCTTTCACTACTTCATTGTCATGTTACAAGATGACCAGCTGTTGGCTGCATTTAGTCTACTGCTTCTAATGGATTGTAAGTTCAATTACAACCTTTTCATTATTCAAATGTGGGAAAATATATAAGCGTCCTTTTACATCACTCAAATAAGATTTTAATGAGCTGTTTAGTTAATGGGTAATTGACGTGAATCCATCATAGGTGCTAACTTTCCTCAACGAATTGCACAGCCATATTGTGGGATATTAATGCTGTCTCTGTTCGCTCTGTTCCTCTGCTGCATGGGGCAGTAATGGCTGCCCAGTAATCACTGGGGCCAAAGTCAAATCCAAAGTTTAACATTGTAACTGTGGAACTGTGACAAAATAACACACTCTCCATAAATAATAAAAAGGTCCCAGACAATTTGACCTTTATCTCTCTCTCATCAAGGTTTCAGGAAACACCTTGGGTAGGAACTGTGTATCTTGGCTTTGAGAATAATATTTGCATCAATTTTATTTGCATCACAAATTGTTGCAAATCAGTGGTTATTTTTTAATGCACAGCACAGCACGAGGAAATGTCCCTAACTTGTCTGAAGTGCCATATTACTTGATTGAATACATTGTCACATAGCAGCAGTCCCTACAGTCACCTTGGAATCCATATCAATAATTTGTCTTAATTCAAATGAAATAAAATAATTTCCAAATTTTTTGTCACTTGTCTGAATGAGTCAAGTAGCCTATTTTCAAGTGGCACAAGTTCTAAAACAGTGTTCACATCTACTGAAAAGCCAGTGTCAGATTCCCTCTTCAAACCAAGTCCTAATTACTACATGAAACTAAGTGATTAGAATGATCAGTATGCTTCTGTCATGCGGTTTGCACTGAAAAAATGCTTATATTATTCAACACGACTAGAATTGAGAGAGTGCATATGAAGTGGTGATGTAGACCCTATAGTCTAAATGGATCCATCTTTAGATGTAGACCCTATAGTCTAAATGGATCCATCTTTAGATGTAGACCCTATAGTCTAAATGGATCCATCTTTAGATGTAGGTCCTATAGTCTAAATGGATCCATCTTTAGATGTAGGTCCTATAGTCTAAATGGATCCATCTTTAGATGTAGGTCCTATAGTCTAAATGGATCCATCTTTAGATGTAGACCCTATAGTCTAAATGGATCCATCTTTAGATGTAGACCCTATAGTCTAAATGGATCCATCTTTAGATGTAGACCCTATAGTCTAAATGGATCCATCTTTAGATGTAGACCCTATAGTCTAAATGGATCCATCTTTAGATGTAGACCCTATAGTCTAAATGGATCCATCTTTAGATGTAGGCCCTATAGTCTAAATGGATCCATCTTTAGATGTAGACCCTATAGTCTAAATGGATCCATCTTTAGATGTAGGTCCTATAGTCTAAATGGATCCATCTTTAGATGTAGGTCCTATAGTCTAAACGGATCCATCTTTAGATGTAGACCCTATAGTCTAAATGGATCCATCTTTAGATGTAGACCCTATAGTCTAAATGGATCCATCTTTACATGTAGCTCCTATAGTCTAAATGGATCCATCTTTAGATGTAGGTCCTACAGTCTAAATGGATCCATCTTTAGATGTAGGCCCTATAGTCTAAATGTGTCTTGTTTACAGTATGTTGGACACTGGTCCTCTGGAAATGTGTTGCATACACGAAGAACAGCACAATTGGGTGGATCAATCAATTTTAATGGAACAATACATTTTTACCGATCTCTTCAGATTAAACTAGAGACAGAACAAACTGTATATGTTTGGATGGCCTGGGGAAGGGATTACTTGAATTGTCAGTGAATATCTTGCACTCGCATTCTTTTTGTTCGTCTTGTCATTGGTCATTCCCCATCCTTTCCCATCCCATCTGCCGCTTGTGTCACTTTCCCCACTCTGACATGCTGGATGTGAAATGTCCTACTGTGATCACAAACACGTACATGATTCATTCTGCCACTGTATTTAGTTAAAGAGGATTGTTTAACAAAAAGTTGGGACAGTGACACACATACCTAAGTTGTTCTTCATAACATTTCCCTTGAATATTATCTCAGTAACTATTATCTCAGGACAGAAAGCTATAGCATGGTATCATCCGGTGCATTGCACTGCCATATAAGCAAGCAATCAAGCAAGCAAGGAAGCAACTTAGGCACACTGTCAGAGACCTAGTGGATTTTTGAAACAAACAAATGCTCCTCAAATGCACCCAATTGGATCCCCTTTTAGTTTTATACCATTATTCTTCCTCTCCCGCTGTCGGGACAGCTGTCAGTGGACTCTAGCCAGGATGTCACATAAAAAAATATGAAAAAACGATAGTAATAAAGTTCCCATATCTAGAATGAAAGTAAATTAGCATACTCTCTCGTCTTGAATAAAACGGTCTGGCGAGCAGAAGCAAGATAGAAATGATAGCAGTTATCTGGCAAGAGCCAACAGTCAAATAAGGTTTCATATCAGTGCTATTGTCTGAGGAAAGTTGAAAATTAATGAATAGATAGAAATTCTGGAAGTTGATGTGTGATTGGGAGTTTCAGCAAATTACGTTTATTTCCTTTCAACATACACTTTGAAAATATGCCAGTTTTTACAATGACAACATAATATAAGCAAGGATGGTTGATTACACTTGACAAGCTGGTTAGTGCAACACACTTAATTCACAGTATTATCATACCTCATGACAGACTAACTCATTGCACATTCTGTCTTGTCATCAAAACACTAAGGCCAGTTTGAGGTGCTTTTCACATGGACGGTCAAATGCACTAATTTCTACTCTGTTGCACAAAATTAATGGAAAAGCTCTATTGGTGGGAAAAGCAGGTCAACACATTGTGAGGCTTTTCTGTTTTTCATTTCATTCCCATGTCTATCATCTGTGTTGACCCTTAAGTGCTGGCAATGATCTTGGGTGCTAATTTACATGTGTAAAACTGAAATTGCAACATGCAACAGATGATGATGGTGTCTCAGGTTATATGGTCATATATGACCCATATTTAAATCACTGTCACATTAACGGCCTCCTGATTATTTTCAATGTAATGTTTCTTGGCCCCTGTAGCCCTATACATCGCTGTGTGTCAACAGTTTTAAACTGTGTGCAGAGGAAAGTACAAGGCATCTGATGCAGGATCATTTCCTGCAAGATTTAATGAGGTGTGTTGATAACCCTGTGAATCCAAGGTCTTACTGTAATCATGGGGCTTTATTTCCTAAGTAGGTCCTAAAATGAATATCTCAAAGATGGCCTGATTATGAATTATGAATTTGCTGAATAACATTTTTTGGTGTGTCTTTAGCTAGTTATATAGTTAGTTATTTACCTATCATTTGAGAGGATGACTTTAAGTTACATACAGTGAGGGAAAAAAGTATTTGATCCCCTGCTGATTTTGTACGTTTGCCCACTGACAAAAAAATGATCAGTCTATAATTTTAATGGTAGGTTTATTTGAACAGTGAGAGACAGAATAACAACAAACAAATCCAGAAAAACGCATGTCAAAAATGTTATAAATTGATTTGCATTTTAATGAGGGAAATAAGTATTTGACCCCTCTGCAAAACATGACTTAGTACTTGGTGGCAAAACCCTTGTTGGCAATCACAGAGGTCAGACGTTTCTTGTAGTTGGCCACCAGGTTTGCATACATCTCAGGAGGGATTTTGTCCCACTCCTCTTTGCAGATCTTCTCCAAGTCATTAATGTTTTGAGGCTGACGTTTGGCAACTCGAACCTTCAGCTCCCTCCACAGATTTTCTATGGGATAAATGTCTGGAGACTGGCTAGGCCACTCCAGGACCTTAATGTGCTTCTTCTTGAGCCACACCTTTGTTGCCTTGGCAGTGTGTTTTGGGTCATTGTCATGCTGGAATACCCATCCACGACCCCTTTTCAATGCCCTGGCTGAGGGAAGGAGGTTCTCACCCAAGATTTGACGGTACATGGCCCCGTCCATCGTTCCTTTGATGCGGTGAAGTTGTCCTGTCCCCTTAGCAGAAAAACACCCCCAAAGCATAATGTTTCCACCTCCATGTTTGACAGTGGGGATGGGGTTCTTGGGGTCATAGGAAGCATTCCTCCTCCTCCAAACACGGTGAGTTGAGTTGATACCAAAGAGCTCCATTTTGGTTTCATCTGACCACAACACTATCACCCAGTTCTCCTCTGAATCATTCAGATGTTCATTGGCAAACTTCAGAAGGGCATGTATATATGCTTTCTTGAGCAGGGGGACCTTGCGGGCGCTGCAGGATTTCAGTCCTTCACGGCGTAGTGTGTTACCAATTGTTTTCTTGGTGACTATGGTCCCTGCTGCCTTGAGATCATTGACAAGATCCTCCCGTGTAGTTCTGGGATGATTCCTCACAGTTCTTATGATCATTGCAACTCCACGAGGTGAGATCTTGCATGGAGCCCCAGGCCGAGGGAGATTGACAGTTTCTTCCATTTGCGAATAATCGCACCAACTGTTGTCACCTTCTCACCAAGCTGCTTGGTGATGGTCTTGTAGCCCATTCCAGCCTTGTGTAGGTCTACAATCTTGTCCCTGACATCCCTGGAGAGCTCTTTGGTCTTGGCCATGGTGGAGAGTTTGGAATCTGATTGATTGATTGCTTCTGTGGACAGGTGTCTTTTATACAGGTAACAAGCTGAGATTAGGAGCACTCCCTTTAAGAGTGTGCTCCTAATCTCAGCTCGTTACCTGTATAAAAGACACCTGGGAGCCAGAAATCTTTCTGATTGAGAGGGGGTCAAATACTAATTTCCCTCATTAAAATGCAAATCAATTTATAACATTTTTGACAAGCATTTTTCTGGATTTTGTTGTTGTTATTCTGTCTCTCACTGTTCAAATAAACCTACCATTAAAATTATAGACTGATCATTTCTTTGTCAGTGGGCAAACGTACAAAATCAGCAGGGGATCAAATACTTTTTTCCCTCACTGTAAATGCAGCTGAGCAATTGATAAATGCAATGCGATAACACCTGATTAGCCTAACCTCATTAATTTTTGGCTTTTGGACAAATGTTTGCCTAAAAGATCACACATTGAAGTTTTTCCACAAAAGCTTAGGGAAACTCAACATGGAGACTTTGGTGCACCACCAATAAACATGGCTTTCAGAAGTACCCCTGTATGTGATAGTATACTCCTTATTGAGTTGTGTTTCAGTCAGTTTTTGTAATTTTGCACAGTGGTGTAGTGGCATTGTGTGGGCATTGCGTCTATTCACTTCTTAAACCCCACGATGCGTGTCAAAGTAGTGTGGTGGAGGTATACGCCATATCAATGAATAAGGCTGATGGAACAGATCAAAAGGTTTAGCTTTAGCAAAAACTACACTATACACTACCAGTCAAAAGTTTGGACACACCTACTCATTCAAGGGTTTTTCTTTATTTTTACTATTGTAGAATAATAGTGAAGACATCAAAACTATGAAATAACACATATGGAATCATGTAGTAACCAAAAAAGTGTTAAAACAAATAAACAACATACATTTGAGATTTGAGATTCTTCAAATAGCCACCCTTTGCCTTGATGACAGCTTTGCACACTCTTGGCATTCTCTCAACCAGCTTCATGAGGTAGTCACCTGGAATGCATTTCAATTAACTGGTGTGCCTTCTTAAAAGTTAATTTGTGGAATTTATTTCCATCTTAAGGCGTTTGAGCCAATCAGTTGTGTTGTGACAAGGTAGGGGGGTATACAGAAGATAACCCTATTTGGTAAAATACCAAGTCCATATTATGGCAAGAACAGCTCAAATAAGCAAAGAGAAATGACAATCCATCATTACTTTAAGACATGAATGTCAGTCAATATGGAACATTTCAAGAACTTTGAAAGTTTCTTCAAGTGCAGTCGCAAAAACTATCAAGCGCTATGATGAAACTGGCTCTCATGAGGACCGCCACAGGAATGGAAGACCCAGAGTTACCTCTGCTGCAGAGGATAAGTTCATTAGAGTTACCAGCCTCAGAAATTGCAGCCCAAATAAATGCTTCACAGAGTTCAAGTAACAGACACATCTCAACATCAACTGTTCAGAGGGGACTGTGTGAATCAGGCCTTCATGGTCGAATTACTGAAAAGAAACCACTACTAAAGGACACCAATAATAATAAGAGAGCTGCTTGTGCCAAGAAACACAAGCAATGGACATTAGACCAGTGGAAATGTGTCCTTTGGTCTGGAGTCCAAATTGGAGATTTGTGGTTCAAACCGCCGTGTCTTTGTGAGACTCGGTGTGGGTGAACTGATGATCGCCGCATGTGTAGTTCCCACCGTAAAGCATGGAGGAGGAGGTGTTATGGTGTGGGGGTGCATTGCTGGTGACACTGTCTGTGATTCGTTTAGAATTCAAGGAACACTTAACCAGCATGGCTACCACAGCAATACGCCATCCCATCTGGTTTGGGCTTAGTGGGACTATCATTTATTTTTCAACAGGATGCACTCACTAAAATAACCCAACACATTTACATTTCAGTCATTTAGCAGACGCTCTTATCCAGAGCGACTTACAGTTTTAGTGAGTGCATACATTTTTCATACTGCCCCCCCGTGGGAATCGAACCCACAACCCTGGCGTTGCAAGCGCCATGCTCTACCAACTGAGCTACAGGACCGCCAGGCTGTGTAAGGGCTATTTTACCAAGAAGGAGAGTGATGGAGTGCTGCATCAGATGACCTGGTCTCCACAATCCCCGACCTCAACCCAATTGAGATGGTTTGGGATGAGTCGGACAGCAGAGTGAAGGAAAAGCAGCCAACAAGTGCTCAGCATATTTAGGAACTCAATCAATACTGTTGGAAAAGCATTCCAGGTGAAGCTGGTTGAGAGAATGCCAAGAGTGTGCAAAGCTGTCATCAAGGCAAAGGGTGGCTATTTGAAGAATCTCAAATAGAAAATATATTTGTTTAACACTCTTTTGGTTACTACATGATTCCATATGTGTTATTTCATAGTTTTGATGTCTTCACTATTATTCTACAATGTAAAAAATTGGAAAAATAAAGAAAAACCCTTGAATGAGTAGGTGTGTCCAAACTTTTGAATGGTACTATATATACAAAAGTATGTGGACACCCCTTCAAATGAGTGGATTCGGCTATTTCAGCCACACCCGTTGCTGACAGGTGTATAAAATCAAGCACACAGCCATGCAATCGCCATTGACAAACATTGGCAGTAGAAAGGCCTTACTGAAGAGCTCAGTGACTTTCAACGTGGCACCTCTGGAAGCAACATCTACACAAGAACTGTTTGTCGGGAATGGGTTTCCATGGCCAAGCAGCCGCATGTAAGCCTAAGATCACCATGCACAATGCTAAGCTTCGGCTGGAGTGGTGTAAAGCTCGCCGCCATTGGATTCTGGAGCAGTGGAAATGTGTTTCCTGGAGTGATGAATCACGCTTCATCATCTGGCAGTCCGAAGGACTAATCTGGAGTTGGCGGATGCCAGGAGAACACTACCTGCCCGAATGCATAGTGCCAACTGTAAAGTTTGGTGGAGGAGGAATAATGGTCTGGGGCTGTTTTTCATGGTTCAGGCTAGGCCCTTTAGTTCCAGTGAAGGGAAATCTTAACGCTACAGCATACAATGACATTCTAGACGATTCTGTGCTTCCAACTTTGAGTCAACTGTATGGGGAAGTCCCTTTCCTGTTTCAGCATGACAATGCCCCCGTGCACAAAGCGAGGTCCATACAGAAATGGGTTCTTGAGATCGGTGTGGAAGAACTTGACTGGCCTTGACTTTTTACAAATTTTGTTACATTACAGCCTTATTCTAAAATGGATTAAATCACCTTTTTCCCTCATCAATCTACACACTATATCCCACAATGACAAAGTGAAAAGAGGTTGTAAGAATTTTTTTTTAATTTAAAAAACAGAAATACCTTATTTACATAAGTATTCAGACCCTTTGCTATGAGACATGAAATTGAGCTCAGGTCCATCCTGTTTCCATTGATCATCCTTGTGATGTTTCTACAACTTGATTGGAGTCCACCTGTGGTAAATTCAATTGATTAGACATGATTTGGAAAGGCACACACCTGTCTACATAAGGTCCCACAGTTGACAGTGCATGTCAGAGCAAAAACGAAGCCATGAGGTCGAAGGAATTGTCAGAGAGCTCCGAGACAGGATTTTGTCGAGGCACAGATCTGGGGAAGGGTACCAAAAAATGTCTGCACCATTGAAGGTCCCCAAGAACACAGTGGCCTCCATCATTCTTAAATGGAAGAAGTTTGGACCTGATGGACCTGATGGTCACTCTGACAGAGCTCCAGAGTTCCTCTGTGGAGATGGGAGAACCTTCCAGAAGGACAACCATCTGTGCAGCACTCCACCAATCAGGCCTTTATGGTAGAGTGGCCAGACGGAAGCCACTCCTCAGTAAAAGGCACATGACTGCCCACTTGGAGTTTGCCAAAAGGCACCTAAAGGACTTAGACCTTGAGAAACAACATTATCTGGTCTGATGAAACCAAGATTGAACTTTTTGGCCTAAATGCCAAGCGCCACGTCTGGCAGAAACCTGGCACCAACCATGGTGGTGGCAGCATCATGCTGTGGGGATGTTTTTCAGCGGCAGGGACTGGGTGATTAGTCAGGATCGAGGGAAAGATGAACAGAGCAAAGTACAGAGAAATCCTTGATGAAAACCTGCTCCAGAGCGCTCAGGACCTCAGACTGGGGGCGAAGGTTCACCTTCCAACATTACATCTACCCTAAGCACACAGCCAAGACAATGCAGGAGTGGCTTCGAGACAAGTCTCTGAATGTCCTTGAGTGGCCCAGCCAGAGCCCGGACTTGAACCCGATTGAACATCTCTGGAGAGACCTGAAAATAGCTGTGCAGCGGCGCTCCCCATCCAACCTGACAGAGCTTGAAAGGATCTGCAGAGAAGAATGGGAGAAACTCCCCAAATACAGGTGTGCCATGCTTGTAGCGTCATACCCAAGGAGACTCGAGGCTGTTATTGCTGCCATAGGTGCTTCAACAAAGTATTGAGTAAAGGGTCTGAAAACGTATGTAAATGTGATATTTACATTTTTTATAAGTAAAACATTTGCAAACATTTCTAATAACCTGTTTTTGCTTTGTCATTATGGGGTATTGTGTGTAGATTGATGAGGGGAAAAAAACAATTGAATCAATTTTAGAATAAGGCTTTAACGTAACAAAATGTGGAGAAAGTCAAGGGGTCTGAATACTTTCCAAATGCGCTGTATACATTTTGGTCATTCAGAGTGTGTCACTGTTTCTCATATCATTTTTCACATAGGGAACCTTTCCTTCACCGGGCGAGCCTTTTGGGATTTTTTAGCAAAGTTAGTGTGTACCCCCTTCTCCAGGCACCACTGATTTTGCACTGTCTTAGGCCAGGATTCAATTCATAGCGCAACGAACTGGACAGCAGACAATGCGGCTTTTAATGGCATTTTCCCCGATGTTGCAGAGATCACATTCACGGTAAACGCTGTGCATGTCAAGTGTGCTAAAACGCGGATCTAACACGGATCAGATTGAATCCCGGCCTTAGAAGCATCTGGTCTATATCTGCAATTGTTTCCTTTTGCAATCTGTCCTTATTATCACAGAGATAACACATTGTAACGATTAGTCCTAGTCAGCAGGTCATGGATGCTGCTCTACTTCTTGCTGAATCTCTGCCTGCAATAGTTGTTTTTCATGGGGACACGGCTCTGACTTTGGATCATGGACATTCCTCTCTCTCTCTCCAACTGTGATAGTTAAACCACTTTTGGCCCAAATAAAAAGAGGTTGAAGATTTTTTTTTAAAACATGATTTTCACATGATCTGTTTTTCCTTTGTTCACAGAAGCCCTTATCATTATCACAACAATGAAATGATGCAATTAGCTGAAATATTGACTAAAAAGGTACAAGCCATTTCAGAAGCTAAGTCTGGCAGAGTAAGGAATTAATAGCTTCTAGTCTAAGTGATACACTGACTACAGCTAAATTACTGTGGTTGACGACAGATATAATTGTGCACATGTGATTAAATGTATGCAGATACATAAACAAACATTAGGCGGATATGTAATCTCAACAGATGTCAAATTAATTGGTTCTTTGACTGATGATATTAGTGCTTGTGTCTATTAACAAATATTGTATTAATTAAGATGTTTCTGACTGCTTTATAAAGATTAGAATGCACACATTTACTGAAAATACTATTCAGTAAGGTTTGAATCCTCTAAATGTGTGGTAATTGAATCTTTGCTTAAATCGTGCATCAATGTCAATGGGAGATTTGCCCCAAAACTTTCAGGGACAGTTCTAGCCAGGGACAAAGCATGAAAAGCAGTGTCTGTCCCCAGTGTAATGTACCTTCATCTTAAGTAAAAAAAAATGGATGATGTTTCTCATTGAAAGCATCTTAAAATCAAACCTAGCTAAAATCTATGTCAGAAAGTAGCTGTATAGCAGCATAGTACATCAGTCCCCTGGAACAAGCAGTCTTTCACGCATGGTGAAACACCTTGACTGAAATTCCCACATTGGCAAACAGTAAGATAATGTGCCCGTTGAGAATTGAATAACTGATAGACTGGATATTTTGGGTTTCCAGGAAGTGCTGAAGTACTCTGTCATAAATTGGAAAAAAGGTTAGTATTCCGTTATTCATGAAAAATACCCTACAGTACATGACAACACGATTAGCCTCTTTGGGCACATTGTAACGCTAGCTAGGATATTAGCTGCTAACAGGTGGAACAATACACTAGCAGTCACCGCTACAACACAGAAATACGGGAATACACCAAACTGAGGAATCATTTGATCTACATTTTAGAATAGTTTTGAATGGCAGACTAGCTAAATTCCCGACTTGGTGTGTTGCAACTGACATCTGGATGAACTAGTAGCCTCACAAGAATGTACACAGATGAAACTTTTCAAACATTGTGCAATATCAACTGTGGTCAGTCTCATTGCTGAGTAACATAAATAGCCTAGTTGGTAGGTCGAGATGTTCCTTCAACCAAGGAGTTGAATGAACATGAGATAATGCTCTTGACCGCTGAACAACTTTTGATTTGATTTGTTAGTATCACTCACTCAACATCCATTAGGTTACTCTCTACCCTTTCTTCTTCTGCCATTCTCTCCCTTTCTTTCCTTGATTCAATCTTATGCAATGTATTTGAGTGGGGGAAATTCTTGCAGCCATCACTGATTCACAGAACTGCTGATGAGATATGGCATGTACGTGTGTGTGTGTAGATGAAGTGAATCAGTGTATGGGGATGACAGACTGGAGGAGAGGAGAGAGGCCAGGGAATTAAGCCAATCTGACATGATTGCACAGCATTTAACTGCAGCCCCACTCTCCATCGTTCCTCTCCTTCCTCACTCCCTACCCAGAGACCACACCCCATGCATTGCATGAAAGAGTAGCTCTCTCACTCAGGCCAGGCCCCAGCCCCTGTAGCCGCTCTCATGTGTAGATTAGTCTCCAAGGCTGCGTGTAGATAGGCAGCCAAATTCTGATCTTGTTTTCCACTAATTGGTATTTTTACCAATCACATTAGATCTTTTCACATCAGATCTTTTTCAGAACGGATCTGATGGCCAAAAGGCCAATTGGTGAAAAAAATATCTAAACGCAGCCCAAAAGACATACAGGGGTCAGATTCTGTCAGTTGGAGGCAGTGTGGTAGAGGAAAGATTTTAATCCATGTAACTAATGATGCTTGTTTGGATGCATGTCAGAACATGGAATTGTTCATGTGCACAGACTCAATATTGCATTTACTGCAGTGCAAGTTTGGTTGAATATCTAGTCAGACATAGACATACTCTCTCTCTTCACCCCTGTGAAGCCTAGTCACAGCGGTAGTGTGTGGCTGGGAGATAAAGAGGCTTGTCGAGCACCCTTGATAGCCATGCTACGATAAGATCCAGTTGCTGTCCATCAGGCCAGCTTGTAGCACTGGCTGTCATGAGCATCCAAGGAAATCTGTCAACAGCACAGGCTTGTCATATCACTGCAATTACACAGGCAGCATCTACACAAACAGGTCCTTGGGATGATTCATCACACGGTTAATATATGGCAGGTTGATGAAACAGGGAAAATATCTCTCTAATCACCCCCAAACTGAACAGTTCTGAAGGTTACAAGAGACTGAGTGCCCTGTATTAAATGTCTGGGGGGATAACACCTACACGTGCAGTACACTGTTACAGAACTGTGTTGGCCTTGATATTGGAATCAGTCTTATGCATCTATTGATAGCTCAGTCCCATAGTGACAGTGGTTGGTTGAAACAATCATGGATGATCTTAGAGAACATGATGTGCTACATAGCGCATAATATGAAATGAAGCCTTTCAATGTGCCGTCAGTTGCACATAGTAGTAGGCTATGGTCTTTAGAATATCATTTTGAAAATAAAGCAATGATCCGCCTACGTCTTCCATTGACAATTTTGTTCTCCTATTGTTTTGATGTTCCACAAGGTAGTTTCCCTCGTCCTTCTCCACCTCCTCTGTTCATTGGATAAAATGGATTACAAAGCAGTCTTTTGTTCAACTCAAATATAATGTGGCTCTTTGTGTTATCAGCAGACATGCTGGTAATGACACACCACAATGGTGCATATTAGTGTTATAATTGTAAGCTACCTGGCTCTATTTCCAATTACATCATTATATAATTATTCCATGTTGCTTTTGGGGTCTTTTCTATTCTCAGCACCTGACTAATGAAAAAGACAACATGGTGGCTATTATTTACTGCTAACCTGCTGAGATGTCTCTCGTTGCTTCTATATGCTGTAATGCAATCCTGTTAGGTATGAGGACAAGCTCCTTTAGGCGCAGACAATACCTTTTTGTCTACTGTTTCCCCAACTACCCAGGGCTCCAGGTCGACTAACATATTAGTGGGGGGTTTTCTCCAAACTGAATGAAGGAACACTCTTGCAGTTAATTGCCTCCTCCCCTAAGACTTGACAAGAATGCATGCTTCATTTAAACAGAGGTTCAACATTCACCCCAAGTCAATGTGATGATTGGTATTTGTTCGATTCTTTTGGGCCACCTTTGATCTAGTCACATCATTTGAATGGTCAAAATTGTCAAAATGATCTAGAGCAGTGTTTCCCAACCCTAGTCCTCGAGTACCCCCAACAGTACACGTTTTCATTGTAGCCCTGGACAAACATACCTGATTCAACTTGTCAACTAATCATCAAGCCCTCACTGAGTTGAATGAGGTGTATTTGTCCAGGGCTACACTGAAAATGTGTACTGTTGGGGGTACTCGAGGACCAGGGTTGGGAAACAGTGATCTAGTGACTGAATAGAAGCTGAGCCTACAGCAATTTTTTGTATTGAACTTTTTGCAGTGACCGATATTCATGCACATAAATACTTGTCCAAGTTGAATACATCCTTTGAGACACTATTCCAGATTATGACAAGCTATAGGACATAATATAGCAGTGCAGACATAGTAAAAACCAAACATTGGAAAATTAAGCCATCAGTACAATCTCATGACCAAAGGCAGAGAAACACAGAGACTCCAGAGTACACCAGGAAAACGCATACATCCCAGTACGAATATACTTTTATTCCCATTCTGGACATATTAATTACTTCCTTGGAAGCAATATGCTGAGCATCTCCCCTGGTTATGATGCCTGCTCCTCACCTAAAGGAGTGGACAGGGACCAAAGATGAACAAGGACTATCCCCAGGTATGCCATAGCTTTGAACAGAGTGTAGGTTTTATTGCCCCAATGTTTAATCTGTAGACATGCTAATGTAAGTTTGGGTTAAAGAAACATTTGTCATGGACACTGCAACTTCAGATAGAGATAAGGTTTAATTAAAGCAACCACAAATCTTCAGGGGACAATGAGGTGGAAATTAAATGAGCAGAGAGCTGGCACCTGCTATGGCACCAAACTCTAAACTGAGGAGATATACCAGGAACCCCTGCTCTTTATACCTAGAGCAATAGCATCCGATATCAAAATAAAGGTCATCCAATTACTGTCCCACACTAACATACACCAACATGCTCACTGGAGAACCTCTGAAGACCTTGACAAAATGATTTGAGTGAGTGTTGAATTTCTTGAAATGCCAAACAAAGAAGGACAAAATGACAATTTTCCTGCCTCCTAAGCCATCCTCTGTACCACTTAGTGTACTCCCTTTTCAAAACAGAAATGTTTGCACACCTTCTAGATTGAAGTACCGGACTTAGAAATAGGCAGAATACACACAATACCTGAAAGACCTTTTGTGTTTACGTGTGTTTTAGGCAGTGAAGAAAGCGAGAAGAAAGGATTGTCTCCCAGAAATAATGTTTCTGAATAGCTCCTGCTTTTCTCATTAGCCTATTCCAGGGACGTTGCCAAAGTAGCGCTTTTCAGAAGCAAGTTGACAGAGAAACCGGCATGTTGACTTTATATCTGAGGCCATGGGCCAAAGCAACTCCTCCTGTCTAGACATTTTATGACAGCAAGTAAAAGAAACCAAACAAGACCCGACAGTTTTCAAGTCACCTGAAAAGCTGCTTTTCAAAAATCGCACACCAGCCTTCATGGTTCACTTCTCCATCCTATTTGAGTTTGCGATGGAGAGAAATACCCAACACTAGGCTAGAACATAAATTTATAGCATTAATATAGTTAATTTTTTCTTCAGAGGAATCTGTCAAACTTTTTCATCTCAGCACTGTGACATGGGAAAATGGGTTTGTGTTAGATTCTGCATGCAACGTTTCTCAAGTGAGGACAAGAAGAGCCATTATATATATTCTGCACCCACTTGCATGCACAATTTATGGACTATGGGAAGACACATGGAGAACTATTGGCCAAATAAGTGCAAAAATACAGACCAAAACTTGACACTGGCCGTTGAGGCAGGCTAATCTACCAAAGCGCTTTCTTGAAGATTATTTATCACAGTCAAGTTTGAAGGTCATTTTTGCAGACATAACAGACTAAATCCCATTACATGTATCCTTTGTCTTCTAAAAGTTCCATCTTCTCCTCATTTAGCATGATAATAACTTTGAGTTGTTCTTGGAAATGAATCCAGATTAGCTGGTGCCGCTTTGAATAACTTGTGTCAAACATCTTTCATTTTTCACATTGCGTTATTGGAACAAAGTGTGAAGCTGACTGTGAGGAAAAAGAAAGAGCATGAGGGGAAAAAAGCTGTTTGACTGACTCGTCATCCTTTTCATTATGTACAGACCTAGCAGTCTTTCTTCCCGTCTTGTTCTCCTCTCATAAAGACTGGATTTTCCTATTTGGTTCCAGGTAGACCACAAAATATGCTTACAAGCATGCCGGTACCAGATTTTTGGGGACTGAGCTAGCCCCCCTTTATTGAACTGACTCAAAAGATCATGGGAATATACACACGTGCACCAGCTCAGGTACTGTCCACTTCAGAACATATGAGGTAAACTGTATTTGTATATCTGTCATTGGTCTAGTATAAAGAAAATGTCTTTGCTTAGATTTTTTGAAAAATCTATGAACAGTTTTGCTCTCACAAGAACTCCATTTATGGGAGCAAGTAAGACAAAAAATAAATTGGGAAATCAGTTTTCACAGCCAGGGATTGAGAGCTGTGATCTATGTCAGGGCCAGGACTTTAAAACTTCATTGCCAGAGTAATATATTTCTAATTCCCTGCCTTGGTAAATCACTGCCTGAGAATGGGATATTAATAATCGGACTCCAATGGAGCCAAAGAGTGAATTATGCTTTTAAAGATGGATTACTGAATGGTGTGACTGTGCTGGTTTTATTGCTGTAAAAGAGAGGAGTTTTTTTGTAATTGATTAATCCAATGTGCAAGCAACTGTGTCCGCAGCAAGGTGTGACGTCTTCATAGACAGATAACCAATAGGAATATGTCTCAACCCCAAGACGACTGTTAATGATTTGTTTACGGATGAACACATAAGCTGTATGGACAGAAAAGGGATCGGATTTAGTTCAATAACAGAGTCTGTAGAGATAGCTTAAAAGAATGGGCATGTAATCCCAAATTCAGCCTGGCTTTAAGACCAATCGCAAACCTTTCATACAAATAAAATAGCTGGACCAAAACCCATGGGAAAGACATGAGAGGTTTCAGAGAGTGCATATGCGTACAGAAATATATATTTTGAACTGTGTCTCACTCTGCATCCTGTTACCTGTCTCAGCAACGACAGCCCTTGTTCCCTATACCTGATTCGCACAAGCAAAACATATGGGCCATGCCAAGTGATCACCATGTGCCATCTGGGGTGTTTCCAGGTAAAACCACCCAGACTTCGTAAAAATAATACAAGGTTGAATACTGTGCTGTTCTATAATGTTCTCCCACATCATTCAATCCGATCGAGTTGGAAGCATTTTTTCCTCACCTCCAACCTCCCCATTGATTCCCCTGATCGGGCCTATGAGGCCTTGGATCTGTGCTTTTGGTAGAAAAGCCTCTTTATCCTGTCAGTTTAAAGTGAGAGCCTGGGGTTTGACTGCTGTGACCACATAGGACAAGCCTGGGGTCACATATCTGTACAGACCCAGGGATTTGGTGGATGAAGGGGGTCAGGTTGTGCACACTGGCAGGGTGTCAGCACTAATAACATTGCCTCGCTCCCCTCACTGTTGACAGATGCAGCTTGGGGTTAAACACTGACTTATCGATACATAGAAAAACACAGCTTCTCTATGTTATAATCCTTCGTTATTTCTCTCATGAAATGCACAGCAATGGATTTGCTGTGCATTTCTGGAGTTATTACGTTTTCAATGTGTTCTCAATATTTCCCCCCCTTTCCCCCCGAATTCAACAGTCATCAAAGACAATACGAAGATAGATTCTGAGACCCCTCGGAACTCATTAGGACTTCTGAATTTCCAGAAGTGATTCATGTTTAAAACATTCAGTATCTCTACAGCGACCAAAGAAATAGACCCTATTCATCTTATAATTCCTCTATCAAAATAAATGTTTTATATGAGTCTTGAGAGAGGTCAGAATTATACGGCTATAAACTTCATTCATGTGATATTAAATGGTATTTAAAGCTGGACTGTATTATAATGTGTCATTCCATATCATGCAACTTTCAAGAGGAATCTATGGGCAGTATATTTGATGAGGCTGGCTACAGAACATGACACGAGATAAATGAGAGAGTCATAGCAGAGGTTCACACTATCCTTCCCCTTTGACCTTTCATTTCTACATGCCTTGTAATGTGAATAATTTTCCTTGGTTTGTTATCCATTGACAGTGCCTTCAGAAAGTATTCATACTTAACTTATTCCACATTTTGTTGTGTTACAGCCTGAATACAAAATTGATTAAGATGGCGCTGACGGAGATGGCGGCCTCGCGACTAGCTCTTAGGGAACTTTGCAGTGTTTTGTTTTTTTATTTATTATTTTTTACATTATTAGCTCAGGAAATGTTTTGTGTCATTACATACAGCCGGGAAGAACTATTGGATTTCAGAGCAGCGGTAACTCAACAGAACTACCAGCATTACGACCAGGAATACGACTTCCCCGAAGCAGATCCTTTGTTCGCTCTCCCCAGAGCAATTGAACTGATTCCAGAGGCCGACCCAAAACATTGCCGGCGGAGGAGAGGCAATCGAGGCGGCCTGCTGGTTCGACTTAGGAGGCGCACACACCACCCACCGCTTCCGAGTATATTACTCGCTAATGTTCAGTCTTTGGATAACAAAGTTGACGAGCTCAGGGCAAGGATTTCTTTCCAGAGAGACATCAGGGCCTGTAACATACTTTGTTTCACGGAAACATGGCTCTCTCGGGATACTCTGTCGAAATCGGTCCAGCCAGAGAGGTTCTCAGTTCATCGTGCAGACAGGAATAAATATCTCTCCGGGAAGCAGAAGGGCAGAGGTGTGTGTTTCATGATTAACGACTCATGGTGTAATTGTAGTAACATACAGGAACTCAAGTCCTTTTGTTCACCCAACCTAAAATACCTCACAATCAAATGCCGACTGTATTATCTCCCAAGATAATTTTCCTCTGTTATAGCCACGCACATTTATATCCTGAGGCTGCATTTATTGTAGCTCGGGATTTTAACAAAGCAAATTTGAGGACTAGGCTGCCGAAGTTCTATCACATATCGACTGTAGTACTCACGCTGCTAAAACACTGGACCACTGTTATTCAAACTTCCGGGATGCTTACAAGGCCCTCCCCCACCCTTCTTTCGGCAAATCTGACCACGACTCCATTTTGCTTCTCCCTTCCTATAGGCAGAAACTCAAACAGGAAGTCCCTGTGCTAAGGACTATCCAACGCTGGTCTGACCAATCGGAATCCACGCTTCAGGATTGTTTTGATCTCGCGGACTGGGATATGTTCCGGGTAGCTTGCAAAAATAATTTAGACGAATACACTCATACGGTAACTGAGTTTATCAGGAAGTGTATAGGAGATGTCGTACCCACTGTGACTATTAAAACCTACCCTAACCAGAAACCATGGATAGATGGCAGCGTTCGCGCAAAACTGAAAGCGCGAACCACCGCATTTAACCATGGCAAGTTGACTAGGAATATGGCAGAATACAAACAGTGTAGTTATTCACTCCGCAAGGCAATCAAACAAGCAAAACGTCAGTATAGAGACAAATTGGGTCGCAATTCAACGGCTCAGACACGAGATGTATGTGGCAGGGTCTACAGACAATCACAGACTACAAAAAGAAAACCAGCCACGTTGCCGAGACCGACGTCTTGCTTCCGGACAAGCTAAACACCTTCTTCGCCCGCTTTGAGGATAACACAGTGCCACCGATGCGGCCCGCTACCAATGACTGTGGGCTCTCTTTCTCCGTGACCGAGTAAAATGTTTAAATGTGTTAACCCTCGCAAGGATGCCGGCCCAGAGAGCATCCATAGCCGCGTCCTCAGAGCATGTGCAGACCAGCTGGCTGGTGTGTTTACGGGCATATTCAATCTCTCACTATCCCAGTCTGCTGTCCCCACATGCTTCAAGATGGCCACCATTTTTCCTGTACCCAAGAAAGCAAAGGTAACTGAACTAAATGACTATCGCCCCGTAGTACTCACCATGATGTGCTTTGAGAGACTAGTCAAGGATCCTATCACCTCTACCTTACCTGCCACCCTAGACCCACTTCAATTTTCTTACCGTCCCAATAGATCCACAGACGATGCAATCGCCATCACTCTGCACACTGCCCTATCCCATCTGGACAAGAGGAATACCTATGTAAGAATGCTGTTCATTGACTATAGCTCAGCATTCAACACCATAGTACCCTCGAGGCCCTGGGTCTGAATCCCGCCCTGTGCAACTGGGTCCTGGACTTCCTGACGCCCCCCCAGGTGGTGAAGGTAGGAAACAACACCTCCACTTCGCTGATCCTAAACACTGGGGCCCCACAAGGGTGCGTGCTCAGCCCACTCCTGTACTCACTGTTCACCCATGACTGCGTGGCCAAGCACGCCTCCAACTCAATCATGAAGTTTACAGACAACACAACAGTAGTAGGCTTGATTACCAACAATGACGAGAGAGTCTACAGGGAGGAGGTGAGGGCTCTGGGAGTGTGGTGCCAGAAAAATAACCTCACATTCGACGTCAACACAACAAAGGAGATGATCGTGGACTTCAGAAAACATCGACAGGACTGTGGAAAGCTTCAAGTTCCTTGGCGTACACATCACTGACAAACTGAAATGGACCACCCACACAGACAGTGTGGTGAAAAAGGTGCAACATAGCCTCTTCAACCTCAGGAGGCTAAATAAATTTGGCTTGGCACCTAAAACCCTCATAAACTTTTAGAGATGCACAATTGAGAGCATCCTGTCGGGCTATATCACCGTCTGGTACAGCAACTGCAACGCCCGCAACCACAAGGCTATCCAGAGGGTGGTGCGGTCTGCCCAACGCATTACCGGGGGCAAACTACCAGCCCTCCAGGACACCTACAGCACCCAATGTCACAGGAAAGCCAAAAAGATCATCAAGGACATCAACCACCCGAGCCACTGCCTGTTCACCCCACTATCATCCAGAAGGCGAGGTCAGTACAGGTGCTTCAAAGCTGGGACCGAGAGACTGAAAAACAGCTTCAATCTCAAGGCCATCAGACTGCTAAACAACCATCACTAGCCACTTTAATAATGTTTACATATCTTGCATTACTCATCTCATATGTATATACTGTATTCTATACTATTCTACTGTATCTTAGTCCATGCCGCTCTGACATCGCTCGTCCATATATGTATATATTCTTAATTACTTCCTTACTTAGATTTGTGTATTGGGTATATGTTGTGAAATTGTTAGATATTACTTGATAGATATTACTGCACTGCTATTAGCACAATTCGATTTGATTAAACTTTTACTGCAGTGGGCTAAATCAGGGTCACACATTCTTGGTAGTCTTAAACAAATCAACTTTGAAACAAAAGATGTCATTTACAAAATAGCCTCCAACACTCTACTCAGCAAATTGGATGTAGTCTATCACAGTGCCATCCGTTTTGTCTCCAAAGCCCCATACACTACCCACCACTGTGACCTGTACGCTCTTGTTGGCTGGTCCTCACTACATGTTCGTCGTCAAACCCACTGGCTCCAGGCCATCTATAAATCACTGCTAGGCAAATCCCCGCCTTATCTTAGCTCATTGGTCACCATAGCAGCACCCACCCGTAGTCTGCGCTCCAGCAGGTATATCTCACTGGTCATTCCCAAAGCCAACACCTCCTTTGGCCGCCATTCCTTCCAGTTCTCTGCTGCCAATGACTGGAACGAATTGCAAAAATCTCTGAAGCTGGAGACTCTTATCTCCCTCAATAACTTTAAGCATCAGTTGTCAGAGCACCTTACCGATCACTGCACCTGTACACAGCCCATCTGAAATTAGCCCACCCAACTACCTCATCCCTATATTGTTATTTATTTTGCTCATTTGCACCCCAGTATCTCTATTTGCACATAATCTCTTGCACATCTAGCATTCCAGTGTTAATACTATTGTAATTATTCTGCACTATAGCCTATTTATTGCCTTACCTCCATAACTTGCTACATTTGCACACACTGTATATATATTTTCTGTTGTATTTCTGACTTTATGTTTTTTACCCCATATGTAACTCTGTGTTGTTGTTTTATTGCACTACTATGCTTTATCTTGGCCAGGTCGCAGTTGTAAATGAGAACCTGTTCTCAACTGGCTTACCTGGTTAAATAAAGGTGAAATAAATAAATAAAAATAAATACACCTCACACACATGGCTATTGGCTTAAAAAATAAGACACCTGTACCATGTCAGATATGGAGTTGAAATGTGTTCAATTTTGAGTTTGCATCCCAATATTACACTTTATATACATCACAGAAGTCTGAAATATAACAAAATAGTTTGACATAGAAACACAGGACTTTTGTCGTAAAAAATTAATACATCTTTATTCGTAATGAAATTCTGAAAAATATTAATAACATTCCACCCATGAGGCCAAAGAGGGTGCTATTGGTCATTGACAGCAGGAAAGGACTACATATATATTTTTTCTCACCCATCTACACACAATATCCCATAATGACAAAGTGAAAACATGTTGTAAGACATTTCTGGAAATGTATTGAAAATGAAATACAGAAATATCTCATTTACATAAGTATTCACACCCCTGAGTTGATACAATGAATAAAATGAATGAATGAATGAATGAATTACATTTTATTTTCGTTTGAAATCGCCAATTGGCAACCCATCCCTTATGGGATTAATTGACACATAAACAAACATTACAATAATTCACTGTGGTAATTCAGTGATCTTCTTAGAATCACCTTTGGCAGCGATTACAGCTGTGAGTCTTTCTGGGTAAGTCTCTAAGAGCTTTGCACACCTGGATTTTACAACATTTGCCCATTATTCTTTTCAAAATTCTTCAATCTCTGTCAAATTGGTTGTTGATCATTCCTAGACAACCATTTTCAGGTCTTGCCATAGATTTTCAAGCAGTTTTAATTCAAAACTGTACCTCGACCACTCAAACATTCACTGTCTTCTTGGTAAGCAACTCCAGTGTAGCTTTGGCCTTGTGTTTTAGGTTATTGTCCTGCTGAAAGGTGAATTCATCTCACAGTGTCTGGTGGAAAGCAGACTGAACCAGGTTTTCCACTAGGATTTTGCCTGTGATTAGCTCCATTCCATTTTATTTTTTATCCTGAAAACTCCCCAGTCCCCTTAACGATTACAAGCATACCCATAACATGATGCAGCCACCACTATCCCTGAAAGTATGGAGAGTTGTACTCAGTAATGTGTTGTATTGGATTTGCCCCAAATATAATACTTTGGATTCAAGACACAAATGTAATTGCTTTGCCACATTTAGTGCATGCCTTGTTGCAATATTCTGTACAGGCTTCCTTCTTTTCACTGTCAATTAGGTTAGCATTGTGGAGTAACTATGGTGTTGTTGATCCATCCTCAGTTTTTTCCTATCACAGCCATTAAACTGTTTTAATGTCACCATTGGCCTCATGGTGAAATCCCTGAGCGGTTTCTTTCGTCTCCGGCAACTGAGTAAGGAAGGACGCCTGTATCTTTGTAATGACTGGGTGTATTGATACACCATCCAAAGTGAAATTAATAATTTCATCATGCTCAAAGGGATATTCAATGTCTGCTTTTTTTTATTTTTACCCATCTACCAATAGTTACCCTTCTTTGTGAAGCATTGGAATACCTCCCTGCTCTTTGTGGTTGAGTCTGTGTTTGAAATGCTCTGCTCGACTGAGGGACTTACAGATAATTGTATGTGTGGAGTACAGAGATCAGGTAGTCATTCAAAAATCATGTTAAACACCATTATTAGTCAATGCAACTTATTATGTGACTTGTTAAGCACATTTTTACTCCTGAACGTATTTAGGCTTGTCATAACAAAGGGGTTGATACTTATTGGCTGAAGACATATCAGCTTTTCATTTGTAATTAATTTTTTAAAAATTCTGAAAAAATCATTCAACTTTGACATTATGGGGTATTTTGTGTAGGCCAGTGACACAACATCTCAATTGAATCCTTTTTAAATTCAGGCTGTAACACAACAAAATATGGAAAAAGTCAATGGGTGTCAATACTATCTGAAGGCACTGTAAATGTATGGTTAGCCTCTGTGGAGATGTCAATTCAGTAGATGTCATGAAAGTTAGCAATTGACATGATTTATCCTTATGTATAGTGATTTATCCTTATTTTTCATTACTGGGAAATGTATTTAACCACAACATGGCTCTGAATAGCCTTTGAGCTGCATCATTTCCTATACATTTTATAAAATGGGAAACCGATGGGAAGGACTTAATCTACCTCTTTATCTGAATAGTCCACTATAGTGAAATCAAAGTACTATGATACTGTAATGTTCTTTTGGAGACTGTTTTGTTGTCTCTGTCTCCCATAGTAGTGGTGTCAGTGTTCCTGTATTCAGCTGTGAGTCCTAGGTGTCTGTGGCTGTGACAGGGCTGCTGGGGATCAGGGGAGCATGGCCTGAGACCGGCTGGAGACAGGAGATAATTGGGCAGAACGTTGCCCAGTGTGGCAATGTGGCCACCCAGGGGCTCCAGCACTAATCCATCACTCCCGTGAGGGGATTAGTCAGGGGATCACTATCTCCACTCCCCCTCCATGGCACCAGATCAACTGGTGAGCCACTGGGGGTTTAGACTGCTGGAGCTAGTCCTGCAGTGAAGCACTCGCCCTCCCAGTGCCCGGCCCGGACGCCACCAACCTGAACCTCCACACAGGGCCAAGCCTCACTGCTCTGCCCTCCACACACACATTCATACACCATCTTTTGTCTGGAGGATGAACCTCTGACAGAGTCGTGACTGGTATTCAGTTATCCGGTGCCAGGTGAAGTATTCAACAGAAGAATAGCATATAGCGATTTAGATCTCCGTCTCTCTTTGTCTTCCCCCTCCCCCTCACTCTGTCACTGTCCTAATAAGATTCACAAGGTACCTTTGTCAGGGTCCAGACCAATAAGATGTTCAGCTGCTACCAGGGGTCAGGGGTCACAAGGAGTAATTACTGGAAAAACAGGTTGTAAATTGAGGCCTGTGTGACATCCTGTTTTAATTATCTAAATAAGTGGTATCACTTTTCTTTCAAATCCTTAAAGGAATATGCCTCTGGGTTCTGGGTTTATGAAAACAAATGCCCATCATTTACAAGAGTTTCCCTTTGGAATGCTTTGTCTGTCGAAGTCTGAACAATTCCAATCAGACCCCTGCTGGATCCAATTAAATGACTTCCTCAGTTACAATGAGATGTTCTAACTTCGAAATCTGTAACGCTGCAGCAATGGGAAGACGAGATAATCGGCTACCATATAAGAAATATATAAATATTATTTTTTTATACATAATAATTTGTTAATGTATTGTGGCTCTGAACATTTACGGATTTGTCAGACATGGATATTAGCATTGCAGTTAATCATTTCTGCAGTGATGTTTCTGTTAAATCTCATATAGGCCTATGTAAAAAATATATTTAGCATCTGTATGAAGTTAACAGGGGAGGGTGGGTGATGAATGAATGTATGTCATGGTCCCACTATTTCACAACATTAGTATTCTCCTCCTCACATAACAATCAGGAACTGTTTGGAATTTTAACATACTCGGACCAAGGCCTTCATGACGGAAGGCTGTCGTTCTGTCTTTCACTCACCCTTCTACTCCCTTGTTGACTTTCCATTCAGTCTCTCTCTCTCTCTCTCTCTCTCTCTCTCTCTCTCTCTCTCTCTCTCTCTCTCTCTCTCTCTCTCTCTCTCTCTCTCTCTCTCTCTCTCTCGTGGTCTTAGATTCATATGTACTGTAAAGAGCTGAAGATATTCTTTAATACCTTTTACTATTGTCATGTTTGTCATTGTCAGACTCCAATGTAATGCAGCCTGATGCTGATGTGATTACAGTGAACAGTCAGTCGTCTCAGAGAAGCCTGGAAAATGAGATTTGGGAGGAAAGAACTCCATCAGCAGAGTAGTTGGGTAGAACTGCGACAGACAGGAGAGCGTGAGGAGTGTATCGTGGGTAGGCCTACCTACATTGAAACCCCACCCACTCTAACACACTGACTAGGCCTGTGTTTTCAGCCTCCAGTCAGCATTAAGCAGGCCTAATGTATACCTCTGATACCCTTAGCACTGCCGCTTTCATCTCCTCTCCGCCTCTCAGCTTAACGCCTCTGAATACCATATATACATTAGGAACACCTTCCTAATATTGAGTTGCACCCTCCCCTTTTGCCCTCAGAACAGCCTAAATTTGCCGGGGCATGGACTCTACAAGGTGTCGAAAGCGTTCCACTGGGATGCTGACCAATGCTTTGGAGTCAACAGTTGTGTCAAGTTGGCTGGATGTTCTTTGGGTGGGGGACCATTATTGATACACACGGGAAACTGTTGAGCATGAAAAACCCAGCACTGTTGAAGTTCTTGACACAAATCGGTGCGCCTGGCATCTACTACCATACCTACTTAAATATTTTGACTTGCCCATTCACCTTCTGAATGGCCTACATACACAATCCATGTCTCAAATTGTCTCAATGCTTAAAAATTATTCTTTAACCTGTCTCCTCCCCTTCATCTACACTGATTGAAGTGGCATCAATAAGGGATCATATCTTTCACCTGGATTCACCTGGTCAGTCTGGAAAGAGCAAGTGTTCTTAATGTTTTGTATACTCAGTGTATGTTTTTGTCATACTGCAGTTTCCAAGACAGGATTTTGAAAGAGCTGGCTAGGTTATGTAAGGACATGTCAGGCATACTGAGACAGACAGGCAGACAGGCGTCCAATCGCATCAATTACACCCGTGAAATGTACTGCGGAATATACAATTCAGGGAAATGACGTCTGGCTTACCTCAGCTGGCCGGCCTGGCTATGTGGGGGCAGAGGAGTGGTGAGACATGCATCCCAAGCTGCATGGTGTCATTAAAAGAGATGTGTGGCTGTGAGCAGTACCATAAAAATCCCTGGCCACTGTTCATCCCTTACATCACATATTCTTCTACATCAACATCACTATTTATAGCACTGATTTACTGCATGTGGTCCTTGGTCTAGGAAGTCTGGGATGATTTTCCTCCATTCTCTTGTGACTTGTATATGGCTCTGAGACCTTTGTTTGGTTTCAATTAAGCTCATGTTTAATCCTACGCTGAATATATTTTCAATTTTTTTTTTATATCAGATGCACGTCCAATTCCTAACTCGAAGACAGACAATCTTAGTGTTGAAGTCACATGCCAAACATTGTGGAATTGTTTGAAGAAGTGAGATGTAGAGAAATGGTTATCTCAATCTCATGTTAGTGTTAGTGTTACGTTTTGTAGACGACCTGGAAACGAGGTCACAGGCGAGCACATTTCTACATGTTTTGAATTTTCCAAGTAAGTAGTAGTTAAATGAGGGATCTCAGCACTGGACTTGAAACACATTCCATTGTTCAAGTAAAGATGTCTAGCTACTTGTTTTGCAAAAATTATGTAAACACTGGTATAAAATAATCACTGCTGATACCTAAGTAAAGTGCAAGAGGCAATGCTTCTCCTTCGTACCATATATTTTAGGTAAGTTCAGAAAGCTAAGTATACTGAATCTAAATAATTGTAGTAATCTGTAGACAACCGAAACAGCACTATTAAGGTCTGTGCCAGTCAAGGCTTTAATCAGCGTAAAAGCCTTCTAATAGCATTGAGATGTGGAACATTAAACTAAATGACAAAGGTAATGACTTTGTGTTACTGCATTACTAAAGGCGACTGGTGCCAGCAGAACCCTGGATCTATAACACTGGCTCATTACGTGACCCATACTGCAATCAGACAACCTTTCTGTCTTAGGTCTACGTTCTATCACTCTGTGAAAGAAGGAAAAAGGAAGAAGAGAAGTTTGTTGTCTGCAGCTGATGTTCTACAGTGGCAGCTCTAATCTTGCTTTAACACACTGGGAGAAATGAATGCTGGTTTGTATAGTCCTGTGCCTGCAGTAAAGCAAAGCAAAGCCATTGGCAGAGGACAGGCATGTCGTTTGTCAGAGGAAAGAGGTATATTTTTTGAATTCCATAGTGGTATGACACTCTGTATGCATAACAGAGCCTTCTGGGTCTCTCATTGTTATAACCCCTACCGAAATAAGCATATTTTATGTGTCAGCTCCTGTCTCGCTGAAGTGAACCTGTCAACATTTCACTATGACTGTAACGTGTACCTATGATATGTTTCACCACTTGTTTATTTCAGTGTCCTACTGTCAATAGCTCTTGAACTCACATCGGCTGTACTGAGACAGTGCACTATGCATGGTAAGAACAGTGTTCAGAAAAACACTGAGTTAGACGATTTCAAAGACATGTTTGGGAGTGTCACAGTGAAGTGGACATGAGGCAGAAAGGAGAACACTATGAGAACACTATTTTGGTGTGAAATCAGGTATAGAGTGTAACTCAGGTTTTTCATAGCAGCATTGCAGTGGGGAGAGGTGTGGCAAGGCATCACACACACTCAAAGAGGCAAGATTTATTAAAATATACCTTGCCTCTTGCAAGGTTATCAGGGGAATAATCTCTCTAAAAAGAATCTCTATTTTCCATACAGCTGACTGAACTGGAATTTCAGAGATTACAGATCTTGTCAGATGAAATGTCAGAATTCGCCCAAAACCCAGTATGTTCTGTAGTACTGGCAAGTATCTACATGTTCCTTTAAGATGGCAGCACATAATATAATACAGTGATTTCATAAAAGTGCTGTCGCCACAGAGCTTTAATCAGTAAGTATCCCATGCGAGACATTTACTATTTATATAGTATAACACTGTTTTTCATTTTCATTCAGACTTTACTCTCCTCTAGTGAATCTGCGCAAGCTCGCCATATTCATTAGACTGTTTATAAAATATCTGTTTACCCCTTAACCTTAACAAGCATATAACTCAATTAAAGGAGTAGATGGAGGAGATGAATGAACAGAGGACATTCTGGCACACTACTTAGCTCTTAACCCTATCCACTAACACATCACATGCCACAGGGAGGGCCGGAGGAGTATATATAGATATTCTTGGAAACTGTAACCAAATCAGTGGCTGAATAACAGCAAAACCCACCAAAGGTCAGAATAAGGCTGAGAATGATTTCTTTTAAAAATATATATTTTTATTTTACCCTTATTTTACCAGGTAAGTTGAATGAGAACACACTGTCATTTACAATGATGGCCTGGGGAATAGTTACAGGGGAGAGGAGGGGGGATGAATGAGCCAGTTGGAAGCAGCAGCAGCACTAGTAGCATATCTTTGATATGAATGCTCTGGATGATGACACTGGACACATAGCTAAGACCAAACCACAGATATAAGGTTGCAGTGTCTACTGTATGGTGTAAACGGTTGATTTTTCAATAAAGTCGATTGCCTAACACATTTCAACCAACACTTAAGTGACAATAATGCCATTGATTATATGTCTTTGGTTGAGTTACAGTAGGAACCTACACAGTATTGTAATAGAAAGGGAGAAAGATAGGATGCCCTAGGAAACCACTACTGTGACATACAGCATGTGTACTTAGTGTATTAGCTGCTATTGACATTGTGAGAGGTAGCTGAACCTGCAGTTACGTGCATGAGTCAAAAACAAGGCTTTGATTTGTATGTGCATCTGTAAGAAGCCATTTCAAAGAAGCCTGTAAATAGTGCTAGTGGAACCACTGGGACATAAATGGCCTCTTCTGCATAATTGCTGTGAGTCTTGAATTGTAGTACGCCTTGATTGCATGTTTAGTATGGGGTCCATTGAGACCTTCTATGTAATTTAGAAACTGACGATAGCATTACATTTTTCTAAGACTATGAACTGTAGTTTTTTTTCATGGGTCGTGAATAACAGCCACCCTGTGATGGTGGCCCAGCGAGGGGATCCATGTAAAAGAGTGTAAAGGGAAATTATACACTCTGAGGGGAAATGAAATGATATCCCAGGCTGCATCAGTAATTACACGCCGAGAGAGACTTTAGCATGTCGGATGACATGAGGTGGCTCCGCCAAGGAATGTCTCTGAAGCGCCTGGCTGGCTGCCTGTTTGGCTCTGCTCTGAGTGACACAGCGAGGGCTGGTCTTTCTACATGCTCCAGGATCAAAGACAGGCCTATCACATCATCTCAAGAGCACCAAGGAGGGAAGGGACAAAAGGGAAAACGTAATGAATATCAGGGTCCATGTAAATATGACGATGGGACATCTCTGGTCATCACTTTGGTCTCCCTCTGAGGTGTCCCCTCACTTTATAATTCTCCCTACCCCTCCTGAGTTTAGTAAAGAAAAGTGCTGATATTAACCCTACAGCCAACTATTGGCAGGAGGCATAGTGTCTGCCAAACCCCGCTGAGAAAACCCATGGGGAATTCGGTGGGAGGTAGTATGAAGGAGAAGAGAGATTTTCAAAGCTCACTGGTGCATTGATGCATCTCACCCCCAGCTGGGTAAGTTGAGATAGACCACCATAAATAACCACAGGAGGGCCAGTATACCTGGCTTCTGAAGATGGGGCGCTGCAATAATCGCCTGATAGTGATGACTAGGCTATTACCCTGCAAATTATGGTGCAATTCCACTAGAGAAACCAAACCGTGCTGGGCCGTGCCGGAACCAGCACTAACTAGCTTTGTTGGTTCTTGGTTGTTTTCCATTTGCAGTGGAACTGGAAACAGGACTAGGTTTAACTCGCGGGAAAAACTGCTAGTGACTGGCATTTTTAAGTATGGAGGAGGGAGACGTGCTGGTGGAGTTAGTCAGGCTTTTTTCTGCCATCCTTTTCATTTTTGTTCGTGGGCAGCAAATGAGAGGAGACAGCTGAAAAGAGACAGCTGAAATACACAACGTATCATCATGCGAGGAGAGGATCGCTTCAGCTGGTTGAAAGACCAGCTTATGCGTTGAAAAAAATGCTCAAGAGAGGTATGTTTATCTGTTTAGCTAGCTGTTGTGTATCTGTCTTTGTGAATTGTTCCAAACTTAGGACAGGTGTCTTTTATACAGGTAACGAGTTCAAACAGGTGCTGTTAATACAGGTAATAAGTGGAGAACAGGAGGGCTTCTTTAAGAAAAACTAACAGGTCTGTGAGAGCCGGAATTCTTACTGGTTGGTAGGTGATCAAATACTTATGTCATGCAATAAAATGCTAATTAATTACTTAAAAATCATACAATGTGATTTTCTGGATTTTTGTTTTAGATTCCGTCTCTCACAGTTGAAGTGTACCTATGATAAAAATGACAGACCTCTACATGCTTTGTAAGTAGGAAAACCTGCAAAATCGGCAGTGTATCAAATACTTGTACTCCCCACTGTATTTAGCTAGCTACATAATGTTTATCTGTCTTTGTGATAGATACACTACATGACCAAAAATATGTGGACACCTGCTCGTCGAACATCTCATTCCAAAATCATGGGCATTAATATGGAGTTGGTCCCCCCTTTGCTGCTATAACAGCTTCCACTGTTCTGGGAAGGCTTTCCACTAGATGTTGGAACATTGCTGCTGGACTTGATTCCATTCAGCCACAAGATCATTAGTGAGGTCGGGCACTGATGTTGGGCGATTAGGCCTGGCTCGCAGTCAGCATTCCAATTCATCCCAAAGGTGTTCAATGGGGTTGAGGTCAGGGCTCTGTGCAAGCTAGTCATGTTCTTCCACACCGATCTCGACAAACCATTTCTGTATGGACCTTGTGTTGTCATGCTGAAACAGGAAACGGCCTTCCCCAAACTGTTCCCACAAAGTTGGAAGCACAGAATCGTCTAGTATGTTATTGTATGCTGTAGTGTTAAGATTTCCCATAAATGGAACTAAGGGGCCTAGCCCGAACCATGAAAAACAGCCCCAGACCATTATTCCTCCTCTACCAAACTTTACAGTTGGCACTATGCATTGGGGCAGGTAGCGTTCTCCTGGCATCCGCCAACTCCAGATTTGTCCATCGGACTGCCAGATGGTGAAGTGTGATTCATCACTTCAGAGAACGCGTTTCCACTGCTCCAGAACCCAATGGAGGCGAGCTTTACGCCACTCCAGCTGACACTTGGCATTGCGTATGGTGATCTTAGGCTTGTGTGTGGCTGCTCGGAAAACCCATTGGAAACCGATTTCATGAAGCTCCCGACGAACAGTTCTTGTGCTGACGTTGCTTCCAGAGGCAGTTTGGAACTCGATAGTGAGTGTTGCAACCGAGGGCCGACAAATTTTTTGCATTACGCGCTTCAGCACTCACCGGTCCCATTCTGTGAGCTTGTGTGGCCTACTACTTCACAGCTGAGCCATTGTTGCTCGTAGACGTTTCCACTTCACAATAACAGCACTTACAGTTGACCAGGGCATCTCTAGCAGGGCAAAAATTTGACGAACTGACTTGTTGGAAAGGTGGCATCCTATGACGGTGCCACGTTGAAAGTCACTGAGCTCTTTAGTAAGGCCATTCTACTGCCAATGTTTGTCTATGGAGATTGCATGGCTGTGTGCTCAATTTTATACACCTCTCAGCAACGGGTGTGGCTGAAATAGCCGAATCCACTAATTTGAAGGTGTGTGCACATATTTTTGTATATATAGTGTATACATTGTACATACCTAGGCCTACATCATACACGGTATACTGCAAGAGTAATATTGCAGGACTGCACCTTATTGCAAGTGTAATAGCTAGTTGTCCTCATTCAATAATGCAAGAGTAATTTAGTAGAACATTCTTATGAGAAACACTTCCTGACCTACATCAGATGATAATTAATCAACCCAATCAACTATATTATCTCTACCTATGCTATGGTGAGTTGATGTGTGTCCAACTGACAAATAAAACCAATGTTTATTAACAGATCTTCTCTTTTTTCTTTCTTTGTGATTTTCTATCTCTCACAGACACCCTTTGAACAACAAAGCGAATGGACCAACAACAGAACTACTAGCATGACAGACCAAGCCTGGTACCAAGCTCAGGAAATATATATATAAAACAATGGACACATATTTAATACCTTATCTGGGAGTGTGGTGCCAGGAAAATAACCTCTCACACAACATTAACAAAACAAAGGAGATGATCGTGGACTTCAGGAAACAGCAGAGGGTGCACTCCCCTATCCTCATCGACGGGACCGCAGTGGAGAAGGTGGAAAGCTTCAAGTTCCTTGGCGTATACATCACCGACAAACTGAAATGGTCCACCCACGCAGACAGTGTGGTGAAGAAGGCGCTACAGAGCCTCTTAAACCTCAGGAGGCTGAAGAAATTTGGCTTAGCACCTAAAACCCTCACAAACTTTTACAGATGCACAATTGAGAGCATCCTGCCGGGCTGTATCACCGCATGGTACGGCAACTGCACCGCCCGCAACCGCAGGGATTTCCAGAGGGTGGTGCAGTCTGCCAAACGCATTACCGAGGGCAAACTACCCGCCCTCCAAGACACATACAGCACCCGATGTCACAGGAAGGCCAAAAAGATCATCAAGGACATCAACCACCCGTGCCACTACCTGTTCACCCCGCTATCATCCAGAAGGCGAGGTCACTACAGGTGCATCAAAGCTGGGACAGAGAGACTGAAAAACAGCTTCTATCTCAAGGCCATCAGACTGTTAAATAGCCATCACTAGCACATTAGAGGCTGCTGCTGCCTATTGAAATCACTGGCCACTTTAAGAAATGGAACACTAGTCACTTTAATAATGTTTACATATCTTGAACTACTCATCTCATATGTATATACTGCATTCTATTCTAGGGCCCCGTGTAGCTCATTTGGTAGAGCATGGCATTTGCAACGCCAGGGTTGTGGGTTCGATTCCCATGGGGGGCCAGTATGAAAAATATATGTACTCACTAACTGTAAGTCGCTCTGGATAAGAGCGTCTGCTAAATGACTAAAATGTTTAAACAAATATTCTGCTGTATCTTAGTCCGTGCCGCTCTGTCATTGCTTGTCCATATACAGTGGGGGGAAAAAAGTATTTAGTCAGCCACCAATTGTGCAAGTTCTCCCACTTAAAAAGATGAGAGAGGCCTGTAATTTTCATCATAGGTACACGTCAACTATGACAGACAAAATGAGAATTTATTTCCAGAAAATCACATTGTAGGATTTTTAATGAATTTATTTGCAAATTATGGTGGAAAATAAGTATTTGGTCAATAACAAAAGTTTCTCAATACTTTGTTATATACCCTTTGTTGGCAATGACACAGGTCAAATGTTTTCTGTAAGTCTTCACAAGGTTTTCACACACTGTTGCTGGTATTTTGGCCCATTCCTCCATGCAGATCTCCTCTAGAGCAGTGATGTTTTGGGGCTGTCGCTGGGCAACACGGACATTCAACTCCCTCCAAAGATTTTCTATGGGGTTGAGATCTGGAGACTGGCTAGGCCACTCCAGGACCTTGAAATGCTTCTTACGAAGCCACTCCTTCGTTGCCCGGGCGGTGTGTTTGGGATCATTGTCATGCTGAAAGACCCAGCCACGTTTCATCTTCAATGCCCTTGCTGATGGAAGGATGTTTTCACTCAAAATCTCACGATACATGGCCCCATTCATTCTTTCCTTAACACGGATCAGTCGTCCTGGTCCCTTTGCAGAAAAACAGCCCCAAAGCATGATGTTTCCACCCCCATGCTTCACAGTAGGTATGGTGTTCTTTGGATGCAACTCAGCATTCTTTGTGCTTCAAACACGACGAGTTGAGTTTTTACCAAAAAGTTATATTTTGGTTTCATCTGACCTTATGACATTCTCCCAATCCTCTTCTGGATCATCCAAATGCACTCTAGCAAACTTCAGACGGGCCTGGACATGTACTGGCTTAAGCAGGGGGACACGTCTGGCACTGCAGGATTTGAGTCCCTGGCAGCGTAGTGTGTTACTGATGGTAGGCTTTGTTACTTTGGTCCCAGCTCTCTGCAGGTCATTCACTAGGTCCCACCGTGTGGTTCTGGGATTTTTGCTCACCGTTCTTGTGATCATTTTGACCCCACGGGGTGAGATCTTGCGTGGAGCCCCAGATTGAGGGAGATTATCAGTGGTCTTGTATGTCTTCCATTTCCTAATAATTGCTCCCACAGTTGATTTATTCAAACCAAGCAATTACCTATTGCAGATTCAGTCTTCCCAGCCTGTTGCAGGTCTACAATTTTGTTTCTGGTGTCCTTTCACAGCTCTTTGGTCTTGGCCATAGTGGAGTTTGGAGTGTGACTGTTTGAGGTTGTGGACAGGTGTCTTTTATACTGATAACAAGTTCAAACAGGTGCCATTAATACAGGTAACGAGTGGAGGACAGAGGAGCCTCTTAAAGAAGAAGTTACAGGCAGAAATCTTGCTTGTTTGTAGGTGACCAAATACTTATTTTCCACCATAATTTGCAAATAAATTCATTAAAAATCCTACAATGTGATTTTCTGGATGTTTTTTTCTCAATTTGTCTGTCATAGTTGAAGTGTACCTATGATGAAAATTACAGGCCTCTCTCATCTTTTTAAGTGGGAGAACTTGCACAATTGGTGGCTGACTAAATACTTTTTTTCCCCACTGTATGTATATATTCTTAAATCCCATTCCTTACTAGTTTTGTGTGTTTTAGGTATATGTTGTGAAATTGTTAGATACTACTTGTTAGATATTACTGCACTGTCGGAGCTAGAAGCACAAGCATTTCGCTACACCCGCTATAACATCTGCTAAACACGTGTATGTGAGTTTTCTTTTTTGATTTGATTTATTTTTGTTGTTGTTGGCACCTCCATACTTCCATTTGTTTGTATGGGTTACCTTCAGACAAGTCCTGTGACACTTGTGTTTTTTTTTAGAGCAAAACGGATAACACCATTGTGTTCGTTAGAGTCTCCCCTTTCCATTCGGATGCTACAGACATTTTCATGAGAAGACCGATTTTCGGGATGTCTCATGATCTGACAAACACGGCTGTAGCTCGCCCACCTTCCACCGCAGATGCGGAAGGCCGACGTAGGCCTGGTGCATTGACAAGCAGTCTGATATCTCTAGCTTAATAAAGTACTACTATATACACCCTTATGTTCATTTTACCATTATACATACTGTATGTTCTTATAAGTTTAGTTTTTTACCCCATCAATACCCTACTACACGATTGTATACTCTATGTTCAACCAATGTTTGATTGTTGTTTAATAAAAGTGTGTAAATCATATTATGTCTAATCTTTATTTCCTCCATTTAAAATCTACACAAGTAAGCATGTTTAACAACATTTGCTAAATGTACATTATTTTCATTGTTTAACAGTAGGCTAAATTCAATTAACAGTAATTGAAAGCCACATTCACAATGCTTTTGATATAGTACAAATTTAAGTGAATAAAAAAAAGTATTTTACATAAGAACTTTAGCCAGTTTAGTCTAGTGACATGTGTCCTGCTGGTGTCTGACATCCTTTTATGGCTAGGACAAACTTTCCATATATAGCTATGAAGCTGTTGTTAAATGACGCTGTCTGAAAAGTATGTTTGTTTGTGTAATGTAAAGTCGGAAACTACCGGCTAACGTCAAACATGTAGCAAATACAGCTATGAAGCTGTTGTTAAATGACGCTGTCTGAAAAGTATGTTTGTTTGTGTAATGTAAAGTTGGAAACTCCCGGCTAACGTCAAACATGTAGCTAAGTCCATGGAGTTGGCCTTCCATGGATGTTTATATGACAACTTGTTGACCCTGGTTCACATCTCGCGCAGTGCTCACTCACACACGCTACAGCTAGCTTTGCTGAAGACATTGGTAGCTAGCTAGATAATTTGGCTAACAACAATGTATTACCGTGCTGATCATCGCTGCTCGGCATCATCATGCCTTCAAATATCGCTGTCTGATACACTTTTGTTGTTGTGCAGTCTTTTATCTTTTTATATTCTTGTTTGAGTTTCTTATTTTTTTCCCTGCACTGTTTCACTGACCGATGGATTCCCATCTCTGCTAATGTATACAATATATTTTTTGAAGACCTTTTCATTCCTGGTGGAAAAATCCAGTTGCCTCTGGATGCTGGAGTCTACCCAGGTGCTCAAAAGCGTGTGGACATCTCCAACTGACCAATTTGCTGCTTCCATTATTCGGTTTTAGCTTTAGAGTTACTGGTTAGCGTAGCTGTACCAAGTTCTATCTGTGGCTGTACCGTTTTTGTACTGTACCTATTAACAACATACGCCACAGCCTACATGGTTTGATGTCAGTACCAGATACAGTATCAAACGAGGCTGAATATCCTGCTTGGTTCCAGGAATCAAGTGGACCATGGGCAAATGGTAATGAAATAGGAACCCTGATATTCAAGGCCCGGCACGGCCCTGCAGTGGAAAAGTGCCATTAAGAACTCCCGACGCAGCCTTACTTCTCTCTTCTTGTTTATAACTCTTAGCTGTAGTGATACTCTCTGAACATACTCTGGCTTGGACAACTTGTTTTCCTTCACTGATTTATGTAAATGCTACTGGAAGAGTCAGCTATTTAGTAATTTAAGCACATGAAAATGGATAATAGCAGTAATAAGTATTGATTACTTTGCAATCGCTGAACAATTATGAGTGTCTTAATTATTCTAAAGCCTAATTGCTCAGAGATTATAATGTTTTCCGCAAATACTATGCACTTAGGAAATCATTTAGTGATGTCTAGCACATAATAGCAGTAGTTGAGAGCAGTTTCATAATTGTTAGTCTTTAAACCGTTTTTTGTTTGATATTAAATACCTATTGCATAACTTATGGAAGAAATATTCGTTGTTTGGATGAGTTCATCTAGCATAATGTACCTAAAACTAAAGAGAAACAAAGTTTAGGAAGTGTCTGAGTAGGAAGTAAAATATATACATCCAGTTATCTCCAATAAGCCTGAGACAGGGGTCTACAGAAAAAGAAGTGTAGGCCTTTATCAGATTTAATTGAAAATCTCAGAGCTCAGAGTACATCAACATTTTTACATTGACATTTTAGTCATTTAGCAGACACTTAGTAGTGAGTGCATACATTTTCATACTTTTTCTACTGTACCTGCAGGGGATAAGCAAGGGAACTGGCATTTTTTCATTTGAAACTTGCCTTTTATTTCCTGATTTATTGATACCTCTAATGTGCCTTCAGGGGTCCATGTTTTATTTCAGGAGGCGCTTTTCTGCAGGCTTTCTCTCCTCGGTATGAATTTTTAATTTCAAGCTGAGCGGATGCTCTTGTCCATAATGTACATATCTTATTAATGGACGTTTTCACAACACAGTTTTAATCGCTCCATACGTGGATGTTCGGCCACCCCCCTCCATTCTGAGCCCAGTCCCTGAGACTTATTGATGGCTGTGGCTCAGAAGGCTTTCAGCTGGTTTCCCCTGCTGATTGGGGGACTGCACTTGAGCTACAGATCCTGCCCTGTAACCACAAAAAACATTCCTCACAGGGATTTAAGGCCTACAAATCAGAAACGTTTGGACAGTCAACTACAGAATGTCTAAATATAAAATATACACATTTTACAACTGTAATCAATGCTAACCCGAGACATAGAGGCTGACTAAACCTTACATTTGTGGGACGTCACCTCGTCTGCTATGTGAACCTGCAAGCGTGCATTAAAGTCCTCTTTTAAAGGCTGAAGAGTTGTTTGTGCGCTTGATTTGTGTTCACTACATAGCATGTGACTTGCATACAAGTTCAATTACAACTCAGATATAGTGATGTGACCTTGTGGTACACCAATAGGAGTCAAACTTATAAGAAGGGATGGTAGGACTTTATCTCTGACTTCAACCTTAGGTATTAATTAATTTTTTTACTGACACTATTCACCAAAAAGGATGGACAAGAAGAGACTTCTGTGAGAAGTGTACTCCCTCTCTCTCTCACTTTATCAGTCATGGCAGATGTCACACTGATGATCTGAGTGATAAATGTTGCCATGCCGCCCACTCCAAAGGATGACATGGTAGAGGGGTAATTTCTCAGAAACCGCCCCCCCCCAAAAAAAGGTGTATACAACATATATCATATTATATGGATGGGCTGGAAATGGTTCTACATTTCTCAGGAATTCACAGGTTTGTAAGGATTTCATCCATGGACCATGTTTAGTAACATATAACTTTGTCATGAGACCAGGAACTATCTGTACATGTCACAGCCACAGATTACAGAGATAAGATAGAATGTGAGGAATGGATCAAAGGAGACTGCACTATCTGTTTCTATCAGGTTTATCAGTATCACTGACCTGATGTTTCAGCGTAAATGCATTTCCCTTTTATGTGTCTAACATATAGGTTATCAATATTTTTGTAGCCTATGAATCTTGATTTTAGATGTCTAGGCCTATATAATCTAGGACTTTCAATGTTAGACTCAGACAGTGGTGTAAAGTACCTTAGTAAAAATACTTTAAAGTACTTTTTTGGGTATCTGTACTTTACTATTGATATTTTTGACTACTTTTACTTTTACTCCACTACATTCCAAAAGAAAATATGTACTTTTTACTCCATACATTTTGTGAAAAAAAAAAAAGTGCCGTCTGGTTTGCTTAATATAAGGAATTTGATGTGTAGGATTTACTTTTACTCAAGTATGACAATGTAATACTTTTTCCACCACTATACTAAAGTACATTTAAAACCTGATACTTTTAGACTTTTAATGAAGTAGTATTTTGCTGGGTGACTTTCACTTTTACTTCATTTTCTATTAAGGCATCTTTACTTTTACTCAAATATGACAATTGAGTACTTTTTCCACCACTGGACTCAGAGAATACATCAGTTGCTGGGGTTACTGCAACATGGCAAGATACAGGATCTAGAGGAAAAACATGAGTAGGGTTTGGGTTCTGTGAGACAACTTCACGCAGTCAAGTGTGAAAAAACGAGCCTTTCAAGTGTTCTGATTGGATAACATGGCCTGTGTCTCCAACTGGCTGCCCTAAATAGAACTCATGAAGCGGGCCACTTGATTCAATTACACACAGTGGATGATGATTCACTGTTCTGTGCCAATCTCCAATTTTTAGATGCTGCAGGCAGTATTCAAGGCAGACCCAACTAGATTATATTAGCATACAATCACTTTCACCATCTTTGACTCGTGTCTGTCCATGTTGCATTTATACATCATCAATCACATCTCAAAGGTCAATCTTCAAACTGTCATACAGTTTATCCAACATGTTCTTTGAAAACTAGACCAGGAGATGTTTTATATTGAAAGTACAGGCGATTACCACAATGCAAGCAGGAATCAGTGATTAATAGGCAGAAAGGTCACTGATAAATAAACAAAACACTTTTTTTAAACAAAGATAGAAGTTGCTACAATGAGAAAGTACTGTAGAGCGGTATGACGGCAAGCGCTCCAGCTCACCTTTGAGGCTGGGTTAGGCCCTTCAATGTCGAGCAAATTGTCCATCCCTAGCAAACACTTTTGTCCACTTTGGTTGTTCACACATTGTGCCTCTTTTTTAGCAAATTGTTGTATGTAAATAATGAAAGTGCGCAAGATAACACCTCCCAGGAATTGCCTTTATTATTTATCATGAGTTTTTCTTCCTTCACTGAGTGACCCACTATTATGGGGCAAGTTGTTCAACACTGGCATGTGGCAACACTGAGTTAAATAGTGACTTGATTATGAAATCTCTACATTGATAAATAGGTCATGCCAGGCAAGGGAACATCCAGACCTAAACTTAATTATGTCACGTCAAAGTTTGCAGCTTATATTCAATTTAAAAGGTCACTGTTCGTTGTGATCCCCTAAGTTATATCCTCATTTGATATTCTAAGCTTTCAAACTCAGTTGGTCACAGAGATAACACTTAAAGCTAGAAAGGGGGTATTAAATCACTGCTCCATTATGGTGAATTATTCAAGACGGTGGATTTATGGGACTTCTAAACAACAACAAATATATTTCCCTCAATTGGGTCTGTGAGAGTGCGTGGAAGAACTTACTATTATTTCACCTCACAGGTATATAAATGAATATAAGTTGGTCAGGTAGAAAACACTTTTCCCATTGATTTATTATGAAATATGAACTATATTTTTAGCTTATTTTCTGTGGTATGTCTTAAAGGCCTAGTGCAGTTGTTTTTATCTCAATATCAAATAATTTTGTGGGTAACAATTAAGTAACTTACTGTAATATTTTTCCATTAAAATGGTCAAAAAGAATCAAAGCAGTGCATTAACCATAGTTAATCACCAGAGTGAAGGGGCCCAATGGGAGGGATATGTAACCTGAAAACTAGCTGTTTATTGGCAGTGAGGTTTGGAACTCTCTTTGTTATTGGTCTATTAACTTATACAGCCTGGTGATGTCACCAGGCAAGCCAAAACTCCACCCATGCAAAATCTGCTGATTAGAAGGTCCTGTGTAGATTGTATTTTCAACAAACAACTACGAAATAAAATATATCAAGATTATACCATACATCGAAATGATATCTCTTGCAGGTTATTGTTGAGTTATTGTACAGCATGACGTTGAATACAACTGAATAAAAAAGGAAGCAATTAATATCCTATTGAAAAGCAGCGAATCTACGCAGAATACAATGACTACTGTGTTGAACAATAGTCAGTGATGAATGATGTATGTTATATTATTGACCGTGTCCGAAATCTGGCTTGCCTACTTATTAAACTGCACACTGTGTACTAATCGTACTACATACTATTTAGAAAGTACTGTTTAGTAAAAACGAATGCAGTAAGCAACAAATATAAGCATACTAGGCCCATCACACTGAGAATGCGTAATCTAATGCACAATTACGTTGATTCCCTCCATTCATTCATGTTGGTACAGCGGGTCCAAACACACAAGGTTCTCGAAAGATGATTCTCTTCCTCAAAAGTATACAACGAATTCTACTAGATGAAAAGCTGAAATTAGTATGACATCTTGGCATTTATAGCATACTACATTTTCAAAATGTCAAATACTATAAAAGTAATTTTTTCGCATACCCAAAATGGCTACTAAACTCAGCAAAAAAAGAAACGTCCTCTCACTGTCAACTTCGTTAATTTTCAGCAAACTTAACATGTGTAAATATTTGTATGATTTATTGCCTTGGCCACATCTGCAGTCCTCATGCCTCCTTGCAGCATGCCTAAGGCACATACACGCAGATGAGCAGGGACCCTGGGCATCTTTCTTTTTGAGTCAGTAGAAAGGCCTCTTTAGTGTCCTAAGTTTTCATAACTGTGACCTTAATTGCCTACCGTCTGTAAGCTGTTAGTGTCTTAATGACCGTTCCACAGGTGCATGTTCATTAATTGTTTATGGTTCATTGAACAAGCATGGGAAACAGTGTTTAAACCCTTTACAATGAAGATCTGTGAAGTTATTTGGATTTTTACGAATTATCTTTGAAAGACAGGGTCCTGAAAAAGGGACGTTTCTTTTTTTGCTGAGTTTATTTAGAACGCCATTGACTTTTGTGAGTGGTCTAAAAACAAATTATTAATTCAACGCTGTATATATGACATATGCTTTGTATCAGATTTCACCATGCATTTTTTATATGCCAGAACAAAATGGCAGGATGATTATTCTTCCTATCTGGACACGAGGGAGCCTGTGGTCCATTAAATCTGATCCTTTAAAAGTGATATTTGCTTTCAAAGTGGAAAGCCAACAAGAGAGGATGAGTGCTGTATAAGTCCATCTCCTTCCATCTCTGTTTATTTTTCCAAGTGTGCACAGCCATTCATGGACAAGGCTGCAGAAGGAGCAGCATGGGGCAGTTGAAAGGAAGCCTTCCCTTGGTAGAAATCTTCCGATTATATGCTTGTTTTGATTTTATGCCCCTAGATCTGGTTCCTCTCTCTCTCTTTGCCAAAGGCCTGGCTACATGATGAAACATATTTCAATCATGGCACACTAATTGTTAAAATTGTGTGGTAAGGTCCTCCCTCAGAAGCTTGACAGCCTCATAAAAAGGATCCCATTTTAAATGATGAAGATGTTGTTAGACAGCATACGTTACAGAGGGAATTAAACAGATTGCTGTTAAATGACCATGGCAAAACAATCTGATTTGGAGACATTTACACCGCCTACAAAATCCCAATTTCACTCTTGACAATAACACATTTCTAAACTAGTATCTTGCCTTGGATTCTTCTGTCTTACAAAAAGATATCTGGACTTCCTACAGTAGATACCATCGACGATAGCCAGCCAGCCCCTGCAGGTAAAACCAAATGGCTCTACATCATTGTGTTTCAAAACTGCTTAAGTTCCCCAGTGTATAGCTTCATCCCTCTTTTTCTGTCTTGTCTCTTCTTGCTCTGGGGCTATATATTATTTATATGTTATTTCAGTTAAGATTAAAGGGAAATGGCAATAGAGCCCATGGTACTTTAGGGTGTTAGGTTTCCTATACATATAAATATATATAAATGTGTTCCTATCTTTACACTCAACCTCAAGTGGAGAGAAAAAACTGACACTGGACAATAACTTACTGCAACAACAAAGTCAGCTAAATACTGTTCTTCTGATTAAGGACATGTAAGATGGACATGTATAACATATCACCTACCTATTACATAACTAATAACTATTATATCACTTCTTATGGGTCATAAACTTTACTTATGCTACCATCATGTCATTTCAATACAGTTTTTCCCTATGCAATTACCTAAAGCTCATTAAATGATCACACATTTTGCTGTTTTCTAACATGACGGTGAGACATGAACACGTGGCACAGTACGCGACAAATCACAGTAGGTAAATATGTTTAGCTTCTAAATGTCGTCTTTGTCTCAGGCACTTAGTATTCACGTCATGATTGCCTTGGCATCACGGCTGAATCTTTCGAGCATGGCCATTGATCAACTTGCGGTAGTTCCACCTGGGCGCTCCTCCATTTGTCTCCTGTCCCCTGCTGCTGATCCCCTGAGCCCAGGAGGGATCTGCTGCTCTGCTCCGCTCTACCCCTGGCTCCCCCTGGCCTGCTGGCCTGCTGCTGTGCATCATGACATCTCTGTCTGCCTCTCATCACTTACCCTTACACCCCTCACCCATGGTCATGCACCCACCACGATAGGCAGAGTGGGCGTGACGGCTAGTGGTGTTAGCACCCTGATCTTCTTTTCAAAGAGATTACTTGAATGCACAAGTAAGTGTAATGTGTTACATAGGGCAGTAACAGTGTCCAGTCTATAAATAATTAAATATCCTTATGCACAGGTTTCAAATGCAAAGCCTGAGACCATCGCAAAGGTAGACAATGGGGGATGAGATTACAGAGTGTTTTCTTAGCCTCAGCAGAAAAGGCTTCACACATGGTTGATGGTCCCCTATAGATCTAATTCATATAGGACACCAGCGCCTAGGTTCAAGACCAGACATAGTGAATGAAACTGTGCCCCATGGTCAACCAACTGGTTTACTTTACATTGGAGAACTGAAATCGATAGATGAGCCCAAGATTACACAGCCACCTGGGCCCCATTGGTAGGGTGACCGGTGGGAAGAGGACATGTACATTAAAAAGGAGAATTGGGGCTTCTGATCACTGATGGATTGTGGTATTGGGAGAATGGTGGAATGGCTTTTTAAAGACTACAGTAATCACAAGATACACTACATGACCAAAAGTATGTGGACAACTGCTTGTCGAACATCTCATTCCAAAATCATGGGCATTAATATGGAGTTGGTCCCCCCTTTGCTGCTATAACTGCCTCCACTCTTCTGGGAAGGCTTTCAACTGTTGGAACATTGCTGCAGGGATTTGCTTCCATTCAGCCACAAGATCATTAGTGAGGTCGGGCACTGATGTTGGGCGATTGGGCCTGGCTCGCAGTCGGCATTCCAATTCATCCAAAAGATGTTCGATGATGTTGAGGTCAGCGCTATGGGCAGGCCAGTCAAGTTCTTCCACACCGATCTCGACAAACCATTTCTGTATGGACCTCACTTTGTGCACAGGGGCATTGCCATGCTGAAACAGTAAAGGGCCTTCACCAAACTGTTGCCGCAAAGTTGGAAGCACAGAATTGTCAAGAATGTCATTGTATGCTGTAGCGTTAAGATTTCCCTTCACTGGAACTAAGGGGTCTAGCCCGAATCATGAAAAACTGCAGTAGACCATTATTCCTCCTCCACCAAACTTTACAGTTGGCACTATGCATTCAGGCAGGTAGCGTTCTCCTGGCATCCACCAAACCCATATTTGTCAGTCGGACTGCCAGATGGTGAAGTGTTATTCATCACTCCAGAGAACGCATCTCCGCTGTTCCAGAGTCCAATGGCGGCGAGCTTTACACCACTCCAGCCAACGCTTGGCATTTCGCATGGTGATCTTAGGCTTGTGTGCGGCTGCTCGGCCATGGAAACCCATTTCTTGAAACTCCCAACGGACAGTTCTTGTGCTGACATTGCTTCCAGAGGCAGTTTGGAACTCTGTAGTGAGTGTTGCAACCGAGGACAGATGATTTCAGCACTTGGCGGTCTCGTTCTGTGAGCTTGTGCGGCCTACCACTTCGGGGCTGAGCCATTGTTGCTCCTAGACGTTGCCACTTCACAATAATAGCACTTACACTTGACCAGGGCAGCTCTAGCATGGCAGAAATATTATGAACTGACTTGTTGGAATGGTGGCATCCTGTGACGGTGCCATGTTGAAAGTCACTGAGCTCTTCAGGAAGGCCATTCTACCGCAAATGTTTTTCAATGGAGATTGCATGGCTGTATGCTCGATTTTATTAACCTTTCTGCAACGGGTGTGGCTGAAATAGCCGAATCCAATCATTTGAAGGAGTGTCCACATACTTTTGGATATATATATATATAGTGTATATCGACTAGACCAATACATTCTTGATTAAGCTATTATGATCAAAATTAATCTGATGCGGGTCTGTTGGAGATTTCAGCGGAGAACACATTGTTATCAACCATTATATTCATAATACTATGCACCTTTGACTTAAAATTTGATTTCTGATAGCTTGAGTAATGCATCTGGGATAAAGCAACTAAACAGGATTGTTTCTAATTAACAGGTTGTGTGGAAGCGAATGGCCCCACAGTGTTGCCTCAAATCTGTCTGACACAGATGGCGATAAAGGCGAAAAAATCAGGAGAGAGAGATGTTTAGAGAACATGATATGCTATGTGTTTGTGTGTCTCTCTCTCTCTCTCTCTGTGTGTGTGTGTGTGTGTGTGTGTGTGCAAGTTTGCTTGTGTGCTTGGGGGGAGGGGGATCATTATCCAACTAGCTTGTAATTGTAAAATATTGAGTATCAATCCACTTCTTTGAACATTAATCAAATCAAACCTATCCGCCCAAAAATGAGTTTTTGTTGTTTGTCTATTACACCCTACAGTCTTTAGAGGAGTGAGAAATTCATCATTGTCTTCTGCAACTAGGAAGGATATCATTACATTTACATTTTAGTCATTTAGCAGACACTCTTATCCAGAGCGACTTACAGTTAGTGAGTGCATAAATTTTTTTCATACTGGCCCCCCGTTGGAAACGAACCCACAACCCTGGCGTTGCAAGCGCCATGCACTACCAACTGAGCTACAGGGGACTATCATCTGGTGCTAACCCCACTCTGAGGGTAAGTGCTTCAGTTTGACAGAATCAGATCTGACTTTTTCAAGTGACTTTCTGGATATACCTGACTGTCACTATTTATTTTACTCAAATTGATGATGTGCCACCGTAGCTTATGCAGTGGTATCCTCTCGCTTTAGACACATGACAAATAGTCCCTGGTGAGTGACAAATACCTTGTTGTAGGATTGCCAGGCTTCTGTCTGATATATCTTTGGCTTCCTGTTTCCTGTCTGTAACCCGTTTCATCAAGCTGGCAGACAGTGCAGTCCCTATACAAGATGCCAGGAAAGCCATATCAACCCAAAAAACTCAACTCAAGCTGACAGTTATCATTCAGTCTCATGCTAGTTGAGTTAGTCATAGGCTCTTTATGGATTGGTATACCAATGACATATATAAGTAGTAAGACCTAGAAAATAGTAGGCCTACCTCAGCTACACATGCACAAAATACAACACAGTATGTATATTTTACATCCATCATGTCCCTTGAGTAAATATACATTCAATGATATTATTGAGTGAGTGGGGGGGAACTCCCAACAGCCATGACATGTTGATGCTCGATGGTGGGAGAGTTGTTTATTTTAACAACAAATAAAAACTGTGGAACAGGAAAGCTGTGACATCTCTGGTGACAGGTCGCAAAAAGCTTTTTCCTGGTGAAGAGGTGGGGACTTTACACTGGACACGGGGTGTCTGAAAGTCTCACCGGAGGACACCCCACCTCCCTCTGGCACTCCACCTCCCCCTTCCACTCAGCTGCCTTGCAAAAAGAAAAGGAAAAAAAAAACAGATGAGGAGGAGAGGAGAGATGTGACATCCAACAAGCATTGCATTCCTGAAAGTAAGGCCTTGGTGAACTGCTGCATAACAGGCTCTTAAAAGCAAGGGAGCAGCACTGAAATGGGCAGCCTGAAAGGCTAGCTGTACTCTACACTACCTCTGATTCAGCTGCCAAATATGTAATTGCCACAAGCTGTGAAAGTAAATTCTACTCCAATGCATCAAAATAACAGGCTCTAAGGCAACAGAATGTGAAATCTGTGCAAGGAGGCCAAGTATTTCTTTAAACTTCTGATAAAGGTTTTACTATGGTAATCAGCAGTCATATCACCACTGGTCATAGCTACCATCTGGATCACCTCAGCTCACCACTCCAACCCAGCCTACCATTACTCTCTTCCCCTCTTTTTTTCTTCCCTCCAGTTTCCATGCTGGTTTGGAGATGCTGCCTATCTGGAGCTGTTTACAATGTGTCCTGAAAGCCTGTCAGGGGGAAGACTCCAGCTTCCATGGCATTAAAGCATCAAAGGAGGCCGTCTGATGTTCTGAGAACAGAGGAAGTCATCGTACACAATGGGCCAACACAATCCCAACACTCAGTCCCAAACCTATCCAATTAATCATGTATGACTCGGTTTGTATCTCCTAGCATGCTCACATAATGGGACAAGTGATAAAACATTTCCCTTTTTCGCTTACCATATTTATACTGCTGGAAAAAAGATCACACATACATTTAAAATGCGCTCATAATACATATACAGTCTTATTATAAAGTGCCTGTGCCTTTGTCCTACACAATTCCTCTGTATTTGAGAGTGAAAGAGGGCTTTAGATCCAGATATTACATTTGAAGAGTTTCTTAAGTGCTCTTTGTGTGTGTGTGTGTGTGTGTGTGTGTGTGTGTGTGTGTGTGTGTGTGTGTGTGTGTTTGTGTGTGTGTGTGTGTGTTTTTTTTTGTGTGTGTGTGTGTGTGTGTGTGTGTGTGTGTGTGTGTGTGTGTGTATGTGTGTGACTGTGTGTGTGTCTGCCCTGAAAGAACAGACTGTTTATGTAATATGACATCCTCATAAGACATTATTGTGCCTCTAGGTTACAGGGTGGAAACATTGCAAAAGGTGTTGAGAGATGCTGCATCTTGCATCCTTTTATCCCTAGACATCCCTAGTAGTATGTGGTATCTAAAGATGTTCCTTCACACAAATGGGTTTGAGATATGTGAAATGTAAGCTATGAGAGCATCAAGGACAAACACATGAGCCAAGCAAATCAATAACCTAAGACCTAAAATGGCTTGAATGTATTTTGACAGACCTTCACCTGTTTGAGTGATGCTTGTTCTTACTGTGGGATTGAACCAGATCAGCCATGCAGCCCACTCACATTAAGCCACTTCCTATTGTAATGAAGAGTGAGGTCGGTCTTTGAATGTGAATGGGGGCCACACATGCATGTGACATCTCCTTAGCAGCTGTGTTCCCAGCAAGCGCACACTAGAGAAGTGCTCTGTGCCCTCATCAGCATCGGATGCAATTGAATAATTTAAAGCAATTAACGCTGGCAAAGGCCGAGGCCTGCAGCTTCCATCTTCCACTGAGTGTGCTGCTGTTTGTGTCACAGAAGAATCTCTGTTTCCCCAACGCTCGCAGCTGGCCGTGAGGCGACGAATGAGTAATATCAGAGTCCACTTTACCAGGCTCAGTAAATGGATGCTGTTAAGGGGCTTGTGTTTATCAGAGCCACCATGATAACAGACATGCCTCACATGTTTCTGATTGTTTTAGCATACTAGATGGCATTCATTTTTGCTCAATTGACACATGTTTGCATGAATAGAACTGTTATTTTTGCATGTCCTAAAACAGGGTTCCCCAACTGTCGGTCCCGTTTTTTTCTGAGCAAATTGTTTATTTATTTTTATATATATCTTTTAGCATTTTTATTGTTGGACATTAAAGACTGTAACAACACGAGGAAATCGACTCCAAGTGTTTTACATTTTGTAAATCTGTTCCCAAGTATTCCCACGCATAATAGAGAGACACGTGATCGTATACAAATTAAATGATGTTTAAGTGAATTTGCAGTCTGCTAATTATTTGTAATTATGTTCTGACCCCCCGACCAGCCGCTCAAGAAAAAATTGGCCAGCGACTGAATCTAGTTGATGATCCCTGGCCTAAAACCACCTCTCTAACCATGTTACCATACAATTGTTTACCTTGGTTGTGGATTTGACAAATAGGCCTAACCTAAGTACAATCAGAATCTCTAATGAATTAATTATCTAATTATCACATGGGTTATCCTTATTCATAATGTGGACACTGTGAAACAAACATGATTTATACTGGTGTACCGTATGTGTGATATTACATACAGTGTATTCTGATGTCCTTGAATGGGAATATTTCCCTACCTAAACTACCCAAACAACATGATTGTGTTTTATCTAATTTGATTAGTATGTATTGTATATTGTATTGTTTCGTTCTCAACTAGGTATCTTCACTCACTATGACTTGGGCAGGAATTTATTATGGCAGCCCTGAAAGGTCAAACCTTACCAGACTGTAGTAGAACACTAATCATCTCAGCCTATTTCACACACTGACATTCTCTCATTTGTTATGAGCCATCCATTTGCTTCAAAGTGCTGTGGGCCACAAGCAGTGTTTTGCCTTTTCCTCTTAAATGAATATAAATGAGGGAGGGTTAGTTAGGGGGATGGAGGATAGAAAAATACTCCCGTCAATGGCCTTGTCTCTAACATGAAGTAGAAGGCCAACCTTATGCACAATTTATTTTGTCTGTCTTGTAAATGTCCACTGGAAATGTAACATGTCAACCTCCCCGTCTGATACCAATCTGCAAGACTGGTGTCCTGCTGTCTGAGACCGATTTGTATTGTCTCTCAGGCAGAGCCAATATGAGGTATGATGACTCACGCTCTAACCTTCTCATGCGTTGGGATTGGATGACATCATCACCTGCCAGAGTAGCGTCCGTTTAGATTTCGAATTGATTTAAAAATGTAATTATAAAGAAGGTCTCTGTGTTACATCAATCTCAAAGATGGTGGTTAGACTAGTGGTTGTAGCAGGAGCACTTATGGCGGTAGTTGTAGTAAAAGTCAATGTAATGGTAGCCACAACATGATGGTAGCCATACTGTAGTAGAGCATCAGGTTGCAATAGTAGTTTACTGCTATCCATTTCTCTCTTCTGTCTATAGTGACCCATCCCCTAAATACCATGTCCTTATAATAGCAAGCAGCCCTCAGTTCCTGCCCCACTAATAAGATCCCTATGTCTACATTCAGGGTAGATAGCACACTGGTGAGTAGACACTCAGAATTATTACAGAGACTTCCATTTACCAAAGCATAGCAGAAGACGGGGGCAAATGGAAAAGGATCATTTGACTTTGATTAAGACCAGAGAGCCATGGATAAGTGAATGGGACTTCAGAGCTTCATGTTTGTAACTGAGGTATCTTCCAGAAGATAGACCCTATGATCAGATATGTTCCTACAGGATAGGGCCCCAGGCAAACCAGGTTTTAACATTTGGACCAGACAGCAACTCTGATTGAGAATCTGCTTCTTCGCCTGAACCCAGATGGTAGGAATGATCAGAATTGTTATGTATACTGATGCTGTCTTCAGCCTTTTGAAACAGTGAGAATGTTATTCACGCCAGTGTGTGCAGACAGTGGGCAGAATAAGTCAGTGTATATTGTAAACGGCTCTGAATTTAAGGTTTGCTGCTATATAGTTATGACAGTTTGGGGGATTGAAAAGTGCTAAGTTATCAGCCATAGTCAGCAGATTTCAGGATCAGAACTCCTCCCTCTCCGCTGGTATAGCCCATTTCTAATAATAATATGCCATTTAGCAGACGCTTTTATCCAAAGCGACTTACAGTCATGTGTGCATACATGTTTGTGTATGGGTGGTCCCGGGGATCGAACCCACTACCTTGGCGTTACAAGCGCCGTGCTCTACCAGCTGAGCTACAGAGGACCACATTTCTGTCTCCCTTCATTGGACTTCCTGTCTATCATCAAGAGTTGCACAATAATTCTTAAAAGCTCTCATAAAGAAATAGCCATTTTTTTTCTACATCTACTTACTTAAAATAATTTGTATACCTTTGTTACAAGGATATTTTTCTGAATAACCTGAACTTGATGCATGCATTCACTGCAGGAGACTGAAATAGTTGTGTCACTTAGCCATGTGCATCTCACGTCACCTGGCACTCCAGTAAGACAGAATTAAACACACAGGCCAGTAAACAAGGTCCTGAGACATTGATAGATTGGACTCATTTGAGTGTCCCTGAAAGTAATTCAATTATCCAGTTCTTTTGTTTTGGAGCCTGTTTAAAGGAAAACCAAAATGCAGCCTCAATGTACCAAAACATTTGTGGCATATACAGTTGAAGTTGGAAGTTTACATACACTTAGGTTGGAGTCATTAAAACTTGTTTTTCAACCACTCCACAAATTTCTTGTTAACAATCTATAGTTTTGGCAAGTCAGTTAGGACATCTACTTTGTGCATGACACAAGTAATTTTTCCAACAATTGTTTACAGACAGATTATTTCACTCATAATTCACTGTATCACAATTCCAGTGGATCAGAAGTTTACATACACTAAGTTGACTGTGCCTTTAAACAGATGTCATGGCTTTAGAAGCTTCTGATAGGCTAATTGACATCATTTTAGTCAATTGGAGGTGTACCTGTGGATGTATTTCAAGGTCTACCTTCAAACTCAGTGCCTCTTTGCTTGACATCATAGGAAAATCAAAATAAATCAGCCAAGACCTCAGAAAAACAATTGTAGACCTCCACAAGTCTGGTTCATCCTTGGGAGCAATTTCCAAATGCCTGAAGGTACCACGTTCATCTGTACAAACAATAGTACGCTAGTATAAACACCATGGGACCATGCAGCCGTCATACCGCTCAGGAAGGAGACGCGTTCTGTCCTAGAGATGAACGTACTTTGGTGCGAAAAGTGCAAATCTATCCCAGAACAACAGCAAAGGACCTTGTGAAGATGCTGGAGGAAACAGGTACAAAAGTATCTATATCCACAGTAAAACGAGTCCTATATCGACATAACCTGAAAGGCCGCTCAGCAAGGAAGAAGCCACTGCTCCAAAACCGCCATAAAAAAGCCAGACTACGGTTTGCAACTGCACATGGGGACAAAGATCATACTTTTTGTAGAAATGTCCTCTGGTCTGATGAAACAAAAATAGAATTGTTTGGCCATAATGACCATCGTTATGTTTGGAGGAAATAGGGGGTTGCTTGCAAGCCGAAGAACACCATCCCAACCGTGAAGCACGGGGGTGGCAGCATCATGCTGTGGGGGTGCTTTGCTGCAGGAGGGACTGGTGCACTTCACAAAATAGATGGCATCATGAGGAAGGAAAATTATGTGGATATATTGAAGCAACATCTCAAGACATCAGTCAGGAAGTTAAAGCTTGGTCACAAATGGGTCTTCCAAATGGACAACGACCCCAAGCATACTTCCAAAGTTGTGCCAAAATGGCTTAAGGACAACAAAGTCAAGGTATTGGAGTGGCCATCACAAAGCCCTGACCTCAATCCTATAGAAAATGTGTGGGCAGAACTGAAAGAGCGTGTGCGAGCAAGGAGGCCTACAAACCTGTCTCAGTTAAACCAGCTCTGTCAGGAGGAATGGGCCAAAATTCACCCAACTTATTGTGGGAAGCTTGTGGAAGGCTACCTGAAACGTTTGACCCGAGTTAAACAATTTAAAGGCAATGCTACCAAATAGTAATTGAGTGTATGTAAACTTCTGACCCACTGGGAATGTGATGACAGAAATGAAAGCTGAAATAAATCATTCTCTCTACTATTATTCTGACATTTCACATTCTTAAAATAAAGTGGTGATCCTAACTGACCTAAGACAGGGAATTTTTACTAGGATTAAATGTCAGGAATTGTGAAAGACTGAGTTGAAATGTATTTGGCTAACGTGTATGTAAACTTCCGACTTCAACGGTATGTGGTTAATCAATATAAATAAATGTCAGAACATAAACCCAAACCCCCTTGGAGTCAAATGCAGAAAGTTCTCAAATGTGACACACAATCTACTACAAGAAAATCTCTGAGCGCTTCCTCTCTGTCTCTGGTATGATCTTCTGTGTGAAGAAATCATCTACTTGACCCTTCCCCAGCGGTGAAGGCTGATAGAAGCCCTTCAGAGAGCACAGTGGAGATGGAGCCCTTTCTCTCTGCAATGCCATTAGACTCAACTTGCCTCTCAAACAAACAGGCAGACAACTGTGATATTAGTGTCATCTCTCCACTCAGATGACCACAGTGCCTGGGGCACTGTGCATCTCTGTACCTGGCAATGGAAGTATTGAAAGGGGTTGAATTTATTTATTTTTGAAAGGGCTCGTCAGACTTCCTTTATGTGCTGTAGCTACAAGCCGAAGGACGACAGTGGCTGTCTCACTCACTGCTGCAAGATGTGATATACTGTAGAACCTACAGTATATCAACCTACCTGCTAGAGCTTTCAAGATTTAAGTTGCCATATAGCATATTCGGCAATTCAGACTTATAATTTGTAATCCTTGGCAACATTGACATTATTTGGGTTTGTTTAGAAAAGGGATGGGCAACTGACGGCCCGCGGGCCGCATTACAACCATTTTTAGGCCTGCGGCTCAATTTCCAAGTTTGGAACGCAGTTTGGAACGCAGTGCTAGCTGTGCCACTAGAGATCCTGGTTCGAATCCAGGCTCTGTCGTAGCCGGCCGCGACCGGGAGACCCGTAGCCGGCAGGGATGTAGCTCAGTTGGTAGAGCATGGCATTTGCAACGCCAGGGTTGTGGGTTCGATTCCAGTATAAAAAATAAAAATGTATGCACTCACTAACTGTAAGTCGCTCTGGATAAGAGCGTCTGCTAAATGACTAAAATGTAATGTAAATGTAATCGTAGAATACACAAGGTGCAATTTCGAAATTTGTTTTTGCATCAGCAGTTTTCCTCTTGTTATGCCAGTCACTGACAGTCACTCAATTAGCCAATGTCAGCAATTTTTTTAGATTGGTAAATTAGTCTAGCGGCCAGCTATCTAAACTTGTAGTCATGGTTGAATTACCGACTGGCATTGATTTTGTTAGTCCCTGAGATATCATATTAAAAATGGCAAAAATTTCTCCCCACCCTATGGCAACAAAATGTATCTTAGGCTAGGGCCGACTCTGACTGCATGTGTGGGTATGGATGTGGATACGCAGCCCCGCGAGATGCTGCGGCCCCCCCATGATTTTGGTGGCTCCCACCCCCATCAAAGTTGCCCATCCCTGGTTTAGAATCTTAATGCACATTTTATAATGGAAAGCCATGCACACTTCAAAGCCCCACTTACACACATCTGTTGTAGCAATAATTGCCTGTGAGCAATCAAAAATCGACTTCTGAGTCTTTGACCCCTAATTATGGTGATTGAGAGATTAGGGAAGCAGGTGACCAGAAGAGATCAAGATGCTCTTTCAAAAAATGCACAACGATCAAACAACAAACTTGGCAGCAACATAAACACAACCAACTTGAGTACAGATTAAACAAATATTCTCACGACACATGAACAGTCACACACACCAGTGAACAATTACACAGTTGAAACTTTGATTCACTGTTAGAATTTCCAGTCTGTTTCACTCCACATATGCTTAGTTACACCCATGCCATTTTGCTGGTGCGTGGCTTTCATTTCTACCATATGTCTTAAACTGCCACCAATAAAAGCATAGCTCAGTAGCATGCTTTTTCCACTGATGCCTCCAGCAGTGGAAGTTAAGAGCATGATGCAGGTGTTACAAATATCACAAAGGAGAACAGAGAAGGAGCAATGGGATAAAATATATGAGATTTCATTCACTGTTTGAATGATGCACATAAAAAAAATCATTATGCACACAAACCGTAAATATAGAACATCCGTCCATTCAAACTTAGTCAGTGACTAAAGGGATTAGTTGGGGAGACAGAGGGATATGACTAACACGTCTTGGAGACTGTTTCTCAAGTCTAATCCATAAAATGGCTATCCCTCAAAATGTGGTTACAAAAGCAAAATAAAGTTTATAATCCACCAAATAGTGTTTCTCAAAATATTTTTGTCAAACCCAGTGAAATAAACGTCCTGTATCTGGCTCATAGCTCCCAGGCAATGATATTCATCTATTAATTATTAAATGATTGACCTGATTATGTGCACTGAAATACAGTGTGTTTGGCAATTGTCCACATTTTGTAATCTGTTGCAATTTTTATGTATTATTTTGTGGTATTATTCCCTTGTAGCTAATATGAAGGGTTAAACAGTCTGTGTATGTATTTTTTATTCATTCCAGCATTCATGATAAGTGAGGGAAATATTTCATGCATAACAATAAATACCATATTTATTTCCAAGCACATTTTTAATGTAAATTATTCCTTTTTTTTATTGCTGTTCCACGAAATCCTACTACATCTACATTAGTGGAGTGTGGTCCCTGTTCATGAGCTATTTAATCTCTTTGGGCTTGACATTTGAAAGCTTCCATCCCCACCTCGTCCCTATCACACCAAAGAGAAGTGATATGTGCAAATCCAGCATTGTTGTTGCATAAGCTCATGTCTCAATTGTAAGAAATCACCCTAAACCTTTGTCTAATGTTAATGTCATTTCACATTACAGCACAAACAGCTCTTATAAATTCCTTATGCAAAAAAAACCCAGTATAGAGGTAAAGAGGAGAAATTCTCTGAATAGCCTTGCTTAATTTGATATTAAGAGAGTTCAGATTATTCTGCAAAACTGATATGGAATTCTGAGTCATAAAATGAGTGTAAATTAATTCCAGGGGACCTGGAGCACAGCTGTCTGATAAGCATGTTCTGGGTAAAAAAAAAAAAAAACTGTCTAATGATTGACTCTTTAGCTAGTATTAATCCATGGGGCACAATGCTTTGCCATGGAGGCCCTATATTGTTGCTGGTGAGATGCTCTGGCCCCTTGTTGGCAGCAAAGACAAGCTTCAGAGTAAGCCAGCTGTCAGGAGACAGTCCACTAGGTTGGGATTTCAGTGTGCTCAACTAACAGACAAGGAACTGTTATGGTTAACTAAGAATAACTAAAGGCAGTAAAAGAAAGAACAAGGGAACTATGGTCATACCCCATCATCCCCTTAAACAAGAGCCCATTTCAACACTGTAGAGAATCCATTGTGAAAAGTATTGAGAGATTGCAGTGTAAATATTTAGAGACCTTAATGATGCATGGGGCTTGGACACTGTCTCCAGTGAGGTTTATATTAAACAAAGCTGCAGAGGTCATGATGGATGTGTCAGATTACTTGGCCAGCTTGGATATGAATGAGAAAGAAAAAGGCTGTTTGTTGTCAGCCTGGAGAAGGATTTGTTCTTGAAACAATGTGGAGGATGTATCATGTTACAATATGTGTGGCACATTATTGTGAGTGTGATGGATGGGGTAGGGTGAAGGGCGATGGCAGGGCCTAATGAGGTCCAGCTCAGGGTCCCCAACTGGGCAGGATAACGCCTCTGCCTCTGTCTAAACACAGGGCTAGTAATTGACAGATATGGTTCAGGTGATGTTTGGGCTGATTGAGAAAGCTTCCAGCAGAGCGAGAACATTATTTTCCAAGGTTGTAATACATTGAAAACCCATGGAATGATGGTTTTTTGTTTTACTTAGCATATCAATGACTGAAAGCTGCTTTAGTCACTTCTTACATAACTGCTACAGTACCATATTTTAAACAGACAGGATTTATATTGCACTTTGCCAAGGGGGAACTGACCTCATCCACTATATAATGTAGCAGACTCCTGGGTGATGCCACTGCGACTGTGTCCATTTTGTGGCAGGAAGCCCACCACCATATATCAGGCATCTGTTGAGATATGAATAAATATGGGAATGAATTAATGAATTAACTAATGTGCCCAGTTGTAAAACTCTTGGTGTAAGAGGGCAGAACAGCTTTCCACATGGCTTTGTTGTATTTAAGATGTACCTCTAGGCCTATGGTCTGGATTTCATCAACCTAAATAAGATTTGTCACTGACTAAAACAAATAACGTGTGTAGCTTTGTTTGTCCCTTGTGTGGAGATGCTTCAAAACTTTGTTTACTGACGTGTGGAATGTTTGTCTCTTATCATGGGGTTCAGAGAGAGGTGAGAATGCAAATGATTCTGGATTTATAATATTCTGCATGTGTTAAATACACAAGAGTGTAGTATAGACAGACAGCTTACTGACATATCCAACTTTTTTACAGTATGCATATCATATGAGCCAAGTCAAAATAATTAATTATATGAAATACAGTACTGAATGTATTTTAGTGACCTTCCATCTCTGTCAATAGATGGAGGTTATGTTTGGGCTATCACACCACAGGAGATCAGATTAGCAGGCCACACATGTCAAAAGGAGGAGGAGATAGTAGATATATGGTAGATGGACTGGGATGGATCCAGCAGGCAGATTCCTGCAAGGCTCTATCCTATTTACTGGATATCACTAACGCAGCAGCCCCCGCTGCCCGCCTGGCCCACACCCACTGTTTGGTCTGTGAGATTCTCATTTCTGCCCAGCAGCTTGTTTCCTTTCCATTAGCTGGCACGGCACAGGCCCACGTTCATTCAATTACATCCGCTGTACCTGCCAATGGCTCCCTTGCTCCCCAGCCAGACCATCCATGGCCGCTACAGTATCAAGCCAATTGTCCATGGCATCTCTTAGTATCCCCATTCAAATGTAGGATCTGTCACCTATAAGAATAAAGAGAAGAGAGAACAAGAGACAACGGCACTATTACAACCAGTACCTTCTTTTTATTCAAGTTTAACATTGATGCTGCCCTAGTCATTATGATCAAACAGGATTCTTCTTTCAAGGAGTGTCAATAGTTATACCAAATTAAACATCAGATTAAATCAAACCTTTTTTTTTGTGTATGTGGACTTCTTTGAATACGAAATGAGTCTACTTTATTGTAAGGATGCCAGTTGCATTAACTTTAACTAAAGTATTCCTTGGCAGACATTATTATATTTAGAAATGCAATATCTTTCTTCCACTGACAATATCTAAGAAGAGTCTGTCCTGATACATCTGTCAAACACTGCATCTATTTAACCACTCAGACACTAATTAGCTTAAGTTGGATCAAAAAAGGCTGACATCATCAGAAAAAGAACATCATAGACACCAACATGATAAGCCCTGCTAATAATGTTTGCATTTAATTATTCATATACCCTGTATTTTGTAAACTCCTTCACAAAGACATTGTTTCAGAGTCTAACATGTATTGGTGTACTTGTGGAGAGGCATTGCTCTGTGAATAATTGTGCAATAACTTCAAAATGAACAAAGCGGTTATAACCAAGAATAACAGTTTTTATTTCTGGCCATGTGATCTGACCAGGAAAAACTCAAATGGCCTTAGTTACAAAATAATGTGAGAAGAAAGTCATATTGTTTGGTTTTTTTAATAAACCACATTCTGCTCATCTTCTTTGCCTACTCTGCATGTGAAATCCCTCTGTTTTCTTTAGCAATTACGTCCTGGTGTGATTAGGTCAATGATGCAGTACAGTTTGCGTTTTTACTGTCTCTAAGCACAGTGGGGTACCCTGACTTGTCCATCACCACTCTCTCTCTCTCACTCTCTCTCTTTCTGCGAGGAAAAACAGTCCGTGCTCCAATGCCCACCGACTGATAAGGTGTCAGATATCTTGCTCTCTCCATATGATGGGAGCTGCTCTGTTTTTGTTTAATCTGAACTCCTACAGCATCAAAACATTTGAATCATCCTCTTTAACATGCTCTGTGGGATGCCTGCTGATGCCTCAGATCTTGCAGCAGACATCAATATTTTTGGCTGGAGACTTTTAAATAGGACCAGACAGAACTAAACACCATATTTACATAAGAAATAATAGGAAACATGGTGTGGATAGCTGTATTCCTCAGGATTTTAATTGTAGGCCGATTTGGTTCTACATTTGATTCCTGATCTTTGGGAGTCACAAAGATGGTTAGCCTACATAAGCCATTCACTATTCTTCAAGTAATCATACTAATGTATCAATGCATACCTGAAAATAAAGGCACATTTTTTTTTGTCATACAGCATACATGTTAGTCCCCCAAAAAAGTTCCCCATACCTTATTTGTTGAAACTATAATTGGTTCTATATATAGTGCAATGTCTGCTGTGCATTATTTTACTTAGATCACTGGCCCAGTTCCCACCAGACTCAAAAGAGAAACAAAATAGTGGTTCACATCACAGCCAATAAAAGGAGAGAAGGAAGGTGTTGTTCTCACCCAATGACTAATTTGTGCTTTTAGAGAACTGATTAAAACCTGGCACACTTGCTGATTGCTATGCCATCCACCAGTGTCACCTCAGACATGATATCTGTTTTTCCTTCCCTCCCCCTGCTTTAGTCTGCTAAATGCGGCTGTGTGAACAGTGAATCCATTACCCCAGCGACAGCCAAACTAAATTATTAGACAGGCTAATAATCTGACGGAATTGATTGTTCACTATATTCCCAGCCAAATGGCCAATGCAGGAAGGATCATGTTTGATATTCCCTGCTGTAGGACAGGAATAGGACTCTGTGGCTGAAAATGAGCTTTCACCGCCCAGAGTGGAGGGGCCACTGTTCTACTTGTAATCAGAGAAAATGGAAGACTGATGTTTAAACACATTGTTTGATTAGGCTATGTTTATTGCATTGTATGTCCAATGTAAAAAAAAAGAATCATCTGAGTCTTTGCTTCATATGCTAGGTAAATATATGCATGCAGAAAATATATTTGTTTCTATGGAAGCCCATTCCTGCCACCAATGGGGGCCCAGAGTTTTTCCTGATATGGTAGGTTAACCTAACCAGGTAAAACTCCGGATCCTAGTTGTAGGGTATGACATAGTAATAAATCAGCTGTAAAACGGTTTTATGTGGGCTACGATGGGACCAGATTTTTTCTAATCAGGTCATATGGTTTTTAAAAACGGAGTGGCTCCGGTTCCGAATTTTCTGGAAACCTGATTTGCCGTGGCAAAAAATACTGAGATTTCTTGATCAGCGATAAACGCCTTTGTCTGCTGTAGCCTACAATCTTCATGTTGTACACAACGGACATGATCGACATGTTCCAACTACTGCGTTCCAAGCTTCAGTAGGTCATTAAGCATAAGCTTGATTTCATGTTATTTTTTCAGGAGGGGAGTTAGGCTACATGCATCTTTTTACATGTTGTACACAAAAGACATGATCAACATGTTCGTACAAACTCGCAGATACTGTAGTGTTTTGTCCCAATGCAAAAGTGTACAAAACATTTGGAACACCTGCTCTTTCCATGATATAGACTGACCAGGTGAATCCAGGTGAAATGTATGATCCCTTATTGATGTCACATTCAAAATCCACTTCAATCAGTGTTGATGGGGAGGAGACAGGGTAAAGAATAATTTTTAAGCCTTTAGACAACTGAGACATGGATTGTGTATGTGTGTCTTTCAGTGGTGAATGGGCAAGACAAGATATATTTAAGTGCCTTTGAATGGGGTATGGTAGTAGCTGCCAGGCGCACCGGTTTGAGTTTGTCAAGAACTGCAACGCTGCTGGGTTTTTCATGCTCAACAGTTTCCCGTGTGTATCAAGAATGTTTCACCACCCAAAGGACATCCAGCCAACTTCACACAACTGTGGGAAGCATTGGAGTCAACATGGGCCAGCATCCCTGTGGAATGCTTTCGACACATTGTCGAGTCCATGCCCCAACCAATTGAGGCTGTTCTGAGGGCAAAAGGGTGTGTAACTCAATATTATAACGGTGTTCCTAATGTTTTGTACACTCAGTATACATGCAGCTATATAGGCAGCATATCAAACACAAGCAAGACACAGACACACAGTCTAATTAGTGATTTAATGTTATTTTTTCATCATCATTGCAAACATCGGCTAAGCAGGAGGTAGACAGGCAGTCAAAGTAGTAGTGTTCTTTTTCAGCAACTCTGGCTAGCAGATATATGGAAATATGAGGTAGCGACATAGGCTACATCATCATGGTTCAGAAGAGGGTGAGTAAAGAGGGAAAAGTAAAGGGAGGGGGAGTGTGGACAGCAGCTAAGTAGATGAAATGTGTGCGTAAAATAACACATGCGCAGAACGTGATCTGCATCCATAGGTTTCCAGAGGGGCGGGGAGGGGGTGAAAACTCTGTATTCGCAGCCAAGGCCTTTTAATAAACTAGACAACAACTGTAGTTGGACAATAGAACTAACAGGGCTGAGCTTGCTTTATGCAGGGTTGCATAGTGGCCTTTGCATCTGTAATTAAAAAGTTACTCACACATTATGTCATCACTATTGTGTTGATTGATTAGTTCCAGTCAATAATTTTGGATTGATAAGGTCTCAGTAGCCTAGCCACCCGAAGTCTGAATATGTACCAAATTTGATCACGTTCACATTTTCGCTTAAATAAATAGGCCTATTTTAGGCTACGAATACATAGTTTAAGCTATAAATACATGACGTTGCCGCTTCGTTTCCCCTGACCAGAGGGGATCAGAGCGCATTGGCTTCTTTAGGCTACCTGCCGCTGTTGTTGTTATCAACACAAGTTGATTCATGAGGAAAGTCAGTCTAAACAACAGTACTTTGTCCCTCTTTTCAACACTTTTGTGTCAATATTTTTTATTAAACCGAATCAAAAGTGTTGAGACAAATGCATGCTCCCCACACATTTGCCGGCGGCCCTGCTGTGCTAATCTCAACGTGGATAGATGGAAATCACCACATAATGCTACAAAAGAGAAAACATATCTTATATGTACAGTATGTTCTACTTTCTAAACATATCTTGACATTTTTAAATATTATCTCTAAACTTTTAGATAGTATCGATATTAGATTTTTTGGTGGCAGGAATGAGCTTCCATATGTTCTCCCTCTGCGATTAGGGGGGTGCAAAAAAGAACAGATGTCTATATCGGTCCACTAATACAGGACTACTTTTCTAAGATTGTTTTGTATATAAAAGTATGTGGACACCTGCTCGTCGAACACCTCATTCCAAAATCATGGCCATTAATATGGAGTTGGTCCCCCCTTTGCTGTTATAACAGCCTCCACTCTTCTGGGAAGGCTTTCCACTAGATGTTGGAACATTGCTGCGGGGACTTGCTTCCATTCAGTCACGAGCATTAGTGAGGTTGGGCACTGATGTTGGGCGAGTAGGCCTGGTTCGCAGTCGGCACTCCAATTCATACCAAAGGTGTTTGATGGGGTTGAGGTCAGGGCTCTGTGCAGGCCAGTCAAGTTCTTTCACACCGATCTCGACAAACCATTTCTGTATGGACCTCGCTTTGTGCACGGGGGCATTGTCACGCTGAAACAGAAAAGAGCCTTCCCCAAACTGTTGCCACAAAGGTGGAACAACAGAATCATCTAGAAATGTAATTGTATGCTGTAGCATTAAGATGTCCCTTCATTGGAACTAAGGGGCCTAGCCCGAATCATGAAAAACAGCCCCAGACCATTATTCATCCTCTACCAAAATGTACAGTTGGCACTATGCATTCGGGCATGTAGCGTTCTCCTGGCATCCGCCAAACTCAGATTCCTCTGTCGAACTGCCAGATGGTGAAGCATGAGTCATCACTCCAGAGAACACGTTTCCACTGCTCCAGAGTCCAATGGCGGCGAGCTTTACACCGTTCCAGCCGACGCTTGGCATTGCGCATGTTGATCTTAAGCTTGTGTGCGGCTGCTCGGCCATGGAAACCCATTTCATGAAGCTCCCGACGAACAGTTCTTGTGTTGACATTGCTTCCAGAGGCAGTTTGGAACTCAGTAGTGAGTGTTTATGTTTTTCAATTAAAACATTGTATTTGCCTACAGCCTAATTAAACAATGGATCAACAGTATGCTGTTAAGGTCAGTAAAGGTAATAATGAAGGGAATTGTTTTATTTAGAAAAAAAAGCTAACCTGTAATTGGAAGCAAAACAGTTTTGTCATGAAATGGAATACATTGCAACTATTTCACTTTACTCATCTGAAAAGTTTTTATTTTCATTGGGTGTACATTTATTTTGAAGATGAGTTTTGTCTCCATCTCCCTTGACTGCTCTCGGTTCCCAGGGAGGGCTTTACTTCCATCCGCCTGTTTTGATTGGACGAAGATTTCTAAACCTAGTGTAACTATTCGCGCCGTTCTCTTGTGCTGTCTGAGTCTGTGAACATGCGACAGATGAGAAACTGCTTCCATCTGGTATCGCAGGGAAAGGGAAAAGGGGGGTGATTCTACTTAGGCGCCCTTGGCAAGACATCCTGCTTGCATTGCTACTAAGATCTTCGAGCTTCATTTCGTTTCTCTAGAAAGCTGGAGAGGACGTACGCTCCTAAACGGCTGCACCGGATTGATCGTTGGGGATGCTACGGTTTTATTCCTTCACTAATTCTCCTTTTCTCTTGATATCATACTCGCCCTAGGCGCCTAGTTCCACTGTCTTCTCAACCGGTCCACGGTATTCCTCTTATCCAGCGGAACGCACAGGAGGAGAGGCGCTTGGACCAGGAGTGATAACGCAAGGACGGGTCGTGTTGGATGTTCATAGCCATAAAGAAGGGGTCATAGTCTGGTGCTGCTAATGGGACAAGCAGTGGACTGACAACAGTGAGTCTGGTTTTACTCCAAGCAAGGTAAGGAATTTAGCCCATAGTTATTGTCCTATCCATTTATTTTAGTACAGTTGTGTTGTGCCATTTCTGGAGTCATTTGAACTGGAAAATGTGATAGTCCTGGGATTGGACCTAAATTGCTTTTCCGAATGATAACACCTACCCCTCAGAAGCGACATTCATAACTTCAATATGCAATCTGAGTGGACTGTGTCCATTGTATGTCCAACACTTTAAATGCAGTTAATTAGGGGTATAGGTGACTTATTTGGGGGGGTATTTTGATTCTCATCAGGACCGTAAACATAGCCTATATCAAATTATCTCATGTTGTTCACTTTCTCATATATCCTCCGTTTCTAATCGGAAGCTTGTGGGTCCAATTACACATTGACTATTCACTGCTAGTTTGACACACTGGTAGGCTATACTACATATTTGCGCCCATCAATCCATTTTCATGTTTTAGTGACGAATAGCCTACGGGATAACTTTCGCTGCAAGTTTAGCGTATACTGGGATACATTTCTTTGCAATAGTTTGTAGTTAAATAGCTAATTGAACTGAATGGGATGGATAGCCATAAACTATGTATATTATATTTATTGTAATGCGGGACGATATTCCACTTTCTCTCCTGCCTGCATTCATAATACGGTTTTTGTTTTTCATAATTTATTATATCATATTTTAAAGTCAGTTTAATTTATTCAATTGTGTATTTTTTTGTATGTATTGCCATTTGATAGCAGTCGTTTGAATATTTAGTTTAGCCTACTCCTGAGTCACAGTTTTATAGTGATAACAGGTTGGTGTATCATTTACAACTGAATACAAACCGAATTGGGCTAAAAATATTTCTCCGTTATTGCGTCTCTAACCAAGGCTATATATGCCTAGTGTACATTTTTGTTGCATTGATCATCCACATTTTATTAGGCTAAATTACTCAGCAATTCATATTGGAAATGTGAATTCACACGCATTAAAAAAAAAAAATCAATAGGTTATATTCATAGGGAGAAGGTAGCCTAAAGAAAACAGCATGCGTAGATGGTCCATTGCGTCGACTGTATGTATTCACAGAACCCTCAGTATTCATGTCCACAGCTCAAGATTGCTGCTTTCAAGATTAAAATAATCTCCCCTTCCACCCGCTACTACTCTATACCCCCACCGCACTGTTGCTCAGCGAAATGTCTGCTCTGCTTCCCTTCATGTGCTCTTATGGGAACCATTCATATAATAATTTAATGTTCTCCTTATTGAACATGCTTTTACTGATATTATTGATCTGTGTTACGCCCTAATAAGGCATTGAAAAGAAAGAGTGCACATCATAGGGTTTATAATTTAACAAATTGTATTAAATGGTGATTTTACCCCACAAAGTAATTTCCAATTCTTAATTTGTTAACTGCCAATAATTAAAAATGAAAGTGTAATAATGCTTGATGGTGAAATCTTTTGAGCAGCATAACCAGAAGTGAATGACTCACATCAGAGAAGGCTTAGCTCCAATCACAAAGGCATTGGTGTGTGACATGACTGCTGAAAATAGTTGAAATATACATATATCAACGAATCACATAGATTGTTTCATCCCTTATTCCATAGCATATTTCAATTTCACTCAAACGTCTTAAAATCAGTTTTGAACAAAAACAACAACAACAAAAAACATTTCAGAATCATAGTTAGCCTACCTGTTAACTGAACAATTCTCTGAAAGATCAGTTTAGTGTCTGACTGACCAAACTGAATAGACCTCTAAAACTACAGTTACAGGCAACAGTCTTGAAACCCCCCAGAGGAAGAAAATACATGTATTCAAGGAATCAATAGAGGGTGCTGTTGTTCTGTGGACATCTGGCCCAGTTTGCTTACCTCGGCACTAGTCTCTGAGGGGCACTCAGAAAGATGGAGCGCCACCGCCGGTGTTGCCCATGGTCCCAGGGGACGGAGAATTCAATCTAACAGAGGCTCTGGCTAATGCTGTGGCACTTTGTCAGGATTAACATCTTTCTAGTCAGTGGCTTCTGTTACCTTCAGTGTCACATTACCACCTTGGAGTTCTGGGGAGGGGAGAAAAATGAGGCACCGGTTTCCTGCTCTGCTCCACGCTGTGCTATTCCAATTCCACATTACTGTGGGTCGATAACGGAAGAGACTCCATCATTTTCAACAAATAAATGCATTTGTTATTTTGACTGCCAGCTAGAGCTTTTCAAGGAGTTATTTTTCTACTTTGGGAAAAAAAGGAAAGACACAAAAGTGTGCCCTTTTTAAAATGTAGAATCCATGCACAGCCATCAGCCAAATAGAAATAAACATATCTCAGTTTGCTGACCTTGAGCTGAAAAAATATCTGAATATTGCAAGATTTTGGCAGTAAAGCAAGAAGTTCTTGTTTGGCCATGTTTCCTTTAGTATGGATTCTAATCATAAGGTAGTCTACAAATGACTTGACATAACAATATGGCAGCTTTTAAACACACAGTACCTGGACAATTATTAGTGGATGTGACCTAGACCTTGGTCCTCCTGGGGGTGCATGGCAGCCTAATTAAGATATCAAGTTATCTGAATATGTGACACTTCTTCATAACCGTGCTTCCCTGTTACTGTTCAATAGTATGCTAATATGGGACGTCTGTGTCCCTCCATCAGCAGCTAGTAGGGTGACAGATTGGATTTAATCATTATCCTCATGTCGTGGGTCCTAGATTAGGGTACCCCACCATTTCACAATCCAAGACAGTATATACTCAGTGTCTACTGCATGGCTACTACTAGGCTTATTTTCATTCCCTGTGCGTTTCAGTTGTTTACATGTCATTCAGGTCATGTGACAGACATTAAGGTTAGGCTAGGTGGCTTTTAGGCAGTCCCATGATATGCCCACGCCATCTATCTCACAAGCAATGGGACGTGAAAGGAAGGTATTACAGCGTTGCTGGTTGAACATTAGCCTTAGACTTTTTTATTTGGATTTCATGTAATGGACATACACAAAATAGTCCAAATTGGTGAAGTGAAATGAAAAAAATAACTTGTTTCAAAAAATTTGAAAAAATAAATAACGGAAAAGTGGTGCGTGCATATGTATTTACCCCCTTTGCTATGAAGCCCCTAAATAAGAGCTGGTGCAACCAATTACCTTCAGAAGTCACATAATTAGTTAAATAAAGTCCACCTGTGTGCAATCTAAGTGTCACATGATCTCAATATATATACACCTGTTCTGAAAGGCCCCAGAGTCTGCAACACCGCTAAGCAAGGGGCACCACCAAGCAAGCGGCACCATGAAGACCAAGGAGCTCTCCAAACAGGTCAGGGACAAAGTTCTGTAGAAGTACAGATCAGGGTTGGGTTCTAAAGAAATATCAGAAACTTTGAACATCCCACGGAGCACCATTAAATCCATTATTAAGAAAGTGAAAGAAAATGGCACCACAACAAACCTGCCAAGAGAGGGCCACCCACCAAAACTCAGGGACCAGGCAAGGAGGGCATTAATCAGAGAGGCAAAAAAGAGACCAAAGATAACCCTGAAGGAGCTGCAAAGCTCCACAGCGGAGATTGGAGTATCTGTCCATAGGACCACTTTAAGCTGTACACTCCACAGAGCTGGGCTTTACGGAAGAGTAGCCAGAAAAAAAGCCATTGATTACAGAAAAAAATAAGCAAACACATTTGGTGTTCGCCAAAAGGCATGTGGGAGACTCCCCAAATATATGGAAGAAGGTACTCTAGTCAGATGAGAATAAAATTGAGCTTTTTGGCCATCAAGGAAAACGCTATGTCTGGCGCAAACCCAACACCTCTCATCACCCCGAGAACACCATCCCCACAGCATCATGCTGTGGGGATGTTTTTCATCGGCAGGGACTGGGAAACTGGTCAGAATTGAAGGAATGATGGATGGCGCTAAATACAGGGAAATTCTTGAGGGAAACCTGTTTCAGTCTTCCAGAGATTTGAGACTGGGATGGAGGTTCACCTTCCAGCAGGACAATGACCCTAAGCATACTGCTAAAGCAACACTTGAGTGGTTTAAGGGGAAACATTTAAATGTCTTGGAATGGCCTAGTCAAAGCCCAGACCTCAATCCAATTGAGAATCTGTGGTATGACTTAAAGATTGCTGTACACAAGCGGAACCCATCCAACTTGAAGGAGCTGGAGCAGTTTTGCCTTGAAGAATGGGCAAAAATCCCAGTGGCTAGATGTGCCAAGCTTATAGAGACATACCCCAAGAGACCTGCAGCTGTAATTGCTGCAAAAGGTGGCTCTACAAAGTATTGACTTTGTGGGGGTGAATAGTTATGTACGCTTAAGTTCTCTGTTTTTTTGTCTTATTTCTTGTTTGTTTCACAATAAAAAATATTTTGCATCTTCAAAGTGGTAGGCATGTTGTGTAAATTAATTGATTCAAACCCCCAAAAAATCAATTTTAATTCCAGGTTGTAAGGCAACTGTGATGGGTGTGATAGAAGGAGTCAGGCGCAGGAGAGTAATACGCATCCAAAGAGTTTATTCCGTCGATAAACAGTTGCGCAAGCATGTGACAACAAAACTCAGGCACAGGGGAAATATCTACCCTGGCAACAACAAGGTAAGGGTAGCTCAACCGAGCTACACACAGCTCACTACAAACAATAACCCACACAGACAAGGAATCAGAGGGAACACTTATACAATGACTAATTGGGGATAAGAACCAGGTGTGTGTGATAAATTAGGCAAGACAAGCGGAGTGATGATAAATGGATCGGCAGCAGTTGGTAAGCCGGTGACGACGAACGCCGAAACCTGCCCGAACATGGAGGGGAGGCAGCCTCGGCGGAAGTCGTGACAGTACCCCCACCCCTTGACACGCGGCTCCAGCAGCGCGCCAACCCCGGCCTCGAGGACGGCCAGGAGGACACGGAGCAGGGCGAGCCGGATGGCGACGGTGGAAATCCCGTAACATGGAGGGATCGAGGATATCCCTCACCGGGACCCAGCACCGTTCCTCCGGACCGTACCCCTCCCACTCCACGAGGTACTGAAGGCCCCCCCACCCAGGATGGAACGGACCGAGTACACTGGGGCCCCCTTGATGTCCAGAGGAGTTGGAGGGACCTCTCGCACCTCAGACTCCTGGAGCGGACCAGCTACCACCGGCCTGAGGAGAGACACATGAAACGAGGGGTTAATACAGTAATCAGGGGGAAGTAATAACCTATATGTGACCTTGTTGACTCTCCTCAGGACTTTGAACGGCCCCACAAACCGCGGGCTCAGCTTCCGGCAGGGCAGGCGGAGGGGCAGATTCCGGGTCGAGAGCCAGACCCGATCCCCCGGTACAAAGACGGGGGCCTCACTGCGGTGGCGATCAGCATTGGCCTTCTGACGACGCACGGCGCGTTGGAGGTGAACGTGGGTAGCATCCCATGTCTCCTCCGTGCGCTGAAACCAGTCATCCAACGCAGGAGCCTCGGTCTGGCTCTGGAGCCACGGTGCCAGAACCGGTTGGTAACCTAGAACACACTGGAAAGGCGTTAGGTTAGTGGAGGAGTGGCAGAGAGAGTTCTGGGCATATTCTGCTCATGGCAAGAACACCGACCACTCCCCCGGCCGGTGCTGGCAGTAGGACCGCAGGAACCTACCCACATCCTGATTTACCCGTTCCACCTGGCCATTACTCTCGGGGTGGAACCCAGAGGTCAGGCTGACCGAGACCCCCAGACGTTCCATGAACGCCTTCCAGACCTTGGACGTGAACTGTGGACCTCGGTCAGACACTATATCCTCTGGTACCCCGTATTGCCAGAAGACGTGAGTAAACAGGGCCTCCGCAGTCTGCAGGGCCGTGGGGAGACCGGGCAGAGGAAGGAGGCGGCAGGACTTTAAGAAGCGGTCCACAACGACCAGGATGGTGGTGTTACCTTGGGAGAGGGGAAGATCAGTCAGAAAATCAATGCTAAGGTGAGACCATGGTCGTTGTGGAACTAGTAATGGTTGTAGCTTACCCGCTGGGAGGTGCCTAGGTGCCTTACTCTGGGCGCACACCGAGCAGGAGGAGACGTACACCCTCACGTCCTTAGCCAATAGGCCACCAGTACTTTCCGCTCAGGCAGCGCACTGTATGACCGATACCTGGGTGACCAGAGGAGGGTGACGTGTGTGCCCAGAAGATCAGACGATCACGAATAAGAGCAGGCACGTACTGCAGCCCAGCTGGACACTGTGGTGGAGATGGATCTGTGCGTAATGCCTGCTCTATATCCGCGTCCATCGCCCATACTACCGGCGCCACAATGCGGGAGGCCAGGAGTATGGGGGTGTTGTCTCTGGGCCTCTCCTCTATGTCATACAGCCGGGACAGTGCGTCTGCCTTCACATTCTTCCCACCCGGAATGTATGACAATGTAAAATCAAACCGGGTGAAGAAGAGGATTCAGTCCCCTCCCTGCCGGATGTACTCCAGGTTACAGTGGTCCGTCCAGACGACGAAAGGGTGATTCGCCCCTTCGAACCAATGCCTCCACACGGTCAAAGCTCGGACAACAGCCTACAGCTCCCGATCACCAACGTCGTAGTTCTGCTCCGCCGGGCTGAGCTTCTTCGAGAAGAAGGCACAGAGGCAGAGCTTGGGTGGCGTGCCCGAGCAATGGGATAGGACAGCGCCCATCCCTACCTCGGACACATCCACCTCCACTACAAACGATAGTGATGGATCGGGGTGGGCTAGTACCGGAGCTGAGGTGAACAGACCCCGCAGTCTCCTCAAGGCCAGAACCGCCTCAGCAGACTAGCGGAGCCGGGACGGCCCACCCTTCCACAGGGATGTGATGGGAGCTGCGACCTTGCCAAAGCCCCGGATAAACCTTCGATAGTAGTTGGCAAAGCCAAGGAATCGCTGCACCTCCTTAACCGTGGTTGGAGTCGGCCAATTACTCACAGCTGAAATGCGATCTCCCTCCATCTCCACCCCTGAGGTGGAAATGCGGTATCCAAGGAAGGAGATGGACTGCTGGAAAAACATACACTTCTCTGTCTTAGCATAAAGGTCATTCTCCAACAGTCGGGACAGCACCTTGCGAACCAGGGACACATGCACAGTGCGAGTAGCGGAATACACCAGGATGTCATCGATGTAGACAACTACACCGCGACCAAGCATGTCCCGAAACACCTCGTTCACAAAGGACTGGAAAACTGAGGGAGCATTCATCAAACCTTAGGGCATCACCAGGTATTCATAATGCCCCATGGTTGTGCTGAATGCTGTCTTCCACTCATCTCCCTCTCGGATACGCACCAGGTTGTACGCACTCCTGAGATCCAATTTGGTGAAGAAGTGCGCCCCATGCATCGATTCAACCACTGAAGGAATGAGGGGGAGAGGATAACTAAATCTGATTGTCTCCCTGTTCAGTGGTCGATAATCAATGCACGGGCGCAGACCTCCGTCCTTCTTCTTCACAAAGAAGAAACTCGTGGAGGCGGGTGAAGTGGAGGGACGTATATACCCCTGACACAGGGACTCAGAGACATATGTCTCCATAGCCACCATTTCCGCCTGTGACAGGGGGTATATATGATTCCTGGGAGGTACAGCGTCTACCCTGAGGTTTATCGCGCAATCCCCCACCTGGTGAGGTGGTAACTTAGTCGCCTGCATTTTAGAGAACGCTTGCGCCAGATCACGGTATTCGGGGGGAATGCGCATGGTGGAGGTACTATCTGGATTTTCCACCGTGGTTGCACCAACAGAAACATCTAGACACCTACCCTGACACTCACGCGACCACCCCGTGAGAGCCCTCTGCGGCCATGAGAAGGTGGGGTTGTGGAGTGCTAACCAAAGGATACCTAATACCACAGGGAAAGCAGGAGATTCAATAATTGAAAAAATCACCTGCTCAAAATGATTCTCCTGAGAGATCATGTTGACTGGTATAGTGACTTCCGTAACAAATCCGGACCCTAATGGTCGACTGTTGAGTGCTCTGAGGGGACGTGGAATGGAGAGGGGAAACAATGAAATGCCTTGACGGCGTGCGAATGCCCTATCCATAAATTTCCCAGCTGCACCTGAATCAACTAGCGCCTTACACTGGGGAACTACCATGTGATCGGGAATGTGGATAGGTAGGGTACAGTGCGCAACAGAGGGCTCTGAACAAGTATGGGTGTTCGATACCTGGGGTGATGCGTGAGTGCCCTGCCTGCCGCCTCCAGGCCCAAAAGAACGTTGACTACGACGTGTGGTGGATTGTCCCTTCATGCCACCAGAGTGGCACTGTCGCTGTCCTCCTCCGCTCTCTCGACCCTCGGGCGGGTGGTCGAATACCGCCCGAAAGAGGCGAGCGAACTCCCTGTAGTCCTCCAATGCGGCTCCTCCTTCGTTCCACACTGCGTTGGCCCACTCCAGGGCTTTCCCACAGATGCAGGAAACGAGGACGGACACCTTCTCCCGCTCCGATGGTGCCGGCCTGATGCTGGTGAAGTAAAGCTCCAATTGGAGGAGGAATCCCTGGCACAGCACCGCTGTCCCCTCAAACGCCCGTGGTCGGGATATCTGGAGCCCTCCTGGTGCTGGGGTGTAGGTGGCTGGATCCGGTTGGCCAGCTGGTCTCGACAGATCGGGTCTGCTCCTCTCCAGTCATTGGACTACCTGAAGAACCCAATCCATCGCTTCCCCCAAGCTGGCCAGCATCGTGGAGTGCTCCTGGACCCGTGCCACGACTCCAGGCATGCGCTCTTCTCCCACTGACTCCATAGCGGGTGGGTGATTATGTGATGCGCGTGATAGAAGGAGTCAGGCGTAGGAGAGTAATACGCATCCAAATAGTTTATTCCACCGATAAACAGTTGTGCAAGCATGTGACAACAAAACTCAGGCACAGGGGAAATATCTACCCTGGCAACAACAAGGTAAGGGTAGCTCAACCGAGCTACACACAGCTCACTACAAACAATCACCCACACAGACAAGGAAGCAGAGGGAACACTTATACAATGACTAATTGGGGATAAGAACCAGGTGTGTGTGATAAATTAGACAAGACAAGTGGAGTGATGATAAATGGATCGGCAGCAGCTAGTAAGCCGGTGACGACGAACGCCGAAACCTGCCCGAACATGGAGGGGAGGCAGCCTCGGCGGAAGTTGTGACAGCAACAAAATAGGAAAAATGCCAAGGGGGGTGAATACTTTTGCAAGCCACTGTAGTAATAGTCAAGTAATAGAATAACCACCCAGTCTCATTTAATGAAGCATTCTGGACAAAAATAATATTGAATAGTGGTGTTAATATCTATTTTCATTCCCTAATTACAGCATTGATAGTGGGTGGACAAATTAGATATTTAATTAATAGTTACAGAATTATGCAGTACTAATATTGCTTGACACTGATGAAAGTAGGACCATGGCTCAGTTTATTCAAAGCTGTCATTATTGTTGCACTCCGCATATTGCTGGGTAAGTCACTATGTGTGTGCACAGAACACTGTCACTTACCCTCAAGAGCATCATTGATAATAATTTCATGTTCAAGCAATATAAACATGAGTTATTTCTACTCATATACATACAGTGAGGGAAAAAAGTATTTGATCCCCTGCTGATTTTGTACGTTTGCCCACTGACAAAGACATGATCAGTCTATAATTTTAATGGTAGGTTTATTTGAACAGTGAGAGACAGAATAACAACAAAAAAATCCAGAAAAACGCATGTAAAAAATGTTATAACTTGATTTGCATTTTAATGAGGGACATAAGCATTTGACCCCTCTGCAAATCATGACTTACTCCTTGGTGGCAAAACCCTTGTTGGCAATCACAGAGGTCAGACATTTCTTGTAGTTGGCCACCAGGTTTGCACACATCTCAGGAGGGATTTTGTCCCACTCCTCTTTGCAGATATTCTCCAAGTCATTAAGGTTTCGAGCCTGACGTTTGGCAACTCGAACCTTCAGCTCCCTCCACAGATTTTCTATGGGATTAAGGTCTGGAGACTGGCTAGGCCACTCCAGGACCTTAATGTGCTTCTTCTTGAGCCACTCCTTTGTTGCCTTGGCCGTGTGTTTTGGGTCATTGTCATGCTGGAATACCCATCCACGATCCATTTTCAATGCCCTGGCTGAGGGAAGGAGGTTCTCACCCAAGATTTGACGGTACATGGCGCCGTCCATCGTCCCTTTGATGCGGTGAAGTTGTCCTGTCCCCTTAGCAGAAAAACACCCCCAAAGCATAATGTTTCCACCTCCATGTTTGACGGTGGGGATGGTGTTCTTGGGGTCATAGGCAGCATTCCTCCTCCTCCTCCTCCTCCAAACAAGGCGAGTTGAGTTGATGCCAAAGAGCTCGATTTTGGTCTCATCTGACCACAACACTTTCACCCAGTTCTCCTCTGAATCATTCAGATGTTCATTGGCAAACTTCAGACGGCCCTGTATATGTGCTTTCTTGAGCAGGGGGACCTTGCGGGCGCTGCAAGATTTCAGTCCTTCACGGCGTAGTGTGTTACCAATTGTTTTCTTGGTGACTATGGTCCCAGCTGCCTTGAGATCATTGACAAGATCCTCCCGTGTAGTTCTGGGCTGATTCCTCACCGTTCTCATGATCATTGCAACTCCACGAGGTGATATCTTGCATGGAGCCCCAGGCCGAGGGAGATTGACAGTTCTTTTGTGTTTCTTCCATTTGCGAATAATCGCACCAACTGTTGTCACCTTGTCACCAAGCTGCTTGGCGATGGTCTTGTAGCCCATTCCAGCCTTGTGTAGATCTACAATCTTGTCCCTGACATCCTTGGAGAGCACTTTGGTCTTGGCCATGGTGGAGAGTTTGGAATCTGATTGATTGATTGCTTCTGTGGACAGGTGTCTTTTATACAGGTAACAAGCTGAGATTAGGAGCACTCCCTTTAAGAGTGTGCTCCTAATCTCAGCTCGTTACCTGTATAAAAGACACCTGGGAGCCAGAAATCTTTCTGATTGAGAGGGGGTCAAATACTTATTTTCCTCATTAAAATGCAAATCAATTTATAACATTTTTGACATGCGTTTTTCTGGATTTTTTTGTTGTTATTCTGTCTCTCACTGTTCAAATAAACCTACCATTAAAATTATAGACTGATCATGTCTTTGTCAGTGGGCAAACGTACAAAATCAGCAGTGGATCAAATACTTTTTTTTCCTCACTGTACTTGTTATGGTGCTGAATAAGACAATCATAACACATGTAAAAAAGTCCAAGTAAATTACATGATTATTCTTCAGTCTGAAAACGACACCTTTATATAAGAGAAACAGGAGCAGTTGGGCTGGTAGACGTAGCCCTGAGTGTGTAAAGATACTACAAGACCAGAACACCATGTTTCTTCCATGCCACCTTTAGTGTATAACATTGTGATCTGAAAGGGCTCTTCGTAAGACCATATAAAGTATTTTTTTTCTCTCTTACCTCGTAAGTGCAAAGCTGTGTGTGTGTCAATGTCTATTTTAAGGGAGCCAACATGGAGGCCATATAGTCACCTCCTCCTTGGGGTACCTTTTCATGACAGTAACTTATGTAGAAATATGTTTTGCTTTCTAACATGGTATTTTAATGTAACACTTCTGATTAACATACTGGAGGAGTTCTAATACTCTCTAGAGCTTGTGTATAGAAGGGGAGCTTTGAAAGTGCATGGGAATATGTCATACTTTATTGCTGGTGATCAACTCTGAAGCTGTGCACAAGCTGTGTGTGTGATGTGAGCATCAGCATTTATGTGAGTGTGGATATGTGGACACATGCTCAAACTGTGTCCATATGCGTGTCAAAAGCACAAGCTTAACATACTGAAGGCCAACATGCCAAATGCTGCATGAAGCTTAACTGATTATGGGGTTAATTTAGGTAGGGCCTCATTTACACTACCAGAGTTGCAGTCTAAATTATCCACTCATTAAAACAGGCCTCTCAGGAACATTCTAATGCCTTTATTAACCTTCCTTCCTCTGTTTCCTGGAGGGGACATGTTGGCTGAACTGGATTCGATGTCTGGCAGCAGCATGCATAGTCATTCTCTCATGTCAAATCCACACTTTGATCAAATGGCGCATTATCATATTGCTTTTCTTTAATCTTGATGCTTGTCATGATGTTCTAACACATTTCCCCTCATAACTGTTGTGTATATATACATTTTTGCCTCACATGAACTTGGGAAAAGGGGGTAGAAGTCACACAAAGTTATACAATTCCATAATTGTTGATAATGGCAAGTTTTGTGCTGTATGTTTGCTCTGAGTATCTTTTGTGTCCTGGAAAGCTTTGTGTCATGAGAGGGTTTGGCTGAATTTCACCCTGACTTAAAAAAAAACGAAAATCAGACGTTCCTATTACATTTACATTCTAGTCATTTAGCAGACTCTTTTATCCGGAGCGACTTACAGTTAGTGCATTCATCTTAAGATAGCTAGGTGAGACAACCACATCCTATCTGTAACATAGGATAGGATAGATAAAGACATAGTGGAGACAGAATCTATCTATAACATCCTATCTGTTGGCAGTGAGTTGGTAGGCTAAGGCTACTGACGTACAGTATAACTCCATTGCAATCAGCTTTTGCTGCACAACATATCTGCAACTCTTTCAACATTCTTTGAAGCTTCATCTATCTTCCCTCTTTCATGTAAGGACACAATTAATGTGAATTCAGGGCATGCTCTTCGTTGCATAAGAAATAGCCTGCTCATGGAGGCAAGGATTTTCACTGTAATGGGATATATGTACATATCTGTACTACAGCTGAAGCCACTACCTCTATTTTTTTGTCTTCCAAGAAACAGACAATAGACACTGACAATTTTCTCTAAGATATGCTTGCGTACCACTACTAGTCCTTGAATAAAAAATATAATGTATGAATGTATGCAATAAGTCCTGGATTTTCTTTGCAAACTTGATTCCTAAATGAATTCCGCTCCAGATGCAGTCATTGCGATAGTGCCATTTTCTCATGGTAATATCGAAAGTAACTGCTTTGATAAGAGCTATGGCCAAGCTGACCTTTAAAAATAAAACACAGTCCGTAAGGTATTTGGCTTAAATATACTGTATGTATGGTAATATGGCAGAGTTCTCTCCCAGGTCTTAGGAGACCTTCTTAGCCCTACTTTCCTGAGAGCAGAGGTGACTAGCATTGCTTTTCCATTTCGAAGAAGAAAATAGTGTATATGCTGTTTGTTTGGTATAGTCTTTGTTTGTTTTTTTACTGACAACTGACAGTCATTGCATGGTGCTTTTCTGCACTGTTGTTCCAAGGCATTAGCAGACGTGTCATGCATATTTCTGATAAGACTTTGCACTTGACATCTAATGCCATTGTACTGTAGGTTAAAAAAGCAAGGGCACTGAGGGGCGCTAGGGAAGGGGCAAATAAATGAGCTAGCTGAACAATGCCGCTTTTGAGCTTTTTTAATAAGATAATATTACACAGAGGATTCCATTCATGCTGCACAGCCATACAGTATGTCATTATGGTGTTGGTTTACTGTGGAAATGCTGACTGCTAAAAATACACAGAAAACACTGTTGCGTTGACCTAAGACCGAAGTACAAATGCAGACCCCTGGTTGAAAACAATAATCTTAAGCATCTCGGAGGTGCGCCTTGTAATCAACCTCAACACTTACTTTCCTTTTTAGCCTTTTAAGGGGTGGAGGAGGAATTGATTAGCAATGACAGGCTCCATTACACCCACTCTACATCTGCAATAACCCTAATTGTTGGTTACCCCCACACCAGCCCAGTCAACAACAGAAAGCACCTAAAGAAAAAGAGCACAAGGGGTAAGTGTTTCTGTTTAAAGGAACCGCTAAGATGGAACACAGTCACTAACTGTGCAGCCCATCCTCCCCGTGCTTTAATGCTAAGATAACATCTTTTTGATTTATAAATCACCCGTAGTCTGCAATCAGAGTGCTAAGTGCACCAGGTTCATTCATTATTTGCTGGCATATGGTGATACATTTGCATAATCAGCTAATGCTTACTCTAATGCTCTTCCTTTTATCCTTTGCTGTGCCTATTGGCAGTATGAGATTCAGGGCAATTCAACTCTTCAGAGATGTGCACTCATCGTTATATAGTGTAATTATAAGTCTTGGAGGATTATGAAAGAAAGAATGAAACCCAAACTGAGAATCACAACCTGCTTGTTGTTCAAATTTTTGTTGATGTGCAGCTATTTGAAAGTTGTGTCTGTAGATATGAAAAGAGCCCATGTTAATTGCGGATGCATATTCCATCTTTGAATGTGTATCAGTTGATTCAGCAGCCTGTGAAATTAGCTGAATTTGGCTAAGTAACTGAGAATGGCAGGTGGAAATAACAGTGTTTCACAGTGTCTGGTTCTTTTGCATTTGTTTGTATGTAATTTTGAATGAGATGGAAAGAGCTAACTACTTGCTGGCATATATTTGGAAGAGTCCTCCCATACTGTCTGAAGACACTTTGAAAAGGGATTTATTTTCACCCACCTTTTGGGCTACTCCATGGGAGGTAGCTAGGATTGATAGTGTGTTTTTCTAGGGAAAGCAGGGTTTTGATAGTAACATTGGAAACATAATACAACATATGAAATTGGATTGGAAGCTTGATAGATCGAGACTGTAAGAGGCAACACAGATTTCAATAGGCCTTTTCATTTCCACTGTCCTTATTTTCTTCATTGTGTCCGTTTATTAGGTACACCCATCGTACCGGGTCGGACCCCTCTTTTTCCTCCAGAACAGGCATGCTGCGAACAGCCCGTTACATCTCATCCCAAATATGCTCTATTGGGTTGAGGTATGGGTCTTGGGCTGGCCACTTAAGTAACCTGAACTCACTGTCATGTTCCAGCCGATGTTTTTCCTCTCCTCAATTGTCCAGTGTTGGTGATTGCGTGCCCACTGGAGCCGCTTCTTCTTGTTTTAAAGCTGATAGGAGTGGAACCCGGTGTGGTTGTCTGCTGCAGTAGACCATCCGTGACAAGGATCGATGAGTTGTGCGTTCCGAGATGCCGTTCTGCACACCACTGTTGTACTGCGCTGTTATTTGTCTGTTTGTAGCCCGCTTGCACGATTCTTCTTCGACCTCTCTCATCAATGAGCTGTTTTCTCCCACAGGACTGCCGCTGACTGGATGTTTTTCGTTTGTCGCATTCTCGGTAAACCTTGCGTGAAAAGCCCAGGAGGGTGGTTGTTTCTGAGATACTGGATCCTTGTGCGCCTGGCACTGACGATCATACCACGCTCAAAGTCACTTAGGTCACTTGTTTTCCCATTCTAATGTTCAATCGAACAGGAACTGAATGCCTCGATGCCTGTCTGCCTGCTTAATATAGCAAGCCACGGCCACGTGACTCACTGTTTGTAGGAGTGATCCATTTTCGTTAACGGGGTGGTGTACCTAATAAATTCTCCGGTGAGTGTATATTGTGGAGGTGCTGCTTGTAATAAAGTGAAGGCCAAGAGCTCTGTCCAGCTTCTTCCCACCTCAGAGTAGGACTGTAATTGTCACACTGTCTGTAATAAAGGATTGTGAAACTTCTCCCTATCTATCTCAGGCTGCCTGACCATCCTTAGTGTTGTCCACCTGCTACCTCACTACCTCCACCTCTCTGCAAACTTCAGTCAGAATTCATCCCCCTCCTCTCTGAGCTCAGCAGCAGCCCTATCAGACTGTTCTATCTGAGCTGAGGCTCCTTCACTTGATATTATCCCTCATCAGTCTGTTAGCACCCTGCCAGTCACCCAGGCTCTCCTCTCAGCACCCTTAAAAAAAATGGATTGAATGTGTCTGTGTGATGTAGGCCTGTCTTCCTTGGGGAATCCAAGATTACTTTGAGATAGGCCAAACACAAGCTACACCAGTCCAGGGGCCATCTTGTCAGTCACAGCTGGAGGAGAGTAAGACAAAACAGAGCCCTAAGGCCTCCATGCTGTAATTGAGATATATGTGGTCTTAAAAGCTTTGGTAATGTATACTAATACTTTCAATCCTGCCTTTAGACAATTCAGTGGAGCGTGAATAATCAGGGTCTGCTCCCAGTTGTCTCAGTCCTTTGGTCACCCTCTGCCTCAGAAAGGGTCACAATGTCAGCAGAAGGTTACACAAAGGGATCTGCTCTACAAGTTGAAATAAAAGGCTCTAACCAGAGGCCAATTAGGAATTGTCTGGAGAATGTAATATAGTTTTATTGATATAAAAAAACGATGAAGTAAACCTTGGACTGGCTGCATATGATCTTCGATTTCTAAGAGTGAGCATGTATTTCAGAGGAGAGGGAGTTAGTGAGACAAAGGTTTTTGAATTCATCGAATTCAAGTTACCACACATGTAAGTGTAAGTGCAGTCAGCACATACTGTAGCAGCTGTTAGGGCATCATACGCCTTAACATACTGGGGTGAAACAAGGAGACCAGATGCACTCATAGTCTGTTGACTTTATATGGTCTTTGGCATTCACAGCTTTGTTACAGTGATCTTCCGAGCTTCAGAATTACCCATGGAAGGAAATCTGTCTCATATGAATTATGAAACAAAAATACCCCCCGCGGATGATCTTCAGTAGTTTGTTTACTTTTTGTGGAAGAGGGATGCAGGCTATGTACTGTGGTATAATGTGGTATTCGCTTCCATCCTGGATGCATTAAAATTGTATAGGTATGCAAATAATTTCTCTCGTTTCTCATTTTAGATTTTTTTTGTCATTATAATAGGAAATGGAGTGTCATTGATTACATTTCTTTATTTAATTTTGTACATCTAAAGTTCTCATTTCCTCTAGGGGAAATTGTATGGGAATCAATAGCAGTGAGTCATAAAAAGGGAAGGGGGAAGAGGATGTATGCATGTGAACCCTATTGCGATGGAACATCTGGTGGCCCACTCAAATGTTTTTTCTGCTTTTGACGTGCAGATTCCAACCACACAAACCAGTCAAACACAGTGACACACGAAGGCTAGAGAAAAAAACCTTGCCACCACATGTTCTCATACTGATGCCGTGGCACTTTTTGATCAACTTATTTTTCTGCACTCAGTCATGTGGTCATGAAGACGGTTTTATTTATTTTATAACCATTAAGACCAGTGAATTTGTGAATAATTTATTTAGTTCTGCTTCTAGTAGCTTTGCTAATGGGGAATTATTTGGTCACAAAGGCATACATTTGTAAATGAGGCTGATAAACCTTTGGTGCAGAAAAGGAGTGTTTTGTCTGACACAGGAATTCTCTTGTCCACTGTTTTGGTTGTCAAGTGTTCAGGGAAGGCAGGATGTGTACCAGGGCCACAATGGCCCTTTCATACAGGCATCTCAGATGCTGGGAGATTCAGTCCTGCCTCTTTTCACAGTGCCCTAATCTCTTTATCAGCTCTCAACAATGAAGGATTGAGCCCCCCCCCCCCCCCCCCCCCCCCCTTTCTCTTCTCCTGAGCCAGACCCCTTGATTCAGGACACTGGAAAGGGGAATAGTCAATACTGACCACACTCTTCCCCTGGACAGCAGCACACTCAGCACTGTCTGAAAGAGTTTGAAGTATGTTGTCACTTTCCATTTGACTCCATGGGTAATATGGCAGACAATGCTAAAACCGAAGGAGGGAAAAAAGAGAGAAAAGGAAAGAAATAAAAAAGTTTTCCTCTTGCATCTATTATGTATTGTTCGCTTGGGTTGTTTCAAACTGTCAGGGTAGCTTTGCATCAGTGAACCCATTCACCACTCTGGAATTGGCACCTATTAGACCCCACCAGCTCTCCTCCACTGTGTCTGCAGGGAAGCCATTTTGATTTCTGTCCCAGAGCTGTTTGTCAGCCTCCATTGAGATGGCTTTTCTGTGACTGGAGGCCCCTCTGGGTCATTTCTCATTCTGTGTGTTTGGAAAGTGCATTAAAGTATTTTAGGCGCCACTGATTGGTATGAGGCCAAGTTTCAGCTAATTTCCTACCTCTGTTAACTCCCTCATATCTAGGGATTTCTGTCACTTTAAAACTTTTCTTCTGAGAATAATTTAAAGTCTTGAGATTATATTGTAATTGAAAGCAGTTTGGCAATCTTTCCATGGCCTTTGTTTCTTGGGATGAGTTTTACGGCAGGGCAGAAATTATTACTACATGGGTTAAGTGGCTGACTGTGCGTGGCCCAGGGATTTTTTGGGATTTGGGGATTTTGGGGATTTTGGCCCTCTACTTCCCCAGAGTCAGATGAACTCCTGGATTTTTATGACTCTGCATCCAGTATGAAGGAAGTAAGAGGTAGTTTTAGCACAATGACTGGAAGTCTATGGTATCTACTAGCAAGTTACCATAGACTTCCAGTCATTGTGCTAATGCTAGCTAGCAATTGCGCTAACACTAGTTAGCAACTTCCTTCAAACTGCACGCAGAAACATAAAAATGGTATCCACGAGCTCATCTTACTCTAGGGAAGTAGATAAAGGGCTTCATTGCCAAAATCCTGAAGTATCCCTTTAAGGAAATCAGTTTTTTCCCTTTATAATTGAGGCAGTTGAGCATGAGCAGCACAACCAGTGAAGGACCAGGAATGTCATGGCCTGCTCAATGGAAACGACTGTGGGCTGAAAGATGCCTGTCACTCCCGCAAGGACATCGGGGCTGTAATCTCCAGGAGGGAGGGTGTAGTAAACAAGGGCCTGATCGTAATGGAGGGCAGGAGTGGGAGATGGGAAGGCATGTCTCCTGCTGTGCCTTCCACCGGAACACCAGGACCCTTACCATACCATAACCCTGTCACCCCCGACACTCCCACCAATTCAAACAAGAGAGCAAACAAGCCCCAGCTTCTATTTTCTGTCATGTAAAACGGTAGTCTTTTAATGTGCTGCCAAAAAGGCTTGTTCCCGTTAGTACTTAGCCCTCCTTTCCCGACAATCAAACCATTCACCTTTTATTTATTTTACACTGGGAGGAAACCTACTTTGCTTTTGAAGGCCAGATGCATTATTGCAGGCCTGACAGCTGCTTCCATTTGAACTACCTTTACATTTTAATCATTTAGCAGACGCTCTTATTCAGAGCAATTAGGGTTAAGTGCCTTGCTCAAGGGCACACCCACAGGTTTTTCACCTAGTCGGCTTGGGGATTAGAACCAGCGACCTTTCGGTTACTGGCACAACTTAACCACTAAGCTACCTGCCACCCCAACTACTCTCCTTAGTTACAGCAGTGCTTTGGTTTATTCTATGGCTTCCTAAGATGTTACAAATGGATTTCATCATACCCGTTTTGGCATTAAACTCCATCGATATTGTGTCCCCCTACACCATCTTTGAAAGACCTTTAAACCTGGTCCTATTCTCATGTGCTTGGTTTAGTTTATGCCTGTTTTGTGGTCTTGTGCCTCAATTCTGTGCACAGTACGGCAGAGACAGTAGCCGTGTCCGAACGTCCTAAATAGGGCATGCAAAAAAATAATGTTTTATAGTATGTGAATTTTCGTTAATCGAGTATGGTTTAAATGCCTGGATGTTGTACTCATTTCGGCTCTTCATCTAGTAGAATTCAATGCAAACTTTTCCACAATGCATTGGAAGAAGGGGGCTGTGAGTGATACGCCCTAGTTTTCTTAAAGTAGCCAAACAACAAAACTAGGCTACTTAATTGGGAAGATGCCGAATAGCGAAGCTTCTGCGGCGGTGTTCAAATGTAGGTTAAGTAATTTTTTGTTCTCCTTAAAATGAGCACGAATATTGCATCATAGGCTACATCTTTGAACACAGAAGTCGGATTTCTGTTTTCTCATTGAAAAGCTTTTCTTGCTCTCTTGGCCTTCGTCAACGAAATACTAAACCATCTTTTGATTTCTGAATGTGTCAGCACCGGGGACTCGGGATGTGGCTGCGTTATTAATGTCATGATAATCAGCTCTTTTGAACATATGGATTGTTTTAGTTTTGTACGCTAGACTACCTATTTAATTATTTAATTTATGGATCAATCCTTAGCAGTCATTTGGATCTAGTTCAAATAAAATAAAATTTAATAAAATTTACATGTACCGAATACAACAGGTGTAGACATTACAATGAAATACTTACTTACAAGCCCTTAACCAACAATGCAGTTTTAAGAAAATAGAGTTAAGAAAATATTTACTAAATACACTAAGTAAAAAAAAAAGTTACACAATAAAATAGCAATATTGAGGCTGCCAGCACCGAGTCAATGTGCGGGGGTACAGGTTAGTCAAGGTCATTTGTACATGTAGGTAGGGGTAAAGTGACTATGCATAGATAATAAACAGCGAGTAGCAGCAGTGTAAAAACAAATGGGGCGGGGTGTCAATGCAAATAGCCCGGGTGGCCATTTGATTAATTGTTCAGCAGTCTTATGGCTTGGGGGTAGAAGCTGTTAAGGAGCCTTTTGGACCTAGACTTGGCGCTCTGGTACCGCTTGCCGTGCGGTAGCAGAGAGAACACTCTATGACGTGGGTGACTGGAGTCTTTGACAATTTTTTGGGCCTTCCTCTGACACCGCCTAGTATATAGGTCCTGGATGGCAGGAAGCTTGGCCCCAGTGATGTATTGGGCCGTACGCACTACCCTCTGTAGCACCTTACGGTCGGATGCCGAGCAGTTGCCATACCAGATCAGTGCTTTAGTTTATTATGTTGCTGTCCAGCAGTTCTGAAATTGCGATGCACCCGACTGTCAATGTTTTTCTGTGCAATAACCTTTGAAAAGTTTTGGTGTGCATACTAGGCTGTTTGATTTAATTTATATATGTTACAGCACTTTGGTTTCACGGAGGAATACTGTATGATGAAATGGAACTAAATGATCTGTTTCTGTCTTCAGTCCTTTTTAAATAGGATAGATTGGCTATATGGGCTACGGTATAGGTCGAAGGTGATAGTCTGCCTTTAACCAGCCTGAGTAGGCCTATAACTCCATTCCTATTCTATTCAGAGTTTAGAGAAATTAATCAAATTGGAAATTAGCTATTATCAGGCTGGTTAATGCGATGCATGTCTGTTGAATTTGGAAAAGTCCACCCGGACATGGCCCCGCTCCACCTACTCAGCCAGTCAGGATCCGCTACTGCGTTGCGGCTGTGGCATACTGCATACTTTTTACTAAAACAGTACGTGCTAAAAAGTATGCGACAATGAGTACATAGTATGCAGTTTAAGTATGTAGTACGCTAGTATGGATATTCGGACACAGCCAGTGTCTTCTGTTGTTTAGAGAGAGGTGCAGCAGCCTTGGTCTCAGCACATCCACCTGAATAAAGCGTTTCAAAAACAATTTGCCAACCCGACTTTGAAGGAGGGGGCGCTTGCATGCCTCACAGTTAGATTTGTGTTTGGTGTAAACACTGAAGTTTCTTGCACCCTCGTCCTTAGTGCCTTTATCTGCTCCCATCTCCTGCTCAGGGCTCGGCAGGTTGCCATAGAAATAGCTAAAGGGCAGAGTCAGACACTACTCGATGAAAAATGTAAAGGCTCACATGTTAGGGCCATAAATATGCCAGGTGTATAGTAGCTCATACTGATGGCTGTATATTTTTCAATCCATAAAAATGTGGGTGTAAATGATCAGGGGTTAAGCTGAGGTGGGCATACAGATTGACTTCCTTTTCCCATTCACAAGCCACTAAACAATACAGCACTTGGACTACCACTGGCACTTAATATGAGCAATTACATGCCTGACTAGAATGTGAGATCTTAGTTTTGGGGATTTAGTTGAGTCTCCTGGGTGTTTGTATGGGTTGATAAGTGGCCCTGTGGTCCTGTGTCTGGCTACATTAGGGACTGAAGCTGGAGCTGCACTTGGCAGTAAAAACAGGCAGATGTGGCCATTTATCACCAGCCTTCGCTCTGCAAGCAAAGCAGCACCTGGGGGCCTCTGCAGGAGGGAGAAAGACTGAGGTAAAGAAAGAAAGAGAGATGGAGGAAGAGGGAGAGACAGAGAGAGCGAGGGTCAGACAGGAATGTGGATGTCTGCCGAAGCCATTAGAAAGTGAAACTGCTCAGCCTCGACTGAGATTTCTGAATGGATTTCCTCAGATAAGACATTGATACTAAACTGACCTCATTTTTTTCTCCTGCACCTTTCAATTCTGTGTACAGGCTATGAACAGGCATTTTTCAAAAGAGCCCATGTAAAAATGCTACTTCATCTTATTCTAATTTAGCTGATACACAAGCACACATTCATCCAGTGAGACTTGCTGGGTTCAGTTGGTATCTGGGTTTTGCAAGCCCCTGCTTTGATAATGTAATAAATAAAGTTGACCAGTGCCGCTCAAGGCCCATTTTCCCCAAGCGTCAGTGTTCAGAATGCAGCAAACATTGCTGGTCAGCCCCCCTAACCCACCTTATTCTGAAGTGACTTTTCAATTACATAGTGGAGCTGCAAGGGAAAGGAACTTGACAAAACCTATGACATAAACCATTTATAATGCAGCTCCATCATAGCTCCCAATGTCAAATCAGCCTGGATAGTTAATTTAGAATACGTTTTTACATTAATAATCGCACATTATTTCAGGGAAACAATAACAGATTATGACTGGCCAGTGGCAGTTCTCGAAGTCTAGGGATTGAGAAGAGAAACATTATGGAAAGTTTAGTCACTGTGGGAGTATGGTTGAGACTGGGACTTTCCAGTATTGCAATGCAGACAGGGCACCACATTGTGTGTGTGTGTGTGTTTGTGGACGTGATTAACTATTCTTGTGGGGACCAGAAGTCCCCACAAGAATAGTAAACTAACACAAATCTGACCAACTGGGGACATTTTTTTGGTCCCCCACGAGGTCAAATGCTATTTCTAGGGGGTTTAGGGTTAAGGTTAGATTTAGTGTTAGGGTTAGAATTAGGTTTAGGGTTAGGAGCTAGGGTTAGATTTAGGGTTAGGGTTAGAAGCTAGGGTTAGGTTTAGAGTTAGGGTTAAGGTTAGGTTTTTGGGTTAAGGTTAGGGTTAGGGTTAAGGTTAAGGTTAGGGTTAGGGTAAGAGTACAGGTTAGGGTTAGTGTTAGGTTTAGGGTTAGGGGTTAGGGAAAATAGGATTTTAAATGGGACTGAATTGTGTGTGAGAGAGAACAAGAGAGAGAGAGACAGAGAGAGAGAGAGAGAGAGAGAGAGAGAGAGAGAGAGAGAGAGAGAGAGAGAGAGAGAGAGAGAGAGAGCGAGAGAGAGAGAGAGAGCGAGAGCGAGAGCGAGAGAGAGAGAGAGAGAGAGAGTGAGAGAGAGAGCGAGAGAGAGAGAGTCAGAGACTGTGTGTATCTTAGGTCTAAGATAACTGCATAATTGATTTTCTTGCCCTTATTTTTATGGAGGACTAAAAGTGCCACAATTAAATAAATAAATACACCATTAAATAATTACTTAAATGTGTCATTAATTAATTCAAATTAGAATTAAATACATAAATGTGTTATTAAATGTGTCATTAATTAATTCAAATACCGATTCATTTTATGTAAAATACATATATAATAATTTCACTATTTACATTTACATTTCATGGTCCTGCGTTGGAGTGCTTCCTGAATTACTTAAAACTGTCAAACTGACCCATCAAAAGTTGGTAGGCGGAACCTAACGCCTGATTGGTTACCCTCTGCATCAAGCCAAGACAAATCAATTCCGGATAATGTCAGCAGGTCCTGCTTCTACATCCTCTGCTAAGTTTAAAATGTCTCTAACCAACTCCCTGGAAAGTTCACGGAGATCCTCCATTGTCTCTATCCAGGTTGGCCTACTCTACTTCAGACCAAAGCAATGGATCAGACTAGATTCGCGTTAGCCCCGCCCACTGACTTTGATGGGTCAGTTTGACAGTTTTAAGTAATTCATGAATCACTGCAATGCAGGATCATGAAATGTAAATGTAAATAGTGAAATTATTATATATGTATTTTACATAAAATGAATCGGTATTTGAATTAATTAATGACACATTTAATTACACATTTATGTATTTAATTCTAATTTGAATTAATTAATGACACATTTAAGTAATTATTTAATGGTGTATTTATTTATTTAATTGTGGCACTTTTAGTCCTCCATATATTTTAAGGTCAGACTTTTCATTGATTCCAAGTGGTTACCAAGTGGAATTGCATTGAAACAAATTGAGTGTTTTTTTCTTTAATTCGTTATTGTTAGATTAGCTCTCTGGATTATCTCTTACAAACATTTAGAATCTGTGTCTGTGCCCATAGAGATCCTATAATTCCTTTCAGATTTTTGTTCACTCATGCCTAAGCATATAGGGCATTCATTTCTCTTAAGCCATCCCTTTAAAAATGGTGTACCTTTTAGTTTGAATTTTGTCGACAGACTCAATAGAATATATAGAGAGAACGGGTTCAGAATATTAGGGATCAATGAAAGAAAGCCATCTAAATATATGCCTATTCGTCTCCGTTTCAGCACCTATTGGTAGATTTGAAAATACTCTGATCTTGTAGATTATTTAGGGTTAGGAAAGTATTTATGAATCATAAAAAGCAGGTTTGGAGTGCCTTTACGCATGAAAGAAAGAAAACGGTGGCTTGATTAATTCTGAAAATTGCCACATTTAGTTATTTAACCCATTGTCATGTTGGAAGATTAGTGTACATAGAATTATAATAGTGAGAATAGTGTACAAAAGTAGGCTATACCCTCCTCAATTGCCTGCACTAACCATGGAACTGTGTGATGACACAGCCAAGTATTGCACCATGCATCGGGTTCAAACTGTTACGGCTTGGTCTTAATTAGCCTCCATATCTTTTTTTTATATTATCAACTGTTACTAATGATCCTCAGCAACAACCACATGGCCTTGAAGGCGTTTACAGAGGAAGCCAATGAAGCTAAACAAAACAATGTAATGAAATGGAATGATAATGTAGGCTATACCAACTGAAGGGAACTAACAATCAATTGGCAGTTGAATATGTGTTGTTATTAGGCCTACTGACGGTCGATACTGATAGTGGCTAATATTTTACATGATAGAAATAGGAAAGTCGGGGTAGCCTATAATTAAGACATTCGAGAGTGCCCATTCTAGTTAAAAGGCTGTACAATTTAAATTCTGCATAATGGCATTTCATAAACTTTACTGTGTGAAGTTGATATGTTGAAATGCTTCAGTTTACGGCTATATGACTGGTTTCACATTTGTCTGCAACAATTATAAGATAAAATATATCTAAAACAATTAATATTTACAAATCCTTATCCAAACAGATGTTTACCTAGCTCTTATCAATAGCTCTTAACAAGTTGTAAATTACAGTGCATGGAGTATAGCGTTATTTCTGTTGGGAAAAATAAAGTAGATGCTTTTTCCACTTGGAACCGGGTGGTTTGCTAGACATTATTCATGGTTTCCTCGCGCATAAAGGTGGTGGAATTATAAGTAAATTAAGTCAAGGTCAGAATACAGCGTATCTGTAAACATACCTCTGCCGCACCTTAATTTATTAGATCTCCACTCGATCAAAACGAATAGCAGGTGAATACCACTCTATTCTCATGCTTAAGTTTGTGGTCCTCTGTAGCTCAATTGGTAGAGCATGGCGCTTGAAACACCAGGGTAGTGGGTTCGGGACCACCCATACGTAAAAATGTATGCACACATGACTGTAAGTCGCTTTGGATAAAAGCGTCTGCTAAATGGCATATTATTATTATTAAGTTCATGGTCAGAATTCGAGACAAAAGTGCATAAAAAGGGAATTACGTTCCATTTACTCCCTCTTAACTCGGGTCGGAATCGGGCCCATCATTTACAGGTAACTACCAAAATAAAGGAAACACCAACATAAAGTGTCTTAATGTGACACCATTCTTCCACAAGAAATTCCATTATTTGATGTTTTGTTGATACTGGTGGTGGAAAACGCTGTCTCAGGCGCCGCTCCAGAATCTCCCATAAGTGTTCAATTGGGTTTAGATCTGGTGACTGAGACGGCTATGGCATGTGGTTTACATAATTTTCATACTCATCAAACGATTCAATGACCACTCGTGCCCTGTGGATGGAGGCATTATCATCCTAAGGGGACATAGCCATGGTAGGCAAAATAATGCCCTGCCCAGCATTTTCATACATGACCCTGATCATGAGGGAATGTTAATTGCTTAATTAACTCAGGAACCACACCTGTGTGGATATAATTTGTATCCCTCATTTGCTCAAGTGTTTCCATTATTTACTTGTAGGTTTTAATGCAAAACAAATTAAGTTCAAGTGTTAATGAGGGGATACACAGTTGGCATATATTATTATATATTATATATTATTATTATTATTACATATTTTGTACTAGTAATAACATAAACTTGTCCCCTTAGTAAAGCAATTATTACTTTTTTCAGACAGATAATGAATTGTGTTTACTTCAGAAGTTATCCAATTTAACTTATCCTATTTTGTTGCAAGAAAAAGTTAATATGCAACCATTAACCATCAGAAGCTGGAGAGCAGGGCACGTTGAATGGAAATGATTGAATGATGCATTATTTAAATAGTGAGGAGTCGAGCTGGCTGGCTCAAACCATTTTCATTATGTTATGAATTATTTCACATTGTAGTCTGTGCAATAATCAAGGGCCATGGTGAAAGACTGAGAGATAGAGAGTGAGAATGTATGCGAGCGAGTTATTGAGACTGAAAAGGCAGAGAGAGGGGACAGAGAGTGAGGGAGGTCGAGTCTGAAAGCGAGGAGCTTATTTCACACTGGATCTAGCTCACCGGAACTAATCAGCCATGATGGAGTTGTAGGCAGAACGCACAGAAATCCTCATAACGTTGAAAATGACAGATTTAGTCATTAGTGGCAGAGCGGAGCATACAGTGAGAAACCTACATCTCCTGGTCCCCTCAGTGAGTGGGCGTGTGTGGGGGAGGAGAGCAGCCAGCATTGATGAATGGGCCCCAACTGGGTCCGATTATACAGCGTAGAGGCTGGCACAGAGGGAGAGAGAGGGAGATGGGGAGGTGGGGGGAGGGAGGGGTGGTTGGAGGAGAGAGTCCCTTAGCCTCCTTGCCACTGCTGCAGCCAAGTTCGTCCGCACCAATGACTCTTAACACCTGTAAATAAGCCCCTGCCAAAGCCTTATTTATCAAATGATTCAAGGTTATCGATTTCTCCCACCCATGTAACAGGGTTTGCGAGGAGTTTGCAGTGTGCGGGCAAATTGTGAAAGTCCAATCGGAGGGAATGAATCAGTGGCATAGAGAGCGAGCCAAGCTATGTTTAGTATTCACCAAAGTAGGCCGGAGCCTCTTTTAATTTGGCAAGCGACAGCGGGTGTATGTCAGCGCCCCCCGCCTCACCTCTGGCCAGTGTGCTGTGAAGTAATGGCTGTTTAAATGGAGAAGGCGACTCTAATGGAAGAGCATTTCTTTTTCGGAGCTGCTCCCACTCTGACTCATGTCACTTGATATTCATTGGAGGCTGTCTCAGCGCAGCTAGCTCAGGGCTTACTCTTATCAAGATAACCATTCAGCGGCCCAACTCTTTTGACTACTCCAAGAAATAAAAAATAGATACTATAGGTTACTTACCAATGACAACAAAAAAGCAAAGAAGAGAAATTGCACTTCCTTATCGTTAGAAGAGGAAGATTATTGTCTTATCCTTTAGGACTGATGGTTCCAGCCTGGCATTACATACAGGCACCTTACAAGTGGAGAGAATGGTGGTAATATTAATGCAAATCATGCATGCTCAACATTTATATTGACTATTGAAATGGTGTAAGGCAAAGTTCAGGAATTTAGAGTATGGCAGATTACCCAAGGGCTTATCTCATTAAATGCAGTTGCTTTATCTTAAATAGGGCGAGTTCTTCAAACGTCCTCCACTACACTAATTATCTATTATGTATTGCATGGCTATTCAATTCTATGCTATTTTTTATCATAATGAATCTCCTCCACTGAGAGAGCTGCAATATTATAAACGAACAAATACCAATGTTTAAATAGCATTTTATCATTTTCACAGCATGTACTCTACTCCTATGCAGTTTGAAGATATATGGAGATAGATTGATGCAATCTAATATCTGGCATTACAAATCCTATTAGTCAGCACTGGTGAGAGCCAAAATCATTTGCTTTGAGTTGTGAAATAAAATTGTATGGTTTGAAAGACGAACTTAAATTATTTGATGTTTATTTTTTCCTCCTGGGTGAAACATAGATTTTGAATCGGACACCCATGCTGCTGAGGCTAAATGTATGTTAAAAGCATATTGAATTTCCCTCAATTGCAGATTTTCTACACAGGTAGTACGATGCAGTGGCAGCATCTCCTTCAGAATGAATCACCAGTCAAGGAGGCAAAGTCGAGTGATTTAATTTGGGCACAAGTAGGGTGAGCGTCAGCAGAGGAGGTCAGCGACCTCTATCTGGATAAATAAAGGACGGTCGTTTGGTGGCAAAAGCTCATAATCTGGCAAATACATATTCAACAGCTTATCCATAAACATCATCCACAAGAGGTGAGCACTGTTCTGAATATCAACATACAGGGGAAAAGATTCAGGCTCTGGGAACTGTCCAGGCCTACTTTATGTCTCCTCCTCCTTACTCCCACTCCCACCTCTCTCGACTCCAAATGTATTACCTGTGCAATTCCACTCTGGCTCTCCTGCTGTCATTACACAGACAGACTCACTCACCTTGGCTAGGTAATTTTCTCTCCAACCATGGAAAAATGCTGAGTATCATTGATAAAGAAGGGGGAAGGTCGAATACATTTCACTGAAACTCATTACGAGGGTGTGCTTCTATTGTATAATTCATACAAAATGCAAAAAGAAAAGCTGCCGGGGTGTTGTTAAAGGCTAGGTGATTCATCTCCCTTTCCCTCCATCTCACATATTTAATGTTTTTAAAGGACAGGAAAGAAAATATAGCTGCTGAAAAGAGTGACAGGAGAGTTGACTTGAATACTCTAATTTGTCGTTATCAACAGCTCAATGGGTGTGTCAAATAGAGGCCACACAAAGGGTAGTCTGTTATCAAAGCCTAGTGGCTCTGAAAGGAAGAGTGGGTGAATGATGCTTGTCAAAGCTGACGTTCTGATAGGCTTTTCTCTCCAATGACCTTATTTTTGTTCCCTCGCTAGGATGGCATTGATGTTTTCTGTTGGGGACTGATATTAAGCCGATCCACTCTGAATACTGGATTTCATCCAAGCTGTTTTGAGCCACCATATTCTTTGTCCAGCAATGCGTAATAGAAAATGTAAACTGTTGTTTATTTTGATTCTGTATTGGACAAACCCTCTGGCCCTCCTCTACTCGATAGTCCTGTCAGATGGCTAGTTAGAAGAATTTGGGTTGTTGTTCTTGGTTCACTAAATCAATGTGTCATGGATAATGCTAGTTTCTTCTGAGGAGATTTACTCTGATTCCGTTCAATTACCTTTTGCACTTGCTATGTATGGTGGCACATGTTGTTTGTGGTTACTTATTCATTCAGTTTGTTCTCCCACGTTTCATTTGAAGGGGGGGAAATCAAGCCCATATGGAGCTGTCAGTGACGGCACCATGCATACATCTCCAGGGAATTGCAGCAGGTTTGCAGTGCTGGGTTTCTTTAAGGTGGTTATTGTTGTGTTACTTTGAATTTATATTGACTTTGGCAATCTGTTATTTTTCTCTATATATTTTATGTTTACATTTACATTTTGCTTGCAGAACATGTCATGTGGGCAGGTATTCTTGTAAAGCACATGTCAAACTCATTCCACATAAGGCTGAGTGTCTGCAGGTTTTCGCTTCTCCCTTGTACTTGATGTATTAAGGTCACTAATTAGTAAGGAACTCTAGGTCTTAATTGAAGAGAAAAACCAAAAACCAGCAGACACTAGGCCCTCCATGGAATGAGTTTGACATCCCTGTTGTAAAGCAATAAGCTGCAAAATATCTGCTTATGTTCAACAAGCCATCATTAGGCTTTTCCATGAGCTTCTCTTACAATGGTTTTACCAAAGGAACTGGTTTGAATATGATATTGTGGAAAATATGAGAACTTGAAGAACTTGTCAGAATAGCCTATGATTTATATGTGAGTAATCCAGGAATGTGTCCAGAGATGCTCAGTGGTGATGTGTGTGTGTGTGTGTGTGTGTGTGTGTGTGACTAGAATGACTAACATCAAATGTAGAGGAAGTGGGAAACGTTTATCTGGGGTAAATACGAAGGAAGTTGTGTCCTTCGTGCAGCTCTGCCTGGCATTGTTTGACTGTCATCTTAATCAGACTTGCAGAATAGATGAACTCAGTCTTGATGCACTGACATTTTTTGGCGTCATTTTAGCCCTGTTCAGCTATGTTGGTCATGTGTGTGTAATTGACTTCGAAACATTGGCATCGTTGCCACCTGTCAATTCCACACAGCTGTGGCCTGCAAAATCCTCCCGAAAGCTGGTATAATTCTAGCCGCTTCTGCTCTGTTTCTGCCTGAACGCCCTCTCATTGATTCTGCGCCTGCAGCCATGCATCACAGGTAAGAGCAGAGCAGAGTAAAGTATAGGTTGGGTCCAATAGCACTGCTCCTGCTCTCACAGTATCACAGTCCTCTGTCGAGGTTCTGTTGAGGTTGAATACCAAGGCCTGAAAGGATGCTGCTGTTACAACACATACAGTGCCTTGCAAAAGTATTCATCCCCCTTGGCGTTTTTCATATTTTGTTGCATTACAACCTGTAATTTCAATGGATTTTTATTTGGATTTCATGTAATGGACATACACAAAATAGTCCAAATTGGTGAAGTGAAATGAAAAGAATAACTTGTTTCAAAAAATGCTAAAAAATAAATAATGGAAAAGTGGTGTGTGCATATGTATTCAACCCCTTTTTCTATGAAGCCCCTAATAAGATCTGGTGCAACCAATTACCTTCATAAGTCACATAATTAGTTAAATAAATACACCTGTGTGCAATCTAAGTGTCACATGATCTGTCACATGATCTCAGTATATGTACATCTGTTCTGAAAGGCCCCAGAATCTGCAACACCACTAAGGGGCACCACCAAGCAAGCGGCACCATGAAGACCAAGGAGCTCTCAAAACAGGTCAGGGACAAAGTTGTGTAGAAGTACAGATCAGGGTTGGGTTATAAAAAAAGATCAGAAACTTTGAACATCCCACGGAGCACCATTAAATACATTATAAAAAAATTGAAAGAATATGGCACCACAACAAACCTGCCAAGAGAGGGCCGCTCACCAAAACTCACGGACCAGGCAAGGAGGGCATTAATCAGAGAGGCAACAAAGAGACCAAAGATAACCCTGAAGGAGCTGCAAAACTCCACAGCGGAGATTGGAGTATCTGTCCATAGGACACTCCACAGAGCTGGGCTTATGGAAGAGTGGCCAGAAAAAAGCCATTGCTTAAAGAAAAAAATAAGCAAACACATTTGGTGTTCGCCAAAAGGCATGTGGGAGACTCCCCAAACATATGGAAGAAGGTATTCTGGTCAGATGAGACTAAAATTGAGCTTTTTGGCCATCAAGGAAAACGCTATGTCTGGCGCAAACCCAACATCTCAATTTCATTTGTGTGCCCTCTCCTATGTTCTAACAGTCACCCATAACAGATCTGACCAAAAACAACAATATCTTGTTCCTTCTTATAATAGTTGCTCTGTCAGCCTTATAGAATGCTGTTTGCTGGTAATCCCTATCTTGCAGAATCACAGACCAAGGTATTTGACCTCAGGAGGACTCAATGGCAAAAACATATAGAGACATACACCTACTCTCATTGTATTGTGTGAATGTTTTCCTAAAGGAGCCTATACTGCACCATGCGTGACCATCTGTTGTGGCTTTGTGTTGTCAGAGTGAATCAGATACCATAGATCCACTAGCAATAGTATTCTTATGTTGAAGATGATCAGCACAATGATGTGCTGTATACAGATACATTGCCTTCAGAAAGTATTCACACCCCTTGACATTTTCCACATTTTGTTGTGTTACAGCCTGAATTTAAAATGGATTAAATTGAGATTTTGTGTCACTGGTGTACACATAATACCCCATAATGTCAAAGTGGAATTATGTTTTTCAAAATGTTTACAAATTAATTAAAAAGGAAAAGCTAGTCAATAAGTATTCAACCCCTTTCTAATGCTAAGTCTAAATAAGTTCAGGAGTAAACATTTGCTTAAGAAGTCACAGTATGTTTCATGGACTCACTCTGTGTGCAATAATAGTGGTTAACATGATTTTTTTATGACTACTTCATCTCTGTACACCACACACAAGTCGAGCAGTGAATTTCAAACAGATTCAACCACAAAAATAAAAAAGGAAGGTTTTCCAATGCCTCGCAAAGAAGGGCACCTATTGGTAGATGTGAAATAAATAAAAAAAGCAGCCACTGAATATCCCTTTGAGCATGATTAATTTATTAATTACACTTTGTTGCTGGAGAAGAAGGAAACCGCTCACGGATTTCACCATGAGGCCAATGGTGACTTTAAAACAATTACAGAGTTTAACGGCTGTGATAGGAGAAAACTGAGGATGGATCAACAACATTGTAGTTACTCCACAATACTAACCTAATTGACAGTGAAAAGAAAGAAGTCTGTACAGAATAAAAATATTCCAAAACATGTATCCTGTTTGTGCTATAAGGCACCAAAGTAAAACTGCAAAGAATGTGGCAAAGAAATTAACTTTATGTCCTGAATACGAATCGTTATGTTTGGGGCAAATCCAACACAACACATCACTGAGTACCACTCTTCATATTTTCAAGCATGGTGGTGGCTGCATCATGTTATGGGTATGCTTGTCATAGGCAAGAACAAGGGATTTTTTTTAGGATAAATAGAAACGGAATAGAGCGAAGAACATGCAAAATCCTAGAGGAAAACCTGGTTCAGTCTGCTTTTCAACAGACACTTGGAGACAAATTCACCTTTCAGCAGGACAATAACCTAAAATACAAGGCCAAATATACACTGGAGTTGCTTACCAAGATGACAATGAATGTTCCTGAGTGGCCTGAATCAGCTTGAAAATATATGGCAAGATTTGAAAATGGCTGTCTAGCAATGATCAAAAACCAACTTGACAGAGCTTGAAGAATTACAAAAATAATAATGTGCAAATATTGTACGATCCAGGTGTGCAAAGCTCTTAGAGACTTACTCAGAAAGACTCACAGCTGTAATCGCTACCAAAGGTGATTGACTGGGGTGTGAATACTTATGTAAATAATCATTTAATTTTCAATACATTTGCCCCAAAAAATTAAAACCTGTTTTCACTTTGTCATTATGGGGTATTGTGTGTAGATGGGTGATAAAAAAAATATATATTTCATCAATTTTGAATTCAGGCTGTAACACAACAAAATGTGGAATAAGTCAAGGGGTATGAATACTTTCTGAAGGCACTGTATATAATTTAATATGGAGAAAAAACAGGACTCAAATGTGGTCCAATATACTGTATCTTAATCAAGAGTGAAAACCACATTATGGAAATGGTACCAGTGCTTGAAGGCAGACCATTGTCATCGCATGGTCTCAAAGAATGACTGAGATGTGAAAGGTAACTTTTCCATTTTTATAAAAGTTTCTCAGATGTAGGTACTTAGCTGATAGAATTGTACTGCATTTCAATGTGGAAGCTCTTTTGTGGTATCTTAGATGAGAGTGAATGTCTATGGACATACTACAGTCCACCTTAGAGATTTTACAGTGTCTGATTGATATTGTCTGTAAGGCTGATGATGTTGTCATCAAGGGGGAAATAAAACCCTTTATGGATTTGATAGTTGTGTGTGTCCTTGTGAGGAAATAGTCTGACTTTGCAGCATTTAAAAGACAGAACAAGAAATGATGATTGCTGTAGGGTGAAGTCAGTGTTGTGTAGCAGTTCCTTGGGATGAGAAATTGAGATATACTCAAATCCCTTCCAAATGGCCTAGCAGCTTGATGAAATGTATTTCATTTGTACAGTATGCACAACAAGGATTCCTCCCTCACTGCTGTCTCTTACGTAAATAGAATAAGCCAGTTTTACAAAACGACAGTGAAATAAGTCAAGTATGTGAGTGAAATAGGTTTTATGTGGCTAGTAAAATGAAGTGTAAGAATGTATAAACAAGACTTTCTGGTGTTCAACCTGATATAATGTAATGTAGACTGTTAGAGCATGCAGTTACAATCACAGGAATACTTGTATTATTTACATTGACCCCCCCCCCCCCCCCCCCCCCCCCCTTGTTTTTACACTGCTGCTTCTCGCTGTTTATTATCTATGCATAGTCACTTTACCCCTACCAGCATTTACAAATTACCTTGACTAACTTACTTTTTTCACTATTTTAATTAGTTAATATTTTCTTAACTCCATTTTCTTAAAACTGCATTGTTGGTTAAGGCCTTGTAAGTAAGCATTTCACGGTAAGGTCTACACCTGTTGTATTCGGCGCATGTGACAAATTTTTTTTGATTTGATTTGATTTTACAGGTTTTTTGGTCATTCTCTTACAGATTTGGTAATGACGTGCTTTAATCACTTAATAAATCATAGACTGGGACATTTTCAGCTTCCAGAAATTGTGTACAAATCCTTGCGACATGGGGCCGTGCATTATCATGCTGAAACGTGAGGTGATGGCGGCAGATTAATGGCATGACAATGGGCCTCACGGTATCTCTGTGCATTCAAATTGCCATCGATAAAATGCATTTGTGTTACTTGTCCGTAGCTTATGCCTACCCATACCATAACCCCACCGCCACCATGGGGCACTCTGTTCACAACATTGACATCAGCTAACTGCTCGCCCACACAACGCCATACACGTGGTCTGCAGTTGTGAGGCAGGTTGGACGTACTGCCAAATTCTCTAAAACGACGTTGGAGGCGGCTTATGGTAGAGAAATTAACATTAAATTCTCTGGCAACAGCTCTGGTGGACATCCCTGCTGTCAGTATGCCAATTGCACGCGTCCTCAAAACTTGAGTCATCTGTGGCATTGTGTTGTGTGACAAAACAGCACATTTTAGAGTGGCCTTTTATTGTCCCCAGCACAAGGTTCTTGATATGCCACACTTGTCAGGTGGATAGATTATCTTGGCAAAGGAGAAATGCTCACTAACAGGGATGTAAACAAATGTGTACAGAACATTTGAAAGAAATAAGGTTTTTGTGCATATGGAACATTTCTGGGATATTTTATTTCAGCTCATGAAACATGGGACCACTTGTCGCATTTATATTTTTGTTCAGTGCAGTGCCTTGCAAAAGTATTCATCCCCCTTGGCGTTTTTCCTATTTTGTTGCATTACAACCTGGAATTTAAATGGATTTTTATTTGGATTTCATGAAATGGACATACACAAAATTCTTGAGGGAAACCTGTTTCAGTCTTCCAGAGATTTGAGACTGGGACGGAGGTTCACCTTCCAGCAAATCTCCCAGTGGCTAGATGTGCCAAGCTTATAGAGACATACCCCAAGAGACTTGCAGCTGTAATTGCTGCAAAAGGTGGCTCTACAAAGTATTGACTTTGGGGGTTGAATAGTTATGCACGCTCAAGTTTTCTGTTCTTTTGTCTTATTTCTTGTTTGTTTCACAAAAAAAAAATTGTGCATCTTCAAAGTGGTAGGCATGTTGTGTAAATCAAATGATACAAACCCCCCAAAAATCTATTTTAATTCCAGGTTGTAAGGCAACAAGATAGGAAAAATGCCAAGGTGGGTGAATACTTTCGCAAGCCACTGTACATATGCCTTAATAAAAAAATATATATAGACTCTTAGCTTTCATTTGGCACCAAATTGTATGTGCTCCTATGAACTTCACATGTTAGTGCTCATTGGGCTTTTAACATGGAAATGCCCATGTCTAAATGAGAGTGTGTTCAGTTGTACAAAAAGGCAAGTGATTTGACCAAATTAATATATACAGCTTTGTGGATTCTCTGCGGTACTGTACCATGTTTGAGGGTACATTTATTAATTTTCCAGATTTTATATGGACATCATGGCCATTTCATGGGGTTGGTTGACTGATGCTATGTGATTTTCTCTGTCATATGGAATTCATACTACATCGATTAATAGAAAGCATGGCAGCCACAGAATAAACATTGTTTGATTATAACTGACTTGTATTATGTGGAATTATGTGGAAACTGTGCTTTATAACATCCCTTGGTGTTTTGAAATCAAAAAGTGTGTAAATTGTCTGTGACTCCCACTACTCAGATAGCTATATAGAATTATTCAAAGTCACTTTTTCCACACTGAATAGAATCGGAGGAGACATGTTGTGCACTGAGTTGCCTCCCACCCCCTCTGTGAACAACACTAACTTGAAAAACACATATATTATATATGTTTTCTATATTTATTTCTAAAAATGTATGATTTAGAAATATTTATCTAAATGAGATGTGGTTATTATCATTGTGTCCCAGGGTGACCTAATGTCAGAGAGTACCAGAGTCTCTAATCCTAGAAAAGTTTGAGAAAAAGAAAGACAGCATGGCGGCTGTTTTAACTACAAGGCAAGGCAGGAGGATGCTAATGTCAACATCTCCAGCAGAAGTCCTCCCCTCTTAGCTCTACCCCCTGACCCCTGGTCCTAAAGCCAGATCCATCAGAGTTATGTGGACTTTTATTACAGCCTTAACTCCTTCAAATATGCAGATTACATCTATTCTTCACAGACACATTTAACTGAAGGGTGGAGCATCAGCTCTGTGCACATCCCGGACAGGGACAAAAGCGCTTAGCGTCAGGATTTTCAGCTGCAGATTACTGGTTCACTCATAGCCACGCTACACAATGACTAGATGTATTGTCTTGTTGCCATGGTAGAAGACTGATTTTCTTTTAGTTTTTAGTTTGTCACTATAAATAGATAAACAGCCTCCCTCTGTCTGAAGACCTGGTTCTGACTGGCATTGCTAAATCCATCTCCTTGTTGGGGAGGATTTGCTGGGATCTTTCCTGTGCCACTGCTGTGTTTTATATCCACTAACAGTATTTATTGTTACCAGGAGGTTTGAAGAAATGTAGGGTAGAAAAGTGACAAATCAATACAAATGGTACAGTTTAAAGTAGCAGACAGATATTTATTTCACTGTGCAAATTAATAGAATTAGCTAAACAGTGAGTGGCATGATGTAACACTCTTCCTTATTTCTTTTTTCTTGAAGTGCTACAATTCATTACGAGTTTCTGTATTTCTTAGGACTTAGGGCATTGCAATACTTGCAACAATCCATCATCTAAATCCAAACCTGACAGCAAGGTCAAACAGTGAAATTATGCCTCGATACTCTGATCGACTGTGCATCAAGGCCACCTGGAAAAATTGGAATTCTGTCTGGGTGCCCAAATCAAACCCAAATGTCCCACAAATGTTTGCCAGGCTCCAGTGACACAGCTCAAAGCAATGTTGATGCTGTCCCAGTGCAAAGGGAAAAAAGAAGCTGAACTCACTTCCTGTGGGATTACCATGGTTCATAAATCCCAAAGGAATCAGAGATACAGAAAACAAATGTAAACCCTGGAGGATTAACAATCTAATTTCTCTGCTTGCAAGAATAAAAAAGAGGATTTCCCTTCTGCCTTTGATATCTGTCATATTAATAATTTATTAATTTCTGCAATTTATGGGAAAAGCATAGCCCTGTGTATCAGAGCCTAGACAGCTCCAGTCAAAGCGAGCCAGGGCTACATTTCTTTTGTCTCCTTTGTGCGGTACCTGAAATGGCGGATTGTGTGTAGAGGGTGAACGCCCTGTCAGCCATGTTTTCCCCCTCCTTCCTTTCCCTGCAGAAAAAAATATCACTTTATATAAAGGGAAAGGGATAAAGCCATGGCCAAGATTCAGATACAGTAATACTGCATTAAATGTCGGATTAAACCCAGAGAATACCTAGCCTAAGGCCCTGGGGCTCCAGGAGACAGACCTGATGATAATGCTATATCACCTTCCTCCTCACAACATTGCCAAAGGTCACTGCTGTCACAGGCTGCATAGAACTGGGATTTTTTTTATATGTCAGTAATAACCATGGCCGACTCCTTTAGAGACGGGGTTAAGGGTGTATACAGATCATCGTCATTGTTGTGTTATCAATGTGTCCATTCATGCTTTGGTTTTTGTAGCACGTTGTACTGTGTAATATAGTAATATATACTGTGTAACACTTTTCCTCCCTGTGTCGTATTCAAAAGCAGAGCATGCGTGTTGATTTAGGCCCAGCACATTGTGCTGATCCTGAGATGATGAGAGGCCCTCATCCACTATTGGTCTATATGTTATAGTTTAAATACCCCCTTTTCATACCTCTGCTCTGAATTGACACAATTATCTTTTGAGGACCTTGATGGAGTTGAACATCTCTGTCAATATCTCATTTTAAATGAGCAGATTTCCTGCCGGTGCTCAATCTTCACAGGATCTTTAGAGACAGGTCACAACACACCATCGTTCATTTTCTCTCCAATTAGTCCCCACAATCATGTGCTATGAGAGGAGAGGGTGATGGGTAATTTCCTCAATGGTGACTCCCACAGGCTTGAGTTGGATATAATTGACTTTGGAATGTGACTCATTAACCTGCGTCTGTGGAATAGATGATATATGGGATTTTTATTCACAAATAGACATATCAGTCCCAGACGTAAAGGATATTGCTAATTAATGGTGGCTGGGCTGAACCGCCAAGACCCGGTAAGATTGATAACAAGTGGGATCACATTTCCTGTCTTCTATCTTCCTTCCCTTGTTTATTTCCCCTGTTGGCCACTCTGTTGTGTCTGAGAGTTATTATCCTCTTGCTTTGCTCATTTTTAATCACTTTCACTGAATCAGAAGAAGGGATAAAGCCTGTCAACTGTTGTTGCCATACTAAAGTTTCTTAAGGCGGATATGGTCAGTTTAGTCAGCAGTGTACGGTTGTAGTAGGACTGGAATGGTACCATCTGTGTTTGGACTGATAGTTGGTGTGGTTGTGTATCGATCTGTATACACTACCGGTCAAACGTTTTAGAACACCTACTCATTCAAGGTTTTTCTTTATTTTTACTATTTTCTACATTGTAGAATAATAGTGAAGACATCAAAACTATGAAATAACATATATGGAATCATGTAGTAACCAAAGAAGTGTTAAAAAAATCCAAATATATTTTATATTTGAAATTCTTCAAATAGCCACCCTATGCCTTGATGACAGCTTTGCACACTCTTGGCATTCTCTCAACCAGCTTCACCTGGAATGCTTTTCCAATAGTCTTGAAGGAGTTCCCACATATGCTGAGCAGTTGTTGGCTGCTTTTACTTCACTCTGCGGTCCAACTCATCCCAAACCATCTCAATTTGGTTGAGGTCGGGGGATTGTGGAGGCCAGGTCATCTGATGCAGCACTCCATCACTCTCCTTCTTGGTAAAATAGCCCTTACACCTCCTGGAGGTGTGTTGGGTCATTTTCCTGTTGAAAAACAAATTATAGTCTCACCAAGCCCAAACCAGATGGGACGGCGTATCGCTGCAGAATGCTGTGTTAGCCATGCTGGTTAAGTGTGCCTTGAATTCTAAATAAATCACAGACAGTGTCACCAGCAAAGCACCCCTACACCATAACACCTCCTCCTTTATGCTTTATGGTGGGAAATAAACATGCGGTGATCATCCATTCACCCAAACCGCGTCTCACAAAGACATAGCGGTTGGAACCAGAAATCTCCTGTTTGGACTCCAGACCAAAGGACAACTTTCCACCAGTCTAATGTCCAATGTTCGTGTTTCTTAGCCCAAGCAAGTCTCTTCATCTTATTGGTGTCCTTTAGTAGTGGTTTCTTTGCAGCAATTCAACCATGAAGGCCTGATTCACACAGTCTCCTCTGAACAGTTGATGTTGAGATGTGTCTGTTACTTGAACTCTGTGAAGCATTTATTTGGGCTGCAATTTCTGAGGCTGGTAACTCTAATGAACTTATCCTCTGCAGCAGAGGTAACTCTGGGTCTTCCATTCCTGTGGCGGTCCTCATGAGAGCCAGTTTCATATTAGCGCTTGTTGTTTTTTGCGACTGCACTTGAAGAAACTTTCAAAGTTCTTGACATTTTCCGTATTGACTGACCTTCATGTCTTAAAGTAATGATGGACTTTGCTTATTTGAGCTGTTCTTACCATAATATGTACTTGGTCTTTTACCAAATAGGGCTATCTTCTGTACTTTGTTCTCATGCTCTCTCTTGTCTCTCTGCAGCAGACATATAGTGAGCAATATGTTTGGAACATTAAAACGCAATAAAATCGCACTATCGAATCGCAAAACATATAGAATTGTGAGAATAGTGAGAATCGCAATACATATCATATCGGCACCTGATAATATCATATCATGAGGTCCCTGGCAATTCCCAGCCCTAATTTGTATGTTTTTTTTATGATATAACATCCGGTAAATAGCCTACACATTTCACACCAAATTATTAATGTCATTTGGGAATGTTTTGTTTCACCCGTCAAGAGTAAAGTTTTCTTCAGAATGATGACATGAAGAATCCCATTCACGTAATGGCCACATGTACTCTTAGATATCCACCCAGTACAGCCAGAAGAGGACTGGCCACCTCTCGGAGCCTGGCTCCTCTCTAGGTTTCTTCCTAGGTTCTTGCCTTCTAGGGAGTTTTTCCTAGACACTTTGCTTCATCATCTGCATTGGTTGCTCTTTGGGGTTCTGTAAAGCACTTTCCCACTGGGCACAGACGTCAGTTCAGCTTCTAGTTTTGATTTACATTTGGTTGAGTTGTCAACTGACGTGAATTCAATGTGAAATCACCATGTCATTGGATTTAGGTAAAAAGTTGATGACTTCTTTCAAATCCAATCAGTTTTCCACATTGATTCAACATCATCACATATATTTGTTTTGGTTGACATGACATGGAAACAATGTTGATTCAACAAGTTTGTGTCCAACTGCTGATGTAAAAAGCCAACAAGGTCAGTGTATTTTATGGGTCAACTGAACTCTGATCCGGAAACTAGTGGTATGCATTCAATTTTAAATCTCTTTCTGTGAATTGACAATGTTGTCTTCATCATTGATAAGGCGAACTGTGAGGCACTGAAGTGGTCCCTGACATTCTGTGTGCTTTCCCTTTGATTTCTCTTTGCTCATCTTGTTCACTTTGCTCTCTCTCTCTCTCTCTTTTCCTTTCTGTCTCTCACTCATCACATCGACATCTTCTGTGTTTGTTTAACAACCATGGAGACTGTTTCAGGTCTGCTGCACTTGCCCATGAAAGAAATCAGTTCAGTGGCTATGAAATTGTGAGTTTAGTAATGTTTGTTTTTTTCCACTGCTGCAAAGGCAGATTACCAGCCAGTGGTAGCTAGATGGTTTGTGAGATTATCTATGGATTTTACTAATACAATATACTGACACATAACCCACAGTGTAGACTGTCTTCTATATAATTATTCAACCTGGCAGATTCATTACCACTGACGAATTACTTACTTTTAGCAATGGCTAAAATGACTTATTATGCCGGCTATGACATAAAAACTATACTTTTGATATCGTGGATGGTCAGTCCTTGCATCCATAGCTCTGTCAATGAATTTGAGTGGTTACATTTTTCAAGCCCAATCCCTCAGTTCTTTCCCAAAAAAAAGTGGTGGGGAGGTGCTTTGTTATTGTTTCAAATGTGGATTACCTCTTTAATGCGAGATTAGCTTTTCTGTCATTATAGAAAATCCAAATAGGAAAGCTGTCAATCAATTTGTTCAGCAAGGGAATACATTGCACAGAAGGTAATATTTTATTTAAAATTCAGATTACTGAAGTTCAAGTATGACAATTATTAAAATTAAAGTCTGTTCATACAGCCTGTCTGGTGAAAAGTTGCTCTCCCCAAAAAAATTATTAGGTATTTAGGTATTTTTTTTTCCCTTCTGTGCATACACTCTGTGTATGAAGCTTTTCTCCAAACATTTTTGGTCTCCATTTTCCTTCTGGACATTTCAACACAGCATTAACTAACAAAAACCCCAGACACTCTATTGCAGTGTCAAACTTTGCTCGTTCCTTCTCGTGTGTCATCCCACACCCATAATGGTTGGGATCTGGGGCTGTTTGTCTCCTGTCCCCTATCCTTAAGAATCTGAAGTATTTTATTTTCCCTTTGCCTCAAATCAATTCCAGACATCGCAGTTTCCTGGTCCCTAGATCAGGCTGGCTGGATGGACTGGGCCGTCTGAAACTCCAGCTACTCCTTCATTTCCAGGAATAGGAGAAGGCTGGGGAGTTTGGGGCTTTGGAAACCAACTGTTCCACAATTTGAGTGTAGCTGTAAAAAGACAGTATGCTGGCAATTCCTCTTTTTGTGACTAAAATACTAGCATCTCGTTGCTAGACGAAAGGGAAGAGACTGGATTTTTATGACCCTCACACATTTTAATTATGGTCAAAGTGTCTTGTGGGTGATTGAATAGCTGAAGAGATGCAGATGTCTTCAAAACAAATAATTTATTCTATATATCCAGTCATTAACATTCTTGGATACACAGCAATGTGGCATTGCAATTAGACTTGCATAATAACCGAAGACATAATTATTATGTTATGGATGTGACACAAAAAGAGAAACCCTGGTTCTTACTAATTGGAGGCACCACCATAGCATGCATTGCCTCCTGACGTCTGCTGGTTGTTAGTAGTGGAGACCCTTTGTAAAGGTTTTGAGTACATGCCATTTGGTTTCACATTCAGTGGAAAGATTTCAGATTGGTGCTTGCAATTACAGTCTGTTTTGCTATTTCCGATTAAAATTACTTGCTTCTTTTCTTTTTTGTTTCTTTAATTGTATTCTTAGCTGTTTATGAAATTATATGTTTGAGCTGAATAGTTCTTCAGCATTTTCTTAATGATACAAACTCTTTGGTTAATGGTATTGTTGTGCAATTGCAATATCAATTCCGTTTTACTGACTGAAGTAAGTGTTCATTATCAAGATGCATAACTTCTGTTTGCATCTTACAATTTTAGTAATTTACAAAGATAGTATTTCCTCTGCTTTATTCATGTTAACTTGAAAATACATTTAATAAATTACAGAGGTTGGGGATACTGGCATGACTAAGTTGCCTTTAGGAATTCCAAAATAGGCCTATTATTAATGCTGTATGTGTTTACATTTTAGTCATTTAGCAGACGCTCTTATCCAGAGCAACTTACAGTTAGTGAGTGCATACATTTTTCATACTGGCCCCCTGTGGGAAACAAACTCACAACCCTGGCGTTGCAAACGCCATGCTCTACCAACTGATCTACACGTGCACTCATGTCCTCTGTGTGAGGATGCATAATGATAAGGATTACTAGTCTATAAACAAGCTGATGTGGGTACTTGTAGTTCATAATTACTGCTTAACTTTTTGTAGTGGCTTAAGACAGATCCGATACCCCCTACTCCACCAGATACACGCACACACGCATGAACACACATAGTTAGAAGCTGACGTGAAGTGGAACAATTATGTTTGTCTCGCTGAACCTTATCCTTCCCTTCGTGGTTTGACTGCCCTTTGTTCAGGCTGTGTATGCACTGTACTGTTTCAGCTGTTCAGGCTGTGTATGCACTGTACTGTTTCAGCTGTTCAGGCTGTGTATGCACTGTACTGTTTCAGCTGTTCAGGCTGTGTATGCACTGTACTGTTTCAGCTATTCAGGCTGTGTATACGCTGTACTGTTTCAGCTGTTCAGGCTGTGTATGCACTGTACTGTTTCAGCTGTTCAGGCTGTGTATGCACTGTACTGTTTCAGCTGTTCAGGCTGTGTATGCAGTGTACTGTTTCAGCTGTTCAGGCTGTGTATGCACTGTACTGTTTCAGCTGTTCAGGCTGTGTATGCACTGTACTGTTTCAGCTGTTCAGGCTGTGTATGCACTGTACTGTTTCAGCTGTTCAGGCTGTGTATACGCTGTACTGTTTCAGCTGTTCAGGCTGTGTATGCACTGTACTGTTTCAGCTGTTCAGGCTGTGTATGCAGTGTACTGTTTCAGCTGTTCAGGCTGTGTGTGCACTGTACTGTTTCAGCTGTTCAGGCTGTGTATGCAGTGTACTGTTTCAGCAGTTCAGGCTGTGTATGCAGTGTACTGTTTCAGCTGTTCAGGCTGTGTATGCAGTGTACTGTTTCAGCTGTTCAGGCTGTGTATGCACTGTACTGTTTCAGCTGTTCAGGCTGTGTATGCACTGTACTGTTTCAGCTGTTCAGGCTGTGTATACGCTGTACTGTTTCAGCTGTTCAGGCTGTGTATGCACTGTACTGTTTCAGCTGTTCAGGCTGTGTATGCACTGTACTGTTTCAGCTGTTCAGGCTGTGTATGCAGTGTACTGTTTCAGCTGTTCAGGCTGTGTATGCACTGTACTGTTTCAGCTGTTCAGGCTGTGTATGCACTGTACTGTTTCAGCTGTTCAGGCTGTGTATGCACTGTACTGTTTCAGCTGTTCAGGCTGTGTATACACTGTAATGTTTCAGCTGTTCAGGCTGTGTATGCACTGTACTGTTTCAGCTGTTCAGGCTGTGTATGCAGTGTACTGTTTCAGCTGTTCAGGCTGTGTGTGCACTGTACTGTTTCAGCTGTTCAGGCTGTGTATGCAGTGTACTGTTTCAGCAGTTCAGGCTGTGTATGCAGTGTACTGTTTCAGCTGTTCAGGCTGTGTATGCAGTGTACTGTTTCAGCTGTTCAGGCTGTGTATGCACTGTACTGTTTCAGCTGTTCAGGCTGTGTATGCACTGTACTGTTTCAGCTGTTCAGGCTGTGTATGCACTGTACTGTTTCAGCTGTTCAGGCTGTGTATACGCTGTACTGTTTCAGCTGTTCAGGCTGTGTATGCACTGTACTGTTTCAGCTGTTCAGGCTGTGTATATAGTGTACTGTTTCAGCTGTTCAGGCTGTGTGTGCACTGTACTGTTTCAGCTGTTCAGGCTGTGTATGCAGTGTACTGTTTCAGCAGTTCAGGCTGTGTATGCAGTGTACTGTTTCAGCTGTTCAGGCTGTGTATGCAGTGTACTGTTTCAGCTGTTCAGGCTGTGTATGCACTGTACTGTTTCAGCTGTTCAGGCTGTGTATGCACTGTACTGTTTCAGCTGTTCAGGCTGTGTATGCACTGTACTGTTTCAGCTGTTCAGGCTGTGTATGCGCTGTACTGTTTCAGCTGTTTAGGCTGTGTATGCACTGTACTGTTTCAGCTGTAGCTTGTTGTCCTTCTCTTTCTCTCCCTCTTGTTTTCCTTCCAGTTTGTTGTCCTCATGAGTGACAGGTGCATCCTACCTTCACACTGCCCTGTCAAACCCCTTCCCACCCACACTCCTGTAGCCAGGTATGCAGAAGAAGCACTGTGGTTGACTTGTGCAGGGCTTGTAACCTTCAGATATTTCAAGGTAACTTAACCTGAGTGCTGAGCCTTGTTTGCCACAGTAAAATGATACTCAGTCATAAACCTTTCAACTCCAAGGGCATGCACTGCCTTCCTGAGCACACCAGAGAGAAAATAAGCCTAGGGCTGATCTGAAATATCATCACTTTGAGTGCAGCTCCTCTGTGATACATACCTCCTCCACCATTTCCATCTCCATCCCACAGCCAGCCGTCTCGGTAACGAGACTCCTACCATCTCTTCAAGCTCAGCTGCATCCTCTCCATCCTCTCCCTCGCTCTTTTTTCGGTTGCTTTCCCTTACTCTCATAGTGCAAATTACTGGCTGCTATCCATAGAAACAGTCGTTTTCCATGGCTCTTGACATCCCTCTGAGCAACGGCATCGGCAGCAACATGAACAACAGCATGCAAAGGCTGTAGCAGCAGTAATAGTAACTTCTGAACATGCACCATTCCTTTAGCTGTAGCCGTGACTCCACCTTGTTGATGATGGCATTAGCATATTATTCATGAATCTGGCAGCTCAGAGGATAAAAAAAGCATGTGCATCACTCACCTGTTAGAATACTAATGACCTCTTTGGCTCTGAAGTGCAGAAAGCCAGACGGGGTTATTTTGTTTGTGATACACCTACACCGATTAGTCTCTGTAATTGAATGGCAATTAAGAGTCAGGTTACGTCCTGGGAGCACAATCGTTGGTTTCTTTTCTATATTTTGTCGCTTTTAAAAGCCACAGGAAGCAGCCCACAGTAACCAGAAACCAAAGACCACTTTTCCTCCTTGCAGTGTGGCTTCAAAGCCTCTTTGTATTGAGTAGAAAATCGTTTTTTTTTCAGTTGATTATCCTCTCTTATTTCTTCTTTTAAAGAGTCAAGTCTGTCAAGGCAATGCATGCTATGATATCGTTGTAGATATACTAGCAAGTCTTTGTTGTGAGGCATTGATTTACAGAAGCCATATCTCTGAACAATGTTGATAACCTTGTGGTCGCTCAGGGCCCCCGGCCGCCAGGGACTCAGTCGGGTTCTCAACTCACTGTTGAGAGTTAGAATAGTAGAATACAAAAGGTGCAATTTCAAAATTTGGTTGTGGTTCAGCAGTTTTTCTCTTGTTATGTCAGTCACTGACAGTCACTCATTTAGCATGTCAGTTAACAATTTTTAGCTTGGTAAATTAGTCTAGCCAGCTAACTAAACTTGTAGTTATCATGTCCGAATAGCGACCGGGCACGCAGGGCAGGTGCCCAGGGGCCCTGACCACCAAGGGACCCCGATTGACTTTGTTAGTCACTCTCACTCAGATATCATTCACATGGCATAAGTTTTGTCAAAAGATTTCTCCACTCCCCGTGGCAAAATGTGTAGAATTGCAGAAAGCTTGCTTTAAAACAGCAACATTTTCTCTACTCCCCAAAGTAAAATGTGTAGAATTCCAGGAAATTAACTTTAAAACTCAAAAGATGTCTCTCTCTAAAATGTTTTACCCGCGAGGTGGGGGGGAAGAGAGAATGAGAGAATAGCAGAGAACCTCCTGATCTCAGAGTCCTCTATGGTAGTAGTGTGGGAACAATTACCTGTCAGAGTGAGAAGCAGCATGGTGGAGCTCTGAGGACTACACAAGACTACAGTCCTGATCACTTGGCCCTGATCTGCTTCTTTCATTACTGTAAGAATGAGGTGGTGACGGTGGTGTTATTCCTCTATTATTATCCAAACAAAGATTTATATGTGTGCAAGAGGTAGGATTGTGTAAAAGCCTGTTTCCTAAGAATAGAACCACCCCTCAGGTGGAGACAGGGGTCATGCTCCAAAATACAGCATTGTTAAAGGGAAACACTCGGTGCCTATGGTGTAATATACAGACTGCAGTGCACCTGGTTTTTCCATGAAAGTGGCGTATTACAGAGCATGTGGAGGGCTTAGAGGGGTGGTTTATTTTCATTATGATATGGTCTGTCTAGCAATCTGCTGTGATAATATGGCCACTTTGTGTTGAGTGCAAACATGATCTTATCCGTATAACCTGTATAGTACCATGCTTGTATCTGTAAAGGAGGCGTAGCCTACTGTTTAGAGGTACAATCTTATTCACGGTATCTTAAGATTTCTTGGAACTTGAATGATAATACATTTAGCTATATATTTAATGATCTTTGTTATTGTTGTAATTTAATGATTTTATTCCAGGTAGATTAGGTAATTATACTGAGAAATCATTCAATATCGCATTCAAGCAGTGCAAAGGTATGTCACACATGCCAGTCTTAGAGTAGAAATACCTTCCACTCTTTTACCTCCCCTCAAGCTGCACTGTAAACCAAGCACTAAACCCTCATCCACTGCTCCAGTAAGTGCTTCAAAGCTGGTCACAAAATGGGAAGGCCAGGATGCAGGCAGCACATGGAGAATTAATTCCAAAGCTGCTGCATCCCTCTCAGCAACCCCATTTGTAACGCTAGACTGTAGTCTCTACCTCTCTCTCTCTTTCTCTCCCTCGCTCTCTCTTCTTTCTCTCCTCCCTCTCTCTCTCTCTCTCTCTCTCTCTCTCTCTCTCTCTCTCTATTTCCCATGCCCACACAGCATTGTATAACGACAACACCCAATAAATAAACTGTTTGCACGCACTATTCACACAATCAGTACATGTGCACACACACACCATACTGTCATAAACACTTGTGAAAACAGGCGGTGGAGCCTCCAGGGTTCTGGAAGACAGGGGTATATATCACATCTACTCAGACATGAATCACCTTTATTGCTTTAGACCAATTCCATCTAGACCTATGTGTGACTGGACTTACAGAATTAAACTGGCACTAGAGAATAAGAGAGAAAGAGAGAGAGAGAGAGAGAGAGAGAGAGAGAGAGAGAGAGAGAGAGAGAGAGAGAGAGAGAGAGAGAGAGAGAGAGAGAGAGAGAGAGAGAGAGAGAGAGAGAGAGAGAGAGAGAGAGAGAGAGAGAGAGAGAGAGAGAACAATATATTTCTGTGGTACAGGAAAGAGAGAGGCCCCTTGCTCAATTCCTAAAAGCTTCTCTTTGCTTTTCTTGTACATTTTTAATGGTAGGTAAGCTGAACCCATCTGCACAGTGAGGTTCAGGTTTGAGCACAGTTCCATACTCTGTCTGCTCCGTCTGCTGTTAAAATTCATATTTTTGCTTCCGATTCAGAAATTATATCTACGATAACCATTGGGGAGCGATTGCGCTTCCTACTTTTAAAAAAAATTCACAAGAAAGAACACATCTCCCAGCTATAAAAAACAAAACCCAACCCCCACATGCACCTTCAGAGGCTGAAGAAATGCTTTACTTATTTAGGACATCATTTGACAGGATCCCAATCCTATCCCTTTCTACTTTGTGAAAATCATTAAAAATGAGATTCTTATCATAATCCTAATAAGACCCTGCATTGAAAGAACTTGTATGCACTGCTTAATGATATTTCCTTTGAGGACTATGATTACTGGTTAGAGTTCAATGAAGTAAGAGTCCCACTGAACTGATTTTTGGGGTTCCCCTCAATCAAATGGTGTGGGATCTTATGCCTTTTAGAGTCTATTGATGTGTTGGTACTCAATATTAAACATCAGCATGGAACTAACTCACTTATTCCACTTTCCCCTGTGTTCAATTTAAAATATAGTGGGGAAAAAAAGTATTTAGTCAGCCACCAATTGTGCAAGTTCTCCCACTTAAAAAGATGAGAGAGGCCTGTAATTTTCATCATAGGTACAAGTCAACTATGACAGACAAATTGAGAATTTTTTTTCCAGAAAATCACATTGTAGGATTTTTTATGAATTTATTTGCAAATTATGGTGGAAAATAAGTATTTGGTCACCTACAAACAAGCATGATTTCTGGCTCTCACAGACCTGTAACTTCTTCTTTAAGAGGCTCCTCTGTCCTCCACTCGTTACCTGCATTAATGGCACCTGTTTGAACTTGTTATCAGTATAAAAGACACCTGTCCACAACCTCAAACAGTCACACTCCAAACTCCACTATGGCCAAGACCAAAGAGCTGTCAAAGGACACCAGAAACAAAATTGTAGACCTGCACCAGGCTGGGAAGACTGAATCTGCAATAGGTAAGCAGCTTGGTTTGAAGAAATCAACTGTGGGAGCAATTATTAGGAAATGGAAGACATACAAGACCACTGATAATCTCCCTCGATCTGGGGCTCCACGCAAGATCTCACCCCGTGGGGTCAAAATGATCACAAGAACGGTGAGCAAAAATCCCAGAACCACACGGGGGGACCTAGTGAATGACCTGCAGAGAGCTGGGACCAAAGTAACAAAGCCTACCATCAGTAACACACTACGCCGCCAGGGACTCAAATCCTGCAGTGCCAGACGTGTCCCCCTGCTTAAGCCAGTACATGTCCAGGCCCGTCTGAAGTTTGCTAGAGTGCATTTGGATGATCCAGAAGAGGATTGGGAGAATGTCATATGGTCAGATGAAAGCAAAATATAACTTTTTGGTAAAAACTCAACTCGTCGTGTTTGGAGGACAAAGAATGCTGAGTTGCATCCAAAGAACACCATACCTACTGTGAAGCATGGGGGTGGAAACATCATGCTTTGGGGCTGTTTTTCTGCAAAGGGACCAGGACGACTGATCCGTGTTAAGGAAAGAATGAATGGGGCCATGTATCGTGAGATTTTGAGTGAAAACCTCCTTCCATCAGCAAGGGCATTGAAGATGAAACGTGGCTGGGTCTTTCAGCATGACAATGATCCCAAACACACCGCCCGGGCAACGAAGGAGTGGCTTCGTAAGAAGCATTTCACGGTCCTGGAGTGGCCTAGCCAGTCTCCAGATCTCAACCCCATAGAATATCTTTGGAGGGAGTTGAAAGTCCGTGTTGCCCAGCGACAGCCCCAAAACATCACTGCTCTAGAGGAGATCTGCATGGAGGAATGGGCCAAAATACCAGCAACAGTGTGTGAAAACCTTGTGAAGACTTACAGAAAACGTTTGACCTGTGTCATTGCCAACAAAGGGTATATAACAAAGTATTGAGAAACTTTTGTTATTGACCAAATACTTATTTTCCACCATAATTGTAGATGAAGGGGAGGAGACAGGTTAAAGAAGGATTTATAAGCCTTGAGACAATAGAGACATGGATTGTGTATGTGTACCATTCAGAGGGTGAATAGGCAAGACAAAATGTAGGTGCCAGGCGCACCGGTTTGTGTCAAAAACTGGAACGCTGCTGGGTTTTTCACGCTCAACAGTTTCCCGTTTGTATCAAGAATGGTCCACCACCCAAAGGACATCCAGCCAACTTGACACAGCTGTGAGAAGCATTGAAGTCAACATGCCTGTGGAACGCTTTCGACACCTTGTAGAATTAAAGCTGTTCTGAGGGCAAAAGGGGGTGGGGTGGCAACTCAATATTAGGAAGGTGTTCCTGATGTTTGGTATATTCAGTGTATTTTTCCATATTCACAAATGCTCCGATGTCTCTCTCACCATTCTACAGTGGTGCTGCATGGAAACATTTAGCTGTCTAGCCATCCAGTGGAATACTTAAAACATGACTCACAATCACTGTATTACTGTAACAGATGAGACATTTTGCATTACTGGTGAATCACTTACAATCCATGAGTGACTTTGGACCAGACTACTTATTCAGCAAATCCGTTTTAGCCAAGACGGAAGCAAATAGAGATTGATCTTGAGGTGAATCATGTATTAGAACCCTCTTGATTTGTCTTGGACTGGGGAGCCATTTTAAATAAAAGGTATGCAAAGTTATAGGACTGCAATTTTTTACATTTCAGTCATTTAGCAGACGCTCTTGTCCAGAGCAACTTACAGGAGCAATTATGGTTAAGTGCCTTGTTCAAATGCACATCAGCAGATTCTTTACTTAGTCGGCTCGGGGATTCGAACCAGCAGCCTTTCGGTCACCGGCCCAATGCTAGGCTACCTGCCGCCCCCATGTACCACATCGATATTGTTGCAACATGTTGTGGGTGGAAGCTCACTGTTTCAAGTACCTTTTTAAAGGACATACCAAGATAAATACTTCAAAAATACATTAAAAACATGGAGTGAGTTTCATTTCACCCAAGGTAGACCTACGAAAGGTGTGTGAGTCAAGCTTAAATCCTTTGGAATGAAATGGAAGAACCAGCATTGAGTACATGCTAGTCACATTTCACCATCAAACAAGTAGGAGACTTGTGCCTCAGACTTCTGAATCTGCTGTTTGAATCTCAACTAATTTCCTTTGATTTGACACAGATTGAAAATAACTGCTTCTGCATCGGAATTTCTGACATGATCGCATAGAGCAGCATTAGCTGTCCTTTTTTAAATATACCTCTGCAGAGTAGGCCTATAGGATCTGGATTTACTGGAAAGGAATGAATGCCTGTGATTCCCGAGGCATTTAAATGGGAAACACTCCCCTTGAGATGATGGGGCTTCGGAGGCAATAAAACCACTCCTACACACACAGTTGGCTGACATTTTGGTGGCCAGTCAATAACGAAAGAAAACATAAAATGTCTTCTTTTTCCAGAGTAGCTGCCAATTTACAGCCGAGACACTGGAAAGCATGAAGCGTTATCAGGCATTCATTATGGGGGCTGACAGTGGAGAGGTCCAACTGAGTTAAGGTGCCCATTTCCCTACTTCACTGGTGGATGCGCTTTATTTTGACTTTATTTATGTGCTCTGCCACACAAGCTGGAGATTTGTTCAATTTTTTCTCTTCTCTCCCTCCCTCTCTTCCCTGCTGGGCCGTGTGTTTAACCGGTTCCAGTGAGAGGCAGCTTTAAGCAGTGTGTTAAAGCATTATTGTTGTGGTTGGGTTCCCAGCTAGCATCGTTGCTGAAGTGCTGAGGCTGAAGGTTCTTAGCGACTCACTGGATGGGAAAATCCCCCGCAGGTCCATTTGGTCCTCTGTCCATCCATGAGCAGCCAAGTAGGAAATGATGAAAGCCAATCATGGGACTGACACGAACACCGCATCTGGTTAATTGTCGGATGTGTAACATAACCTATTGGCATGTGATAAAGCATGCTTTGTTTGCAGTTATGACTGAGGAAATCGACTATTAGACTATTCTCTTTTTAGCTCCATTGGCGCCTTGTTGACCATCAGTGCATGGTCAGTGAATGAAAATGAAGTGATGTATTTCATACCAATTTTGAATTTTGAAGGAAACAATTTTACTTTTGCTCTACTCACCTACAACAACAAGGGAGAAAACATAGGCAACATTTCAATTTGAGAACACCAGTGGCTTGATGTCTAATTAAATAAGAGCAAATGAGTTTACAACCTCTGTCACTTAATTAGAGCAAGATGGCACAAAATGAATTAATATGTCGAGATTTAGAGAGGAGTCAATTAAAACTTTGGTTGGAGTGTGGGCCGACGATAACTACTCTTGTACAGAACTGTTCTGTCCCCTGTGACTTACTCAGTGTATTTTCATTTCATTTCAGGGCCTACATTGGGAGGAGAAGAAGGAGGAAGAGAGAGAAGAAGAAGTGGTTGTGATGAGTAACTGCATAAAGCAAAACCAAAGGATCCGGTGAGGTTTAGGGTCCAAGTCCCCAGGCTAGTGAGTGTGAAGTGAAGCCACCGTCCAGGAAGGACCTCAGAGGAAGGTTTTCCCAGGATTATCTCTGGATTGTGCCACTCAGAGGACACAGGCACACGTGCAGGAAGACCCAGAGGAAGGCGGAATAGCGTTGGTCGGCAGGCAGCAGGCAGCAGGATGTGGGAGGGACTGGGACTGCAGGTGTTCCTGATGTGCCTGGGCACCGTGCTGTGCAGCGCTGTGGCTGCCTCGGCACCCCTGGAGCACAGCCACCACCGCCGCCTCTCCCTACACAGGCACCGGGAGAGGACAGGCAAGGAGGGACAGGTCCTACACCGCTCCAAAAGAGGCTGGGTCTGGAACCAGTTCTTTGTCATTGAGGAGTACACAGGGCCAGACCCAGTGTTAGTGGGCAGGGTAAGGTCACGGTTTGAAATTCTTCATCATCACCTTCCTACCTTTCTTCTCTTTTCTCTCCCATTCTTTCCCCCTCTCTATCTGTTGACCGCTGAATTAATGTCACAAGGGGTTTTCATTACCAGCGGAGACCTCAGTGGCCCACTTGATTAAAGGTTATAAATTGGATTTCCTTTTTAATATCAAAGCATCCCCCAAAGACACTGACATCTGGGAAACAGGCGATTTATGGCTCCACAGAAATGATGATTACAAATGGGGACATACATTTGCCTCTAATTCCGGCATTGACAGAGATGGTACCTTGTTATTATTGGATTGGAATATCAATCATGACATCAATCAACAACAAAAACAACAGGCATGCAGGACAGGCTTCTACGAACAATATTTCATAGAATATAATGAAAAGTTGGTAGATATTGCAAAATTAAAATACCATTCATATATTAGTTTGTGGGAATATAGTTCTGCGTTTTTTGAATTGCAGAAATGAACCAATCAACTAAATGACTAACTACCTGATAATGTGACAGACCACTAATTGTATTGTTGCAGTGTTGCACCTAATGTTGATCATCAGAGTAAATATAGATTGATTCTCTGTGTTGAAACATATTGGTTTCAAGGCAGTTTTCTGTAAGCTATGCATTTAAATGTAATCACATGTACATGATTGGTTGGGCTGAAAGTGCTTCTCATTATCCATGTTCCTCCTAGTGATCACACTACATGTTGGAACGTAGTATTTTTTAAATGGTTTTTAACATATTTTTCCAAAGTAATTTTGCTGACATTTTCTCCTGTCCATTTGTTTCCAGCTCCACTCAGACGTTGACGCTGGAGATGGCAATTGCAAGTACATTCTCTCAGGGGAGGGTGCAGGCACCATTTTCGTCATTGATGACAAGACAGGCAACATCCATGCCACCAAGACCCTGGACAGGGAAGAGCAGGCCCAATACACCCTCACAGCCCAGGCTGTGGACAGGGACACCAACAAGCCTCTGGAGCCTCCGTCTGAGTTCATAGTCAAGGTCCAGGACATCAATGACAACCCACCTGAGTTCCTACATGGACCATACTACGCCAGGGTGCCTGAAATGTCCAATGTCGGTGAGTCTGGCTGGGGAATGGACCGTGAAGGATTCCCTACCCTCTGTCTAATTCACCCTTCCTCAGACTGTTTGCCAGTGAACAGCTTGTTTCCCATGCATTATTCAAAATTACTGAAATCTGACCGGGGTAGGCAAAGTTGGAAGTGTTGCTGTTGTTGTTGTGGCTTTGCGATTTCCCTCTTCCTTGTGAGTGTTGTTTGTGTGTGTGTGTGTGTACAACATTTTTGACATGCGTTTTTCTGGATTTTTTTGTTATTATTCTGTCTCTCACTGTTCAAATAAACCTACCATTAAAATTATAGACCGATCATTTCTTTGTCAGTGGGCAAACGTACAAAATCAGTAGGGGATCAGATACTTTTTTCCCTCATTGTACTGGTGAAACAGCTAGGCTTTGTGTGAATCCCAAAACCATGAGCACTTAAGGACATTATAACCATGGGAGGGATGCTGACTGCACCACCTTTTCGATTAAGAATAAGTGATTTCTAGAATGGTAAACACTTCCAGCATCAGGAGTTATATAGCAGGAATTTCATTTTAGAACCATAGGATTGGCTCAAGCTAAATGCCATAATGATTTGCTTGTTGCAGGTCTACTATTATGTTGGGTAAATGGTGTTGAAAATAATAACACATGCTGTTCTTGTGTTGTCCAGGTACCTCAGTGATGCAGGTAACAGCCACAGATGCTGATGATCCCACCTACGGGAATAGTGCCAGACTGGTATACAGCATTCTCCAGGGCCAGCCCTACTTCTCAGTGGAACCACAAACAGGTACCCAACCTCTCTGTCCCACCTTGTTTCATATTCATCCAGATAGCATAACATTATATATACCGTATGCCTTATATCAAAGCTGTAATGTATTTCAATGTATCTGATGATAATCTGTAAATTCTCACATTTTGTAACTGTGCCAAGTAAGGACATTGAGGATTAGCCCTGTCGCGCTTTTGGATTTCTCCAAGGCAAAGTCTGAGTGTACCTGTCCTTTACCAAACAGAATTAACTCACTGCCAGATTAGGCAAGCAATATCCTGGTTGAACTCTAAGCATCCTGGGAGCCAAAGTACCCCCAGCCAAACAGGGAGATCTCAGAACGAGCGAGTGATCGAAGAGAGAAAATCCTCCTAATAAACCAAAGCTGGATATTTCACTGGCTCCTGTCCAATGCTCACATTTCTAATTTGTTTTTGGCTTATCTGCGTTTCATGCACAGGTTCATCTAAATATCATCGGAGAGCAACCATCCCCATCATATTCTCCTGTGATGTGAGGAGCACCAGTTTCCTCACAGAAAAATTAATAAATAACTTGCTTAAAAAACAGTTCATCACTGCTGTTCTGAGCAGTGTTCTGCAGTTTCATTTGAAACAAGTCACTTATTTTTCCCTTTTACATTTCACACTAATATTAGAAAAGGAGCCTGATGAATGAGATGGCGATGGCATTTGTCACAATGTGATCTCACGTGTCAGTGATGACCCATCATGCCCTGCTCCTCCCAGTAGGCCTTGCATAGTAGTAGGCTGCTGAAAGGTCACAGGCAGGTTCCTCTTGAATTAAAGCCATTTCCCTCCTCTCCTGTCCCCAGGGATAATCCGGACTGCTCTGCCCAACATGGACAGGGAAGCGCGGCAGGAATATGACGTCGTCATCCAAGCCAAGGACATGGGGGGACACATGGGGGGACTGTCAGGGACAACAGAAGTGAAAATCACCCTGACGGATGTCAACGACAACCCACCGAAGTTCCCTCAGAGTAAGTGAAGAGTCCTGTCTCTCTTTCTTTCACTTTTTCTGTGTTTCTCTTTATTTTCTGTTTTCTAAAGCTAGATGGTCTCTCTTCCCGTCGTCACTGTCCCTCTCTGCTGAGGTATGAGCATCATCATCCATGGGGGATAGGTCTGCTTTTAGCCAGTCTAGCGCTCTCCCAGCTCCTCAAGCATCAACTGACACTTCAAAATAGCATTGACACTTCAAAATATGGATGGCTGCTGGCCCCAGAGGCCATGCAACACGCAGTTTATACAGGGTATATGTTAAAGGGGAAATATTAAACGGTTTCATTGCGCTCATAGGAGATGTGATGACAGCAAATATCTTAAGCACGATAAAGAGTTGTGAAATATTAACGTGTTATTGTCAGTATTTCTGTTTGACAGAGAGGGGGAATGGAGGGGAATTCTTGTGGCTCTAAACCACGAGCTAAACACAGATTTCCAGCTCTTTTAGTAGAAATGACCCACATCAATTTCCCCCTACTTCTTGAGAGCAGAGCCTGAAGATTTGTCCCAGAGAGCCCCCACTCTTTTCCCTACTATCAGCACTAAGGCCCGGATGTAGCCCTGCTAACAGTGGCTCTTGGATGGAAAATTAGCTACATATTTGGGTTAAACTAGTCCTGGGTGGGGTAAGAAACTTCTAAATAGTTGACATCCCAATGACTCAACCACGTGTAATAATGTCAACTATTTTCCAGATGATGAAAACTGGAATTTTGTTCAATAAGTAATGACAGACTTTTTGAGATAGATGACATACACATCAGTATTGTCACATTGTTCAGCCTCTGATATTATGTTCATTTTTATTTTCAGCTCTCATGGTCAGAGCCAGTGTAGACTGGGAGTATTCAGTAACGTTCTTATGAAAATATCCCATTTTTTTATGTAGTCTGATTGAAGTAGTAGCCCTTTATATCATTAGGCCTTTTTAAAAAGGCTCCTTCCCATGTCAGAGTTATTTTTAAATGCAGCTGAAGCGTTTGGCTCTGAACACTTCAATAGGAGGAGCAGACAGGGCGGAAAGACATACGGTCCTACTGCTCTGCCTCGGCCACAGACATGTGTATGCACCCCTGTAGACACACACACACTCACACACATGCAAATACAAACACAAAACACTGTCTGCTCATTGGCTGTGGCCCTCAGGTGCTGGCTAGCTGAATCTCCACAGGTATCTCTTGTGTTCCATTTATAGCTCTCTCTCTCTCTCTCTCTCTCTCTCTCTCTCTCTCTCTCTTTCAGTCTCTCTCTCTCTCTCTCTCTCTCTCTCTCTCTCTCTCTCTCTCTCTCTCTCTCTCTCTCATGTTAGTTAAGTGTAAATGCAGAACAGGTGAAGACACACTGTCTTTCAAAGATGGACCACACCATGTACTTACACTGTAAGCCTTTTCTTTAATTTCAACAGTAAAATACCGTAAATGTGTTTTACAGCATTAAAAGCGAATGGAAACACTAACTGAAACTGTAAATCGCCGTATTGGTATTGTTGCATAATCGGTTGGAGAGTTTGGGAATTGCTGAATTTACTGAGACCATGACCTCTGCGTACATTAATGAGCATACTTTGCTGGTGTCAAACCATATATGAAAACATGCTACATATTTTGAAAGCTGAGAAACAGCTCTTTCAAATTATATGACATTTGTGAAATCACCACATCAATCAAATGGTAATCAGTCAAGAAAAAGTGTCACGCTCTGGCTCCGGGACTGTGTATTTTGAGCCAGGGTGTGTTCATTTGGTTGTGTTTGGTATTGGTTGTGTTGTATTTGGTTGTTTCCTTGTTTGGTCGTGTGACTCCCAATCAGTGGTAACGAGTGTCAGCTGTCGGCTCGTTATCTCTGATTGGGAGCCATATTTAAACTGTCAGTGTTCACCTTAGTGTTGTGGGTTTTTGTTCCGTATCAGTCATTGTAACTGAGGACTTCACGATTCGTCATTGTTTGTTGTTTTTGTAGTGAGTACGTTAATTTAATAAAGTCATGTTCGCTCAACGCGCTGCGCTTTGGTCTACTACTTCCTACGACGATCGTGACAGAAAAACCCACCAAGATATGACCAAGCAGCGTGTCCAGGAGCCATCGCCAGGGAGATCCCTCACAGATCTCCTTCGCCTCCTGGACTGGGTCAAGCCGAGTGAGGAAGAGAAGGGCTTGACATTATGGCAGAAGGGCGAGAGGCTGGCGAGGGACATGGAGACCTGGTCCACGGGTAGGAGAGACGCCCCGAAAATTTTTAGGGGGGGGCTCACGACGTCGGACCAGCAGGAGGCCGCGATAGAGCGGCCCAGTGGGTTGCCGGAGAAGGCCGCCGGGTTACGGGGGCCACTGGTCGAAGAGGGGATGGAGGAAGTAGAGGCACGGCGAGAGGTACTGGCGTGTGTTGCCAGTCCGGTCCGGCCCGTTCCAGATCCCGGTGTAGGGCCAGTGGTGTGTGTCCCCAGTACAGTCCGGCCCATCCAAGCTTCCCGCACCAAGCCAGTGGTGTGCGTCGTCAGTCCGGCACGGCCCGTGCCTGCTTTCCGCACCAAGTCTATGGTGCGTTTCGTCAGTCCGGCACGGCCCGTTCCTGCTCCCCGCACCAGGTCTGTGGTGCGCGTCGCCAGCCCAGTTTGGCCCATTCCTGCTCCCCGCATCAAGCCTGTGGTGCGTCTCGTCAGCCCGGCTCTGCCCGTTCCTGCTCTCCGCACCAGGTCTGTGGTGCGCGTCGCCAGCCCAGTCCGGCCCATTCCTGCCACTCGCACCAAGTCAAGGGTGCGAGTCGTCAGCCGGATTCAGCCCATTCCTGCTACTCGCACCAAGCCAAGGGTGCGAGTCGTCAGCCGGATTCAGCCCATTCCTGCTACTCGCACCAAGCCAAGGGTGCGAGTCGTCAGCCGGATTCAGCCCATTCCTGCTACTCGCACCAAGCCAGGGATGCGAGTCTTCAGCCTGGTGAGGCCTGTTCCGGCTCCACGCACCATGCAAAGGGTGCGTATCGTCTGCCAGGTCCGGTCCATTCCTGCCTCACGCGCCAAGCCAGGGGTGCGCGTCGGCAGTCCTGATCCAGCTAACTGGGTCAGATCGGACTGGGGGCACTACGGGGGGATTGTAGTAGGGTGGTGGTCAAGCCCGGAGCCGGAGCCGCCTCCGAGGAGCAATACCCACCCAGCCCTTCCCTATTTGGGGTGTAGGCGCGGTCGGAGTCCGCGCCTTTAGGGGGGGGTACTGTCACGCTCTGGCTCCGGGACTGTGTATTTTGAGCCAGGGTGTGTTCATTTGGTTGTGTTTGGTATTGGTTGTGTTGTATTTGGTTGTTTCCTTGTTTGGTCGTGTGACTCCCAATCAGTGGTAACGAGTGTCAGCTGTCGGCTCGTTATCTCTGATTGGGAGCCATATTTAACTGTCAGTGTTCACCTTAGTGTTGTGGGTTTTTGTTCCGTATCAGTCATTGTAACTGAGGACTTCACGATTCGTCATTGTTTGTTGTTTTTGTAGTGAGTACGTTAATTTAATAAAGTCATGTTCGCTCAACGCGCTGCGCTTTGGTCTACTACTTCCTACGACGATCGTGACAAAAAGCACCAAGTGAAAATGTGTATCTTATATGCTTTTTTCAACAACAAAAACTGACATTGAAGATATGGAAATATGTAGAGCATATTTAGTCTTCCTTATTTTGTAAGGATTGATCATCAGAAATCAGAATAGTAATACCTTTTACTGTGAATGAGTTACAGCCGTTTTCGTGACCGGTGGTATTTTTCTAGAATTCTATGGAATGTTCTATGACCAGACACGTTCTTATCTGGATAGTATTTTAAACACATACAGTGAGCTCCAAAAGTATTAGGACAGTGAACATGTTTTTGTTGTTTTGGCTCTGTATTCTAGCACTTTGTATTTTGACTTGTCCGTTGTGACAAAGCTCTTAAAAGAAAAGGAGAAAAGATAATGAGAATGGACTCTACCTACATGTGTATTTATCCTACTGGTTTTAACCCAAAAATGTCAATCGTAAGAAGCGTTATGAACAACAACAAAAAATCCTGTCCCAATACTTTTGGAGCTCATTGTATATGCACCAAAACATATTACAAATGGCATTTAATCTTACATTTGATAAAGAAAGACATACACAAGTAATATAATATTAATAAAAAAAACTAAAATACTTTATTGAAAGAATAAGGTTAGGGGAATACACTGTCTCAATCAAACCTAACTTTCCACTACATTCATGTCATCTTTTTTTTTAATGAGTCTGCCTATAAAACAACAGTGTGGTCCTCTGTAGCTCAGCTGGTAGAGCACGGCGCTTGTAACGCCAAGGTAGTGGGTTCGATCCCCGGGACCACCCATACACAAAAAATTTATGCACGCATGACTGTAAGTCGCTTTGGATAAAAGCGTCTGCTAAATGGCATATTAGTATGAATGTAGTGGAAAGTTGGGTGAATGCTATTCTGTACCTCGGAGTAAGTCAAACCAGGCATCAGGCATCGACTACAAGTGTGAATTACATTTTCTTAGTTGTAACAGTTTCTATTGTTTCTCCACACAGGTGTATACGCCATGTCAGTTTCAGAGGACAAGGTTTCGGGTGAGGAGGTGGGCCGTCTGAAGGCTAAAGATCCAGATCTGGGGGAGAATGGACTTGTGTCGTATCGTTTCATCGAGGGCGATGGGATGACTGTGTTTGAGATCACCACCGACACTGACACCCGTGAGGGTGTTATCAAACTGAGAAAGGTGAGAAGGGAGTGAAGGTGATTTACTATTACATACAAATTGTGGAGGAATGAAAGTAATGTGTGAGACAGTGTATAGGGTCATCTGCATTGAATCAACTTTTTTGTTACAGCCCTTTCACTTACATTCTGAGGACCAAAATGGTAGACTCAATAATTGACATTACTTGACACACCTGTGTGTGTCTGTGCGTGTTTGAATATGTAAAGGTGGCTGTATGCAATTTCTGTGTGGTAGAGAGAGAAAGACAGGGAAAAAGTGAAAGAGAGAGTGTGTGCCTGTGTGTGAGACTGAAGCACACACTGAGCAGTGGAGAGAGAGAGAGAGAGAGAGAGAGAGAGAGAGAGAGAGAGAGAGAGAGAGAGAGAGAGAGAGAGAGAGAGAGAGAGAGAGAGAGAGAGAGAGGAGTGATTTATCACCGTTCCACTCTGTGATTGCAATGACACCACCTCAATTTCTTATTACGAGCATTGACTTTCATGGCTGGTTCTCTGGGCGAGGAATCTCATCTATGCAGTCTGACTGTGGGTCGGCTGCTAGCATGGCGCTGCAGCTCTGCTGTGCTCCAGGGCTGGGATTATGCCGACATTTACCGACCTGGAGAGGTCAGCCTTGCACTGCACCGTGCCTGGGCTGCCTCTGGGTGCTCACTGGCGCCATTGTGCCTGGAGCTGCCTGCCTGCCATGGTTAGGCTTAGCCGGGCCTCCAGAGGAGAGAGAGAGAGGCGCTGCTTCCCTCCATAGTCCCTACGCAGCAGCAGCCTAGACAGAGCATTGCCACCTGGTGGTGCTTAATTTTTTAAAATCCCTCAACTGTCTTTCACAGCACAGGCTCTACACTCAGAGATCAGCAGCAATCTCACTCACTCTCCTCTCTACTCCTCTCCAAAAATAACACAACTCTGAGAGAGGGAGGCCTTTGCATGCGTGTCTGACAAGTAATCATATTTTCTCAAGGGTTTACGCAAGCTGGGTAATTTTGGCAGTTCAATGGACTGTGAGTACCAGTGTGTAGTCTATGTGCTGAAAAATGCCTGAGGATTATACCAGGTAAGCCACGACAGCGGCCATTGAAATGCGGAAAACGGCCATGTAAACAACTTCCTCTATGGTCTCATGAACCCAAGTGGGATCAGACATCGTTGCTCAGTGCATATCCCCCTCATATTCATAACAGAGAGGTGCAACAATCATAATAAGTGTTAAGTGCTGGATAATAGAAATTGTAGCTGGGGAAAGTTGAAGAATTGAATCAGGGGAAATAATGGTTTGACGCTGAGTAGAGAGGATGGTGGTAGGGGGGTTGTAATTCTTAACAGTGTTTGGCTATCTCAAATACCAGGACCCAGGTCCCCAAAAGAGACCATTCTGCCTGCTGATTAGGCTGGGTGTGGTGTGCCGACAACAATCAGTTTGATGCAGCCCTGCTCTTCTCAATAACATAATGCCTCCACAATACACCTCTCGGGAAATCATCACCTTTTGGTCTTCAAAGCATGTTGAAAATTAAAGTCAGCATTACTGATGGAATTGACAGAGTTTTAATCAAGTATTCTGTTTGAACACGGGCTACCAGGCGCAGGCTGAATGCTAAGAGGAAGTCAGACATTATTGTGAATATTATCTACCGCTGATTAGTTTCAGCCAGCAAATTATTAAGTGCCAAAATAAAAGAACCGAGAGAGAGAGAAAGAGAGTGTCACGCCCTGACTCAGGGGACGTTTAATTGTTGAGTCAGGGTGTGGATATTCCGTGTTGTGTTGTTTTCTATGTTTAGTTCTAGATCGTTTAGATCTATGTTGGCCAGGGTGGTTCCCAATCAGAGGCAGCTGTAGCTCGTTGTCTCTGATTGGGAACCATACTTAGGCAGCCGTTTGGCACCAGTCTGTGTGGGATCTTGTTCTGTATAGGTTTGTTTTGTGTAACCTTTAGACTTCACGTATCGTTTGTTTGTTGTTTTGTCGTGTTCAGTACTTGAATAAAAATGTACGCTTATCACGCTGCGCCTTGGTTCAACCAATCCTTAAACGATCGTGACAGAGAGAGAGGGGGGGGAGATATCGAGAGGAGGGAGGAAGGGAGACAGAAAGAAAAGGAGAGAGAGGGTGAGAAAGAGAGAGAGGGAGACAGAGAGAGATAGAGGGGGGAGGAAAAGAGTGAGACAGAGAGCAAGGGGACCACAGCTTCAGGAGACAACGTCAGTGAGGTACATTCATCGACCTGTTAAAGGAAAGAACTGGGTCATGGCTGTTCCCACCGTTGGCAGCTTCATTAAAGACACGCAAAAAAGACTGAAGGATGAGATAGGAAAACAACTTCAAATCAATCACCACACAGGCAGAGAGAGAGATAAATGGTGTGTTTGTGTGTGTGTGTGTGTGTGCGTGTGTGTACATCCTGGAATGCCGCCCCCTCAACTCCGGTCGGTACCTCAAAGTATCACTTGGTAATTTGTGGGAGTGATGGCTGCCGGGTGAGACAGGGTAATAAGAAAACAGGCGGATGTGTGAAAGCAGTAGGAGGCCGGGTGTAGAGGGATGAGGGTTGTTCACACTAAATGGGCATTAACTATACTTGAGCATAATTCCAATTTCTTGCAATTAAATGAACTGGTGGTGATTGAGGCTATGACTTAGATAAGGGATTAAACTGAAACAAGGGCCATCTTACGTATAAGGACTGAGCAAAGAATGTCTTGGTGTTGTCTCATGCTGACGTTGACCACAACCACTGTCTTCTTTTGCAACAGCACCCTCTAGCTAGCGTCTCAACTCCATACTAACATTTGATTTGACACTCTTAGAAAAAAGGCATCCAAAAGGGTTCTTTGGCTGTCCCCATAGGATAACCCTTTTTGGTTCCAGGTAGAACCCTTTTTGCAGTAGAAAGGGTTCTACATGGAACCCAAAAGGGTTCTATCTGGAACCAAAATGGTTCTACCTGCAACCAAAAAGGGTTCTTCGAAGGGTTATCCTATGTGGACAACCGAAGAACCCTTTAAGGTTCTAGATAGCAGTGTATAGCTACAGTAAATAATTGTTATGATGCAGTAATTGTATTATAGAAATAATTACGTTGAGACTACCTTCTAAATTTTGTCCCATTATTTTAATGATGATATACTTTGAATGTATTATTACTAAACCCACACTGCTCCCTCTTTCCAGCCTGTGGACTTTGAGACTAAGAGGGCATACACCCTGAGAGTGGAGGCAACCAACACACACGTGGACCCCCGCTTCATCGCCTGGGGCCCCTACAAAGACACAGCCACGGTTAAGGTTATGGTGGAGGACGCAGACGAGCCGCCTGCTTTCATGGCAACTAGCTACGGCTTCGAGGTGGAGGAGAATGCCCCTGATGGGACCGTGGTGGGCCGTGTACACGCTAAAGACACAGACGTGGCCAACAACCCTGTCAGGTAGGCTACTTGGAACGCTCTCGTTCACTCTTTCTGTTACTCATTTTTGTTTGTTTTTAAAACCGCTGTCTGATTATCAACCCCACCCAGTCCCATAGTGTTATAATACAACCTTTCTGTTTCGAATTGATGTGTAGATGATTTCAGTTTCAAAGGCCTCATCTCGTCAACATAAAATACTGCAGGGCCCTACTCAATCAGTAAACAAAATAAATAGTCTATATTATTTCCTGCTCTGCGGGAGCAAATATTTAAATTAATATGCTGTTCAAACTATAAACATTGCTCCATCAAATACATTAATCCAAACAATGCAAACATGCATTCCTACAGCACAAGAATAATTAGGCTTTTGTTTTATCTAAGGAACCAGGCACTAATTGAATACGTGTTTACTTTTCACCACTGTTCACTGCAGGTATATGATTCCCCGCTACACGGACGTGGAACAGTTCTTCAGTGTCGGCCCAGAGGATGGCATCATCAAGACCACCAGACCACTGGACCGGGAGACGCTACCCTGGCACAACATCTCTGTCAGCGCCACTGAGATTGGTACGCCACCATCCACCTCGGGTTTCAAATTAGAGAGTAGCTGTGAATACCAGAGACGTCATGCCTCCCAATCCAGGAACTGTTGTGTTCACACCCGGCTCTTATGTGGTCCTAGAGTCGCCACCCCTCAATATGTTTTTAGAGAAGATTACCACAAAGTGCCTTTCTAAAAGTCAAATGAGTAGCTAGAGACTACTGCAAAACATCCACATCCCCCAAATCAGAAACAAACATATTTAAGTTGCTGTTCTCTGTCTGTGTGATTCTACTCCACATGAATATGTCTAGTTCTGAAGTATATCTGTCTCAAATATTTCAGGGATAATTTGATGCATCAAAAATGAATGTCTGGAACTTTAGAGATCAATCAGTTCTGTTGTATTATGCATGACCCTTGTCTGACAGCATCATTTCCGAGCATTCAACAACCTACATAATTTCTTATACAATAAATAGGTTCATACTGTGCTGTCTTCTCATTGTGTTTGCAGTGGCTTTCAGAGGGAGTTGGTTTTGTTTTCTAGCAAGCCAAATCCCATGTACGCGCACTGATTCACTAACTTGTTTGTTATTCATTTTTGTCATTCTGCACAGGGGGACATCACCAAGATACGAAAGTACGTGTCAACATCAAAGTCAAAGATGTGAATGACAACGCCCCTGAGTTTGCCACCCAGAACGAAATCCTTGTGTGTGAAAATGTCTCCCCTGGCAAAGTAAGTCTAATCCCACACAATGTATATAGTACTTTTTCCAAAGTCACATTTAGAAAAGACAGATCTTTATGCATAGTAGTAACCACCATGTGCAAAAATAAATTTATGTTATATTGAATATATTGAAAATGTTCAGTGTTTTGGTGGACTCGGTCTGTACTAACTCCTGTGTGTGTTGTTCAACTCAGCTCATAGAGACAGTCAGTGCGGTGGACAAGGATGAGATGGCCCACCGACAGTACTTCCACTTCAGCATCGCTCCAGAGGTTGTCAACAACCAGAACTTCTCCCTGAAAGACAATAGAGGTGGGTGGGCTCAAACATTCTATTTCCATCAATGAGAAGAGCGACTTCTGTTTGGACACTTTTACTGTGTTTATAGGGGCTAGTGGGCACTCCAGTATTCCAGTCTTTTTTCTTCTTTACATCAATTCAGGTTTCTCTACATCCAGATGGGCTTTGCACTGTGTATGCATCGAAAGTGATTCAGCAGATCTTTGTAGACTGAAGTTTGATTTGAAGCTAGATCCCATAGAGCTCCTCCTTATTAATTACCACCGGTGTCTCTCTGGCGTCCTAGCCTCTACATCGGTGAATTGCTGCATGTAGGAGACTGAGCCTGTTGGATCAGTTTGCAGAGCTTGTGATTGCATTAGTTATCCCTACATCACACTCTGTCTGATCAGCCAGGGGAGTGGAGAGGTGAGCGAGAGAGTGAGAGAGTGAGAGCACCTCTCCTTCTGCCTGCTGTGTTTGGGGGCCTGGCTGGCTGGTGACTCATCCCAGCTGTCCTTAAGCTCAAAGCCCCTTCCAGTCTGCCAGTCACAGTGATGAAGTGGCTGGTTAGAAAAGCTGGTCAGAGCAAGTACCTGTTACATTCCATTTCAACAGATGAGGCACAGTAGTATTTAACCATCTCTCATCAGAGGAGTATTATTATTACCTTCATCAACCTTGTTTATAAACTCCTGGATTAAAGATAATGAGAAGCAAAAGTTAATCACAGAGTTTCGACTCCATAAACATACTTGATTAGACTTGCTTATATCCATAGAGATTGCTTAGGACAAAGCTATTGTAATGACTATGATGTAGACATTCAACAGCTGCTGCGAGTAGTTCAGTCAGCATTGCCATCTTTGAACAAGCAATTACATGACACTTCTCTTAATGACATGCATCCATCAATATTCTCTTCTATAAACTCAAGCCAACTTAAGCTCTTGTTTCATCCTCTGCCATTGCTTTAATACTCGTCCCGACCGCGCCGTAATCACAAGCCACTTCCAAGCATATCTCCTTCTGTGATGGAGGAGAATGAATGAGAGGGAATGAATGTGTTAATTGCAGTTTAATGGGATATTTTTTTTTAATCCCCAGATAAAGTCATATCAGACTGTTCCAAGCAGTGCTGCAGTGACTATACAGCAGCCAGCATGGCGAGGGATGGCTCTCTACCCGTTTGATCTGCTTTAATGAGAGTCAAAATGAGTGCTTTTCAACAGTGTTTTCAAAAAGCCCACAATACGAGCAGAATAGATTACAGCCCCTCCGATATGTTGGGTTGATCTGGAGCCAATGCATCCTTTCAAATGAACAGTTTTCCAATCTCCATTTATCAATGTATTTTCTCGTGATTTTCAGAGTTTGCGGGTGTCTGTCTGAGACAGCAGGGGCTATTTAGTTTTTTCTTGCACTCTAATAAATGCAGATGTAAGAACACTTACTAAGTATAATTTTATGAAGAAAATGTTCCTTGAAAGTGGCTTCTTATGAAGTCTTACTTGGTTCTTTCAGCTATACTACCTTGTTCATATAGGATATTTAAGTTCTCATTGCTTTAGACTGTTCTACTTCAACCCTTAAAAGATACCCTACCAAGGCAATGATAACCTTTCTTAGTATCAAATCAAATCAAATCAAACAGGTGTAGACATTACAGTGAAATGCTTACTTACAAGCCCTTAACCAACAATGCAGTTTTTAAAATAAAACATGTAAAATAAAAGCAAATAACTAAAGAGCAGCAGTAAAATAAAATAGGTTGAGGTCATTGAGGTCATATGTACATGTGGGTAGAGTTAAAGTGACTAATATGGAAAATGACTAAGCCATAAGCACCTAAATGAACTCACTCCATCTTTGTTCTGAGTGCGACCTTGCACTGAGTCAGAAGAGTGCACTTGGCATCCTTCCACCCTCACCCAGCCCCACATATAACCAATACAGCTACCTCCACTAGAGCTTTGATTACACTTCCAAAAGCGAATAAATGTTCACAATATTACAATAATTTAATATCTGGAAATTCACAGCTCATTGCTTTTCCTCCGCGGCTATACGTCTGCCTTCTGCCTTCTGAACACGTTGGATAAGTAAAACTCTTCGGTTATAACTATGATTGCGTTAAGCAGTCTGTACACTACCTGAAATATTTCCCCCCCAGCGGAGACATTTAAAGGACCCTCTTTTTCTCTGTACTTATTCTACTTCGGCTCCCCTCTTGTTCCCCACAGACAGCACAGCCAGCATATATGTAACCCGTAGGGGCTTCAGCCGGATGACCCAGGATGTCTACTTCCTTCCCATTGAGATCAACGACAACGGCATCCCTCCCATGAGCAGCACCAACACGCTGACCATCCGAGTGTGCAGCTGTGACAGTAAGGACACCATCCTGTCCTGCAACGTGGAGCCTTACATCCTGCCTGCAGGCCTCAGCACCGGAGCTCTCATCGCCATACTAGCCTGTATCGTCATTCTCCTGGGTGAGCATCATCACTAAAGAAAACATCAACTTGCATTCAATCTGTTGTTGATCTAATATTTACTCATGTTTGATATTTTTTTCCATCCTGAGTGGTGCTTATCCTTAATGTTTTCAGAATAGTTGTAAGTATTTATGGAACAGATGCTTGACATAATATTAATAGTGTGCATTCTTATTATTTACACAGGCTCAATTGATTATTTAACTTGCAATTGACATTGTTTAAAATGTCAGACAGATTCATACCACCTGTAATTCAACATACTGTATATTTTTGCACTTCTAATCCAAATGATGTGCAGCTGTGATTTATTTGCGTGGCTAATTAGGGAATTTGAAATGCTAAAGGTATTTTAAGAGCTGTAAGAGCTAGAGGTTCTGTATGATTGGCTGACTGATATGTTCCTCATGGCAGCGATCGTGGTGCTGTTTGTGGCCCTGCGTCGTCAGAAGAAAGAGCCGCTCATCGTCTTCGAGGAGGAAGACATCCGTGAGAACATCATCACCTATGACGATGAAGGCGGTGGAGAGGAGGACACAGAGGCCTTCGACATTGCTACGCTACAGAACCCTGACGGTGCCAACGGCTTCCTACCCCGTAAGGACATCAAGCCTGAGCTCCAGTACCCAATGAGGCCTGGCGGGCGGCCCGTGGCCAACAGTGTGGACGTGGATGATTTCATCAAAACCCGCATTACCGACGCGGACAACGACCCCACGGCCCCTCCCTATGACTCCATCCAGATCTATGGCTACGAGGGCCGGGGCTCCATCGCTGGATCCCTCAGCTCCCTGGAGTCGGTGACCACAGATTCAGACCTAGACTACGACTACCTCCAAAGCTGGGGCCCGCGCTTCAAGAAGCTGGCCGACCTTTATGGCACCAAAGACTCTGCCGATGACAACTCTTAACGTTCACCCATTTCACCGACCACCTCCTTGCGCCCTTTCTCCAACCCTCCACTGACATTGTGTGGTGCTTGAAGTTTACTGTAAGTATACCACAAGCATTTTTATTTATAGTAAACTTTGTTATTTGTATGTGTAAAGTATACTTGCCGTATACTAGATACAGTGAGGGAAAAAATTATTTGATCCCCTGCTGATTTTGTACGTTTGCCCACTGTCAAAGAAATTATCAGTCTATAATTTTAATGGTAGGTTTATTTGAACAGGGAGAGACTGAATAACAACAAATAAATCCAGAAAAACGCATGTCAAAAATGTTATCAATTGATTTGCATTTTAATGAGGGAAATAAGTATTTGACCCCTCTGCAAAACATGACTTAGTTCTTGGTGGCAAAACCCTTGTTGGCAATCACAGAGGTCAGACGTTTCCTGTAGTTGGCCACCAGGTTTGCACACATCTCAGGAGGGATTTTGTGATTTTGTCCCACTCCTCTTTGCAGATCTTCACCAAGTCATTAAGGTTTCGAGGCTGACGTTTGGCAACTCGAACCTTCAGCTCCCTCCACAGATTTCCTATGGGATTAAGGTCTGGAGACTGGCTAGGCCACTCCAGGACCTTAATGTGCTTCTTCTTGAGCCACTCCTTTGTTACCTTGGCCATGTGTTTTGGGTCATTGTCATGCTGGAATACCCATCCACGACCCATTTTCAATGCCCTGGCTGAGGGAAGGAGGTTCTCACCCAAGATTTGACAGTACAGCGCCCCGTCCATCGTCCCTTTGATGCAGTGAAGTTGTCCTGTCCCCTTAGCAGAAAAACACCCCCAAAGCATAATGTTTCCACCTCCATGTTTCATGGTGGGGATGGTGTTCTTGGGGTCATAACCAGCATTCCTCCTCCTCCAAACACGGCAAGTTGAGTTGATGCCAAAGAGCTCCATTTTGATCTCATCTGACCACAACACTTTCACCCAGTTCTCCTCTGAATCATTCAGATGTTCATTGGCAAACTTCAGATGGGCATGTATATGTGCTTTCTTGAGCAGGGGGACCTTGCGGGCGCTGCAGGATTTCAGTCCTTCACGGCGTAGTGTGTTACCAATTGTTTTCTTGGTGACTATGGTCCCAGCTGCCTTGAGGACATTGACAAGATCCTCCCGTGTAGTTCAGGGCTGATTCCTCACTGTTCTCATGATCATTGCAACTCCACGAGGTGAGATCTTGCATGGAGCCCCAGGCCGAGGGAGATTGACAATTATTTTGTGTTTCTTCCATTTGCGAATAATCACACCAACTGTTGTCACCTTCTCACCAAGCTGCTTGGCGATGGTCTTGTAGCCCATTCCAGCCTTGTGTAGGTCTACAATCTTGTCCCTGACATCCTTGGAGAGCTCTTTGGTCTTGGCCATGGTGGAGAGTTTGGAATCTGATTGATTGATTATTTCTGTGGACAGGTGTCTTTTATACAGGTAACAAGCTGAGATTAGGAGCACTCCCTTTAAGAGTGTGCTCCTAATCTCAGCTCGTTACCTGTATAAAAGACACATGGGAGCCAGAAACCTTTCTGATTGAGAGGGGGTCAAATACTTATTTCCCTCATTAAAATGCAAATCAATTTATAACATTTTTGACATGTGTTTTTCTGGATTTTTTTTTTGTTATTCTGTCTCTCACTGTTCAAATGAACCTACCATTAAAATTATAGACTGATAATTTCTTTGTCAGTGGGCAAACGTACAAAATCAGCAGGGGATCAAATACTTTTTTCCCTCACTGTACCTGTTGGGGATGTTTGGTAAGGAAGGACAGAGGGTGTTGAGGAGGGAGAGAGAAAGACAAAAAAACGTAAAAAAAAAACACCTCTGTGGGATGTACTGGTGTGTATGGAAAATTAAGACTTGCTTAATGTTTGTGGTGAGAGATCAAATATCACTCGGTATTTCACTTTTTTAGTCATTTTGTAGGTTACTACGGTTTGGGGTTGGAATGTGGGTCACAGAGAGACATGTAATTGTTGATACTGTGAATGAGCTCACAAAGGAGAAGAAAATATTGTTGCCTTATATCAATGAAGAAACTATGAGAAAACAACAACAACAGCAAACTGGTCGCTCCTGTAGCACCTCCATCTTCCTGAGGAAGATGGATTCAACAAAAAACAGAGACAGTGTTTTTTCACAAATCCAGAGAAAAATCCCCCCTTTGAGCCCAATTTCACCAATGATCAATCACAAGGAAAGACCTGTGAGCTCAAAAATCGCCTTAAGTAATGGACTATCTTGCATCACAGTGCATTTTTTGCAACTTGAAAAATATATCCTAAAGCAAGCTAAAGTCCATATAACGTATGTACAGTACAATGTGCAAATATGTCTCTTGAGGATCAAACTTGCGCCTATTGGTTCTTGTAAATCTCATTTTTTTAATTATAATGTTATTATGATTATTATGATTTTATTTGTTCTCTACATTTTTTATTTTCTTTGTTTGGCGTATGTTTTTCTCCCTTGTTGAGAAAATAGCAATCTGTCCTGTCGTAGTGAATGATGCCTAATTTCTATGTTGAATTTATGGTACCTATTTGTACAATTTTAAAGGTTCTTATTTTAGTACACATGCAGATATCAGTATTTCAACATGTAAGAAAATGTTACAGCATCACACTTATATTTTATGAACATTGTACTGTTGCTTTATTATGTGCTTCTATCTAAGAAGCGAAAAACTTTGAAATAAATGCTTTTTATAAAATGATTGATGGTATTAATAAATCTGTAAGAGCAAAATAGCAATCTGTTCTTTCCCTAGAGGTGATCTATGTTATGATATTGAACGGCGTCTACTGGATGATGCTGGGAGGACTTGGAGTAATAAAGAGGGTCAATACAGTAGCAAACTGTGACACAGAACAACCAGTGACACCATGAATATGCACACACACACACATACACTTCACATTAATGTACAGAGCTTTTCACTGGTATGGACCCAGCAGTCAGTGTTCCCATTGACCATTTCCTGAGATGAACGTATCTCTCCCAGGGATGCTCCACAGCAAATGTATTCAACCTCTCCAAGGGATGCTTCCTAGCTACAGGTCAATGTGCACTTTAACACTAGAAAAGCCAGGCCTGGATGGACCACACATTACATTACATTTTAGTCATTTAGCAGACGCTCTTATCCAGAGCGACTTACAGTTAGTGAATACATATTTTTATTGTTTTTATACTGGCCCCCCGTGGGAATCAAACCCACAACCCTGGCGTTGCAAACACCATGCTCTATCAACTGAGCTACATCCCTGCCGGCCATTCCCTCCCCTACCCTGGACGACGCTGGGCCAATTGTGCGCCGCCCATGAGTCTCCCGGTCGCGGCCGGCTGCGACAGAGCCTGGATTCGAACCAGGATCTCTAGTGGCACAGTTAGCACTGCGATGCAGTGCCTTAGACCACTGCGCCACACACTTTGAGCCATTTTGACAGCAACATTCTAACAGTCTAATAAGTACATTTCATATACAGTGCCTTCAGAAAGTATTCATACCCTTTGACTTTTTCCAAATTTTACCTGCATTTAAAATTGATTAAATTGTGATTATTTGTCACTGGCTTAGACACAATACCCCATAATGTCAAAGTGGAATTATGTTATTTTTTTTAGATGTTTACAAATTAATAAAAAATGAGTAGCTGAAATGTATTGAGTCAGTAAGTATTCAACACCTTTGTTATGGCAAGCCTAAATAAATTCAGGAGTAACAAATCACATAATAATCACATAATAAGTTGCATGGACTCACTCTGTGTGCAATAATAGTGTTTAACATGATTTTTGAATGACTACCTCATCTCTGTACCCCACACATACAATTATACAGTGAGGGTAGAAAGTATTTGATCCCCTGCTGATTTTGTACGTTTAACCACTGACATAGAAATGATCAGTCTATCATTTTTATGGTCGGTTTATTTGAACAGTGAGAGACAGAATAACAACAACAAAATCCAGAAAAACGCATGTCAAAAATGTTATAAATTGATTTGCATTTTAATGAGGGAAATAAGTATTTGACCCCTCTGCAAAACATGACTTACTACTTGGTGGCAAAACCCTTGTTGGGAATCACAGAGGTCAGACGTTTCTTGTAGTTGGCCACCAGGTTTGCACACATCTCAGGAGGGATTCTGTCCCACTCCTCTTTGCAGATATTTTCCAAGTCATTAAGGTTTCGAGGCTGACGTTTGGCAACTCGAACCTTCAGCTCCCTCCACAGATTTTCTATGGGATTAAGGTCTGGAGACTGGCTAGGCCACTCCAGGACCTTAATGTGCTTCTTCTTGAGCCACTCCTTTGTTGCCTTGGCCGTGTGTTTTGGGTCATTGTCATGCTGGAATACCCACCCACGACCCATTTTCAATGCCCTGGCTGAGGGAAGGAGGTTCTCACCCAAGATTTGACGGTACATCGCCCCGTCCATCGTCCCTTTGATGCGGTGAAGTTGTCCTGTCCCCTTAGCAGATAAACACCCCCAAAGCATAATGTTTCCACCTCCATGTTTGGCGGTGGGGATGGTGTTCTTGGGGTCATAGGCAGCATTCCTCCTCCTCCAAACACGGCGAGTTGAGTTGATGCCAAAGAGCTCCATTTTGGTCTCATCTGACCACAACACTTTCACCCAGTTCTCCTCTGAATCATTCAGATGTTCATTGGCAAACTTCAGATGGGCCTGTATATGTGCTTTCTTGAGCAGGGGGACCTTGCGGGCGCTGCAGGATTTCAGTCCTTCACGGCGTAGTGTGTTACCAATTGTTTTCTTGGTGACTATGGTCGCAGCTGCCTTGAGATCATTGACAAGAACCTCCCGTGTAGTTCTGGGCTGATTCCTCACCGTTCTCATGATCATTGCAACTCCACGAGGTGAGATCTTGCATGGAGCCCCAGGTCGAGGGAGATTGACAGTTATTTTGTGTTTCTTCCATTTGCGAATAATCGCACCAACTGTTGTCACCTTCTCACCAAGCTGCTTGGCGATGGTCTTGTAACCCATTCCAGCCTTGTGTAGGTCTACATTTTGTCCCTGACATCCTTGGAGAGCTCTTTGGTCTTGGCCATGGTAGAGAGTTTGGAATCTGATTGATTGATTGCTTCTGTGGACAGGTGTCTTTTATACAGTTAACAAATTGAGATTAGGAGCACTCCCTTTAAGAGTGTGCTCCTAATCTCAGCTCGTTACCTGTATAAAAGACACCTGGGAGCCAGAAATCTTTCTGATTGAGAGGGGGTCAAATACTTATTTCCCTCATTAAAATGCAAATCAATTTATTACATTTTTGACATGCGTTTTTTTCTGGATTTTATTGTTGTTATTCTGTCTCTCACTGTTCAAATAAACATACCATTAAAATTATAGACTGATCATTTCTTTGTCAGTGGGCAAACGTACAAAATCAGCAGGGGATCAAATACTTTTTTCCCACACTGTATGTAAGGTCCATCAGTCGAGCAGTGAATTTCAAACACAGATTCAACCACAAAGACCAGGGAGGTTTTCCAATGCCTCGCAAAGAAGGGCATCTATCGGTAGAAAAAAGCAGACATTGAATATCCCTTTGAGCATGGTGAAGTTATTGATTACACTTTGGATGGTGTGTCAATACACCCAGTCACTACAAAGTTTAATGGCAGTGATAGGTCAAAACTAAGGATGGATCAACAACATTGTAGTTACTCCACAATACTAATCTAATTGACAGAGTGAAAAGAAGGAAGCCTGTACATAATACAAATATTCCAAAACACTCATCATGTTTGTAGTAAGGCACTAAAGTAAAACTGTAAAAGATTTGGATAAGAAATTAACTTTATATCTTGCATAGAAAGTGTTATGTTTGGGGCAAATCTAACACAACACATCACTGAGTACCACTCTTCATATTTTCAAGCATGGTGGTGGCTTTATCATGTTATGGGTATGCTTGTCAACGGCAAGGACTAGGGAGTTTTTTATGATAAAAAGAAATAGAATAGAGCTAAGCACATGCCAAATTCTAGAGGAAAACCTGGTTCAGTCTGCTTTCATGCAGACACTGGGAGACAAATTCACCTTTGTGGCCTAGTGACAGTTTTGACTGAAAATTGGCTTGAAAATCTATGGCAATACCTGAAAATGGCTGTCTAGCAATGATCAACAACTTGACAGAGCTTGAAGAATTTTCAAAATAATAATGTGTATACTGTATACAGTACATATTATGCTTAACAGTAGCTGTATCTACCTGTAATGTCAGATAATCTTGGTACAGCATGCTGACCTGTACCCTTTCTTCTAAACGTGTTATTTCTCAGGTCCAACAGCATTGCAGCCTGTACAGATATGGCACATTACTCTTCAGATTTAAACAGGGTTGACGTTCTGAAACACTGAGGACACACTGTCATCTGCATTAAAAAAACAAAGGTTAATCAGTCTCTTTCGTGGAAGGCTAACACATCATAAGGATAATAAACACAAGAAAATGATTGACATTCATCCGAGGGCCAGAAGTACACAAATTGTAATTTCATTGAAGATATTGCTGATCAGTTAACCAGGGATGCTGCCTCATGGCGCTTGTACATTTCAGATTTCTCTCATGTTATCATCCACTCTGACAAGATGACTGTGCTTTAAGGCTTAAAGCAAACATGACTAAAGCAATATCACCGTGATTAAATTTACTCTGCTGCTGTCTTCATTCTGGATACAGCTTGATATGCTGGCCTTGTTTTTGCTCTAAAAATAAAATGGGTCAAAGGTAATCTTGCACACTTAAAGGTGCAATATGCAGAAACCGCTCTGCCAATAGTTAGCCTAATTTCAGTTTATGTGACAAAACAAGCAGTCATTGTGTAGAGAATCATTGTACCATCTAAACCACTGTGAAATATATTTTCCATAACCAAAAATATTGTATTATCAGCTGTTTGAAGGTGGTGTACAAAACCGAAAGTTAAACATAAAAACGAACCTTAAGAACGGGAAGAATATAAATATCTCATATAGAACATATCTACCGCTTCTTAGACTTGCCGTCAAAGAGAATGACAGATCTATATATTCACATTTCTATGTGAATATGGTTACATATTGTAGCTTTAAAATTATAATGCATATCACAATGGCAATGATAACACTGGGGAAATATATATATTTATCCCAAACAACCATGATATTGAAGTACTCACCTTAGAGGTACAACTACAGTAATTCCAGGGCCAAAAGGCTCACACAGTGCTTTTCTCGCTCACTCTAGCAAGATCCCTGTGAGAGTAACTGAGTGTTTCTCAGTGTGTTGCCCCTCAGTGTGTTGCCCCTCAGTGTGTTGCCCCTCAGTGTGTTGCCCCTCAGTGTGTTGCCCCTCAGTGTGTTGCCCCTCAGTGTGTTGCCCCTCAGTCTGTTGCCCCTCAGTGTGTTGCCCCTCAGTGTGTTGCCCCTCAGTGTGTTGCCCCTCCATCAGAGGCTGATTCCCAGGCTCCCACCAGACTCAGGTAGGGGAGGGGTAGAAGTTTGAGACTCAGGCAGGGGAGAGGTTGGGGGTTTTAGAGGTTGAGTGTTCTTCTGTTTACCTCCAGTTACCTCCCAGGGGAAATTGGTCATAAGCCTCATTCAGGTGGAGGGAAGTTACATTTGATTCCCTCTCTCTTTGCCGTTGTTTTTTAACACTAGATGCAGAGGCAGTCATTTTGACTGCATATGAATTTAAAATGGAAATATTTCTGCCATTTTTAAAGTCATGCCCCCTTCCATTCTTGACCTTATCTAAATAAGTCTATTTAACACACATATGTTGTTAGAATGTCGATATCACGAACATCATTTGTGTTATAAGCAGTTTTAAGACAACATGTCATTTATGTCATTTTCTTCCTCCTGCCCCTCATTCACCGCCAGTCATTCACCATCAGTCAGCCTGCACAGCTGATGATAGCCAATGGAACTACACCTAAACTATATTGAAACTAATTTCACGCATATAATAGTAGAGCTAGCCTAAAGACAATATTAAATTGCCAATAGTCTGATGGGTGACAATATTATTAATTGTGAAACTGTATATGAAGAGATGGGCCAGCACAGCTTGGAATTGACACAGAGGCAGGGAAACTTTTTCAAATTTGGATAAAACACTTACCTGTGCCAAATAACTCTCAAAATTACTCTCAATTAGCTCTATTTAGTGCTGAGCGATTAACCAACATTTTGTGTTATTTTTTGTTATTAAACAACTAATTGACCGACGTCGGTTCAATTACTTGAATTCCATTTAGTTCTGGGTTTTTTGTGAGCCCAACGCACCTTTTCTCTAGAGAGAAATCAAATCATTCACAAGAGAAATCAAGACAAGAACAACAATATGTGGGACACAAGGCTGAAGGGAGTTGTAGTTTTAACTAAGCAAATATTCAACCTAGTTCAGCGCAGAAACGTGGTAATTAACTACATGGCCATAATCTATTACGCCTGTTCTTTCCATCTCGGACAGAGACGGATACACTATATGCCTGCTACGTTAGGTTAGATACACACAGACCGCATAGACCACATGAGAGAGGAATGTACACAACACAACTACGAGAGGGATAGAGAAGGTTTGTGAAAGTATGCCTTCTCTACTTTGAAGAACTAGTAAAAATGATTTCGTCAGATAACTCTGCACCATGCTTAAGCGGGTTAGCCTAGCTAAATAGGATGACTAAAGACAGTACAGTATGGGGAGCACAGAGATAATGTTAGATGGTCTGGCTGGCTGGTTGCTACTGCCTGAGCAGAGATGAGATGATGACTTTAAGGAATGCAAAATAATAAGTCATACAAAATTATAATAACATACACAACTGAAAATGTTTATTATTTTAAAGTAATTTACAATTTTTCTATTGATGTCCACCTAATGTGGACCTGTTGAATGTTCACTTTTTTTTGCTTTGGAATTTCCAAAAAAACTCTAAAATCATTTTAATGTCATTATTTCATAATGCATTTAATGTTTAAAAAAATTATAGGAACCAAAATCGCAAACCAGGATATTTTTTATATAATTGAACCGAAACCGAACCGACCTCAAAAAGCACTAATCGCTCACCACTAGCTCTATTTCAAAATATAATTTCCAAGAATAACTGCTGTTCAATGCACACCACACGTGAGCACAGAGCAGCAGATAGCTTACGGTAACATGAACTAATGAAAATGCTAAAAAAAAGTGTATTCTAATGTTACCCAAGACCTTCATAAACACAACCAAATAATTAAATTTTCCGAAAGCATACAGTGCTTCCAGAAAGTATTCCCACCCCTTGACTTTTTCCACATTTTGTTGAGTTACAAAGTGGAATAAAAATGTATTTGTCATATTTTGTCAACAATCTACACATTATTTTAAATAACATTTGTAAAACAATCATGAAATATAAAACACTAAAATATTTTGATTTGATAAGTATTCAACCCCATGAGTCAATACATGTTAGAAACACCTTTGGCAGCGATTACAGCTGTGAGTCTTTCTGGGAAAGTCTCTAAGAGCTTTGAACACCTGGATTGTACAATATACAGTGGGGAAAAAAGTATTTAGTCAGCCACCAATTGTGCAAGTTCTCCCACTTAAAACGATGAGAGAGGCCTGTAATTTTCATCATAGGTACACGTCAACTATGACAGACAAATTGAGAAAAAAAATTCTCCAGAAAATCACATTGTAGGATTTTTAATGAATTTATTTGCATATTATGGTGGAAAATAAGTATTCGGTCACCTACAAACAAGCAAGATTTCTGGCTCTCACAGACCTGTAACTTCTTCTTTCAGAGGCTCCTCTGTCCTCCACTCGTTACCTGTATTAATGGCACCTGTTTGAACATGTTATCAGTATAAAAGACACCTGTCCACAACCTCAAACAGTCACACTCCAAACTCCACTATGGCCAAGACCAAAGAGCTGTCAAAGGACACCAGAAACAAAATTGTAGACCTGCACCAGGCTGGGAAGACTGAATCTGCAAAAGGTAAGCAGCTTGGTTTGAAGAAATCAACTGTGGGAGCAATTATTAGGAAATGGAAGACATACAAGACCACTGATAATCTCCCTCCCCTTGCATTTGGATGATCCAGAAGAGGATTGGGAGAATGTCATATGGTCAGATGAAACCAAAATATAACTTTTTGGTAAAAACTAAACTCGTCGTGTTTGGAGGACAAAGAATGCTGAGTTGCATCCAAAGAACACCATACCTACTGTGAAGCATGGGGGTGGAAACATCATGCTTTGGGGCTGTTTTTCTGCAAAGGGACCAGGATGACTGATCCGTGTAAAGGAAAGAATGAATGGGGCCATGTATTGTGAGATTTTGAGTGAAAACCTCCTTCCATCAGCAAGGGCATTGAAGATGAAACGTGGCTGGGTCTTTCAGCATGACAATGATCCCAAACACACCGCCCGGGCAACGAAGGAGTGGCTTCGTAAGAAGCATTTCAAGGTCCTGGAGTGGCCTAGCCAGTCTCCAGATCTCAACCCCATAGAAAATCTTTGGAGGGAGTTGAAAGTCCGTGTTGCCCAGCGATAGCCCCAAAACATCACTGCTCTAGAGGAGATCTGCATGGAGGAATGTGCCAAAATACCAGCAACAGTGTGTGAAAACCTTGTGAAGACTTACAGAAAACATTTGACCTGTGTCATTGCCAACAAAGGGTATATAACAAAGTATTGAGAAACTTTTGTTATTGACCAAATACTTATTTTCCACCATAATTTGCAAATAAATTCATTAAAAATCCTACAATGTGATTTTCTGGATTTTTGTCATAGTTGACGTGTACCTATGATGACAATTACAGGCCTCTCTCATCTTTTTAAGTGGGAGAACTTGCACAATTGGTGGCTGACTAAATACTTTTTTTCCCCACTGTATCACCAAGCTTCATGTGATGTATGAGAGAGAGGTGTATGGATCAGGTGTCAGACTGTACGGATGTGAGCAGGGCAGAGTAGGCAGCTGGTCACAGGTCTGTGGGTGGCCCTGCCAACAGTCTGCCCCCTCTCCCATCTCTCTAGGCTGAGGAGAGACCCTAGCTGAACTCTCTTTCCATCAGCCAAGCCACTGAGGTGATTATCCTGCACCCCCAAGCCCCTGGAGGGCCTCTATAATTCCTCTCTAGGGCGGCTGCTTTGACCTCCCTTTCTCCTCCACGTGCCAGAGAGGGAGGAGATGATGCACTCCAGCAGGCTGCAGGGTTTTCTCTTATCTCTGGGATCCATAAAAAAGTGTCTGATTCTTCCTCGGGAACCATTAATCAATAGTTTCTTTCTGACACTGGTGCTGCAGACATGAAGTGTTGGTCCCAAACACCACCTGAGGCCGGAGGAATGGGAGAAAAAGGGAGTTTGGAAAGTAGCCATCTCTGACACATTAAATTATCTTGTTTTCTGGCTACACTAGTTTTGTGGGGTGTGCATGCATGCCTCTGTGTGTGTATATTCTCAATTGAAAGCAGTGGAGGTGAATGTGAAACACCCCTCTTTGTCAAGTACAGTAGGTCAGTGTATGTTTTGATCATCCAAATGTGTGTGAAGAACCACTGAGTTTGGGGAAATAGAGACAACTTCTAACTCTGTACTGCAGGGGTCAGGGGACAGCCCTCTGGGCAGTCCCATCATTTACCTTCTATATCCATTCATATGTGGGAGATTGTATACAAGAGGGCGAGGGACTCCTTGTTTTATCATTACAGACTACAAATACAACCTGTTTGTATCATCTTTACATTTGTCCCTGGCTGCAGATCAGACTAATAAATTATGCACAACCAACATGACAGCAACATGAAATCTGACCAAGGCAAATGACTCAGTCTGTGTGTAATTGCTCACAGATAATTATGCATTGTACCGTAGCTGAGTAACCTCAGACTTGGAACATAACATTGACTGTCAGCTGATAGTTTTTTTTCATCTCTCTTTATTAATTTATTCTCTGTGTTGATTTGGTGTTCCATGCCATTACATGGTGCCATGGTCATGTGTTTTTTGTGTGAAACAGGAGTGCTTGAGTAAATCCCTATGTACATTCAGCTTAATTGTTTTCAACATAATACCTTGCAATTAGAGGGGAGGGGGGGACATGGCCACTGACTAGTGCAGCAAATGACTTTAAGCAACCACAACAGACTAGAGAATGGAAGCTTGCAAATATTTGATAAAAGTGTATAAATATGACATTTCATGTTAGCTATACCGTCACCCCACCCATTGCTAGCCAGCTCGCTTGTTAGCTAGGCTATGTAGCTGCCAACGTTGCAAATGGACAAACTAAGTACATTTGCATGTACATATCTATTAAGGTCTGTTGGATAAATACAATTTGCTGGGGCAGATATTATGGTTAAAACTACATTTTCTGGATGACATAGGCCATGACATATGGAGATTCTCAATTGGTTTTGCTCGACTCCTCGCATCCTCTCCTCCTTTTGAAAAAGGTCAAAGGTAATCGAGGAGAGGAGGCGAAGGAGAGGAAATGTGGAAACCAATGCTCTTGTATGAACTGAGTCTCTCCTTCTCCACATCAGGCACATTTACAAAATATATCTGTGAAGTGGTTAAAAGAAATGTAGCTGGTTGTGCCAGAGATTTTATAGATAAAACGTAAATAGAGTACAGTTTTTAAAAGCGTGCATGGTTTTCTCTCTCTCCTACATATGCCAACCATTTATCGGTTTCTGGGTCATGTAGGAGACCACGATGGAGGAGTCGAGGAGAGGAAGGTTGTGGATAGTTCAAATCAATTCAAATCAAATCAAATTTTATTGGCCACATGCGCCGAATACAACAGGTGCAGACATTACAGTGAAATGCTTACTTACAGCCCTTAACCAACAGTGCATTTTATTTTTTTGGTGCAGCTGTAGAATATTTTGAGGATCTGAGGACCCATGCCAAATCTTTTCAGTCTCCTCAGGGGAAATAGGCTTTGTCGTGCCCTCTTCACGACTGTCTTGGTGTGTTTGGACCATGATAGTTCGTTGGTGATGTGGATACCAAGGAACTTGAAGCTCTCAACCTGTTCCACTACAGCCCCATCGATGAGAATGGGGGCGTGCTCAGTCCTCTTTTTTTTCCTGTATTCCACAATCATCTCCTTTGTCTTCGTCACGTTGAGGGAGCGGTTGTTATCCTGGCACCACACGGCCAGGTGTCTGACCTCCTCCCTATAGGCTGTCTCATCATTGTCGGTGATCAGGCCTACCACTGTTGTGTCGTCGGCAAACTTAATAATGGTGTTGGAGTCGTGCCTGGCCATGCAGTCATGGGTGAACAGAGAGTACAGGAGGGGACTGAGCACGCACCCCTGAGGGGCCCCTGTGTTGAGGATCAGTGTGGCAGATGTGTTGTTACCTACCCTTACCACCTGGGGGCGGCCCGTCAGGAAGTCCAGGATCCAGTTGCAGAGGGGGATTGTTTAGTCCCAGGATCCTTAGCTTAGTGATGAGCTTTGAGGGCACTATGGTGTTGAATGCTGAGCTGTAATCAATGAATAGCATTCTCACGTAGGTGTTCCTCTTGTCCAAGTGAGAAAGGGTAGTGTGGAGTACAACAGAGATTGCATCATCTGTGGATCTGTTGGGGCGGTATGCAAATTGGAGTGGATCTAGGGTTTCTGGAATAATGGTGTTGATGTGAGCCATGACCAGCCTTTCAAAGCACTTCATGGCTACAGACGTCAGTGCTACGGGTCAGTAGTCATTTAGGCAGGTTATCTTAGTGTCCTTGGGCACGGGGACTATGGTGGTCTGCTTGAAACATGTTGGTATTACAGACTCAGTCAGGGACATGTTGAAAATGTCAGTGAAGACACTTGCCAGTTGATCAGCACATGCTCGGAGTACACGTCCTGGTAATCCGTCTGGCCCTGCGGCCTTGTGAATGTTGACCTGCTTAAAAGTCTTACTCACATCGGCTACGGAGAGCGTGATCACATAGTCATCCGGAACAGCTGGTGCTCTCATGCATGCTTCAGTGTTGCTTGCCTCGAAGCGAGCATAGAAGTGTTTTAGCTCGTCTGGAAGTCTTGTGTCACTGGGCAGCTCGCGGCTGTGCTCCCCTTTGTAGTCTGTAATAGTTTTCAAGCCCTGCCACATCCGACAAGCATCAGAGCCGGTGTAGTACGATTCAATCTTAGTCCTGTATTGACTCTTTGCCTGTTTGATGGTTCGTCTGAGGCATAGAGGGATTTCTTATAAGCGTCCGGGTTAGAGTCCCGCTCCTTGAAAGCGGCAGCTCTACCCTTTAGCTCAGTGGGGATGTTTCCTGTAATCCATGGCTTCTGGTCGGGGTATGTACGTACAGTCACTGTGGGGACGACATCATCGATGCACTTATTGATGAAGCCAGTGACTGATGTGGTGTACTCCTCAATGCTATCTGAAGAATCCCGAAACATGTTCCAGTCTGAGCTAGCAAAACAGTCCTGTAGCTTAGCATCTGCGTCATCTGACCACTTTTTTATTAACCGAGTCACTGGTGCTTCCTGCTTTAGTTTTTGCTTATAAGCAGGAATCAGGAGGATAGAGTTATGGTCAGATTTGCCAAATGGAGGGCGAGGGAGAGCTTAGTTTGCGTCTCTGTGTGTGGAGTAAAGGTGGTCTAGAGTTTTTTTTCCTCTGGTTGCACATTTAACATGCTGGTAGAAATGAGGTAAAATAGATTTAAGTTTCCCTGCATTAAAGTCCCCGGCCACTAGGAGCGCTGCCTCTGGATGAGCGTTTTCCTGTTGACTTATGGCCTTATACAGCTCATTCAGGGCAATCTTAATGCCAGCATTGGTTTGTGGTGGTAAATAGACAGCTATGAAAAATATAGATGAAAACTCTCTTGGTAAATAGTGTGGTCTACAGCTTATCATAAGATACTCTACCTCAGGCGAGCAAAACCTCGAGACTTCCTTAGTATTTGATTTTGTGCACCAGCTGTTGTTTACAAATATACACAGACCGCCACCCCTTGTCTTACCGGAGTCAGCCGTTCTATCCTGCCGATGTAGCGTATAGCCCGCTAGCTGTATGTTGTCCATGTCGTCGTTCAGCCACGACTCGGTGAAACTTTAGATATTACAGTTTTTAATGTCCCGTTGGTAGGATAACCGTAATCTTAGGTCATCCCATTTATTCTCAAATGATTGAAGATTGGCTAATAGGATTGATGGGAGAGGCAGTTTACTCGCTCGCCGTCGGATCCTTACAAGGCACCCCGACCTACGTCCACAATATCTCCGTCTCTTCCTCATGCGAATGACGGGGATTTGGGCCTTGTCGGGTGTCTGTAGGATATCCTTTGCGGCCGCCTCGTTGAAGAAAAAATCTTTGTCCAATACGAGGTGAGTAATCGCTGTCCTGATATCCAGAATATCTTTTTGGTTATAAGAGATGATGGCAGAAACATTATGTACAAAATAAATTACAAATAACGCGGAAAAACACACATAATAGTACAATTGGTTAGAGTGCTGTAAAACGGCAGCCATCTTCTCCGGCGCCATTATATAAGTTGGGTCGGGGACAACTGTAGCATTTTAGCTAGCCCTAACCCTTTTCCTAATTCTCCTAACCTGATACGTTAATTATCCTAACCTGATAAGTTAATTATCCTAACCTTCTGGTTTAGTTCTCCTAACATTCTACCAGGGGCGGTGTGTTCATTAGGGCGATATGGGCGACGCACTGCCAAACGGGAAAAGGAAGGGATTTTTTTTCTAATCAATTATATCACGGCAACAGTAGTTATCAGTGTTCTAATCTAGACGTCTGATCTGCCACTAAATGTCCAATCAGGCTAAAGTCGTGCTTCAAATGGCCCCGCCCCTTTTGGGGCGATTTCAGTCAGGTTGAAAATCGCCCCAGAAGTCTCTCATAGACTCTCATGTAAAATCTTTTTTTTTCAAATATCAGAGCTTTCAATACAATCTCTATGGGTTCCGGGAGGGCTTGCACTTACGTGCTTTCGTCATACGTAACATAACCATGAACGTAACTAAGAAAAGAGCGGGTAGCAGCGTCAATCAATTCACGTACTACTGTCAAGATGGCTAGCGTTGAGCGCAACTCGATTGTCTCTTTGAAAGAAGTTCATTTTTGTCGGCGAACAAATCAAGATAAATTGGCAACGAAACAATTAGGACCTCCCAGACCAAATGTAATAATTCAACAGGTTTCTACTAAAGGGGGAAAGTCCTACACCCGAGGATTTTCCAAAAATTGGTACGAACGAAAAACCTGGCTAGCAGGCTGCGATGTAGCTAATGCAGTCTTCTGCTACCCCTGCTTACTCTTTCACCCTGAAGGCGGAACGGCAGACAGCACCGCTTGGACAGCGACTGGTGTAACGGACATGCACCATCTTTCAGAAAAGATTAAGAAACATGAGCTGTCAAAGACCCACATGGATAGCTGTTTGAGATTGTCTGCTTTGGGGAGAGTGAACATTGCCACTCAACTGGATGAGGGATACAGGCTAGCTGTCCGCCGCCACAACGATGAGGTTAGCAAGAACCGCCACATCCTCAGCCGGCTAATCCAGTGTGTGAAGTTTTGCGGAGTGTTTGAGTTAGCTTTGCGAAGCAAAGATGAAACTGAGGGCTCCACCAACCCTGGTATTTTTCTTGGACTTGTCAACTTTGTGGCACAATTAGATGAGGTGTTTTATGGAAATGCATATTGTTTATGCAGTGTTGAGGAATGTGAAAGAACACCCTTGATTATTTTTACTGTGATAACTTATTTTGGTTTTGTAAGCCAACACTTTTGAGATCAGTCAATAAATGCTTCTGGTATTGACTTATATGCTAACCCTGTCTTCATGTTGTTGCTGGACATATCTTTTTTAAATGTGTGTAGGTCACCTAAATCATCAGAAAAATTGCCCCCCCTGAGAATTTTTTCAGGAGCCGCCACTGCATTCTACGTAATGCCACTTCTACCTGTAGCTGTACTCCATCTAGCCAAAACCGGAGAGGATGGAGTTTTGCCCAATTGAGAATCTGTTAAAGCCCCAATGCAGTCTTTTTAATAGTATTTTTTTAATCATCAATGTATGTCTAATAAATCATGAAAATAACTAAATATATTTTTAACCATTTATTTCCCGCAGCCTCCTTTTGCCATTGAAATGCTCAGGCTGATGGTGTGGGCGTGTTGATACAAATGTTAATATATTTACATGCGCAGCCCTGATTGGCTTACCCTTTCAAAGTAGGAGGATACATATGCAAAAACAAATATGACTGGTCATTGGTCAGAACACTCAGATTAGATTGTGATATCATGCTGTGGGCCAGAAATTCCATCCCATTTGAAAAGGCAGAAATTCCAGGCGTTTTCTTTTTTTCGAACAAAAAGCTTTTACACTAAAAGGGAATTATCATAATTTTCACAATGTAAGAGTGTTATTTTGACCTCAAAGTGTGGAAATATCATAAATCAGGAAAATTACGTTTTTTTTTTACTGCACTGACCCTTTAAAAAGGCCTGCCCTCTCAACCCCCTCTGTTTAATAAAATTACATTTGAACTTACTCTACCGGTTGTCTGTGCGGTTGGTCCTTCAGTGGCTCGAAATTTGTGACAAAATATCTTCAGGAAAGTATTATTTACCTGACTTTTTAGAGCGCCGGTACTGCCGTTGACATTTCTATCACCTGGCACATGTGCAAAACCATGTAAACACCTGCAATACTTTGGTTAGTATGCATGCATCGTGTGCATGTACTTCCGTCTTGTGCACGTGCCTTAGGTCATGAGCAAACAAATCTTGATTGCCACACAGAGAGACCTGCGTTTTGAAGTCAGTTTAATAATAATAATTTAGACCCACTGACAGACCAACCCCATGGACATTCGGCAAAGTAAGTTCAAATATAATTGTATTCAACATTCGTTTCAGACAAGGGACGTTTAGGTTAAGGTGTGTTGCTATCCTTTACAGTCAATGGAAAGCATTGCCACAGCGGGACTAAGGCCTACTGTGCTATTGTTAGCTTCCAGCTATGCTAGCCCTCTTTTGCATGTGACATGTCATATGCATGCCGTTGTCGTGTCGGGGATAACAGCTGTTGACAACTGTAGCATTTAGCTAAGCCTAACCCTAACCATTTTCTTAACCTTTAACCTCATCCTCCTTACCTGCTACTTTAATTATCCTAATCTGCTGCATTAATTCTCCTAACCTGCGGCGTTAGTTCTCCCAATCTGCTACATAAAGTCACTTCTGTCCGTAGCTGGGATAGGCTTAGCTAAAATGTTCCGTATCACCACACCGGCCACAGGAAGGTTAATTGCTAATTTTTCTAGAAAAGAAAATCCAGTAATTGCATCCTCCAACAAAAATTGTTAAGTAATGTCACTTCTTATGCCACTTGTTAAACAATTGTCAATTCTTGATACGTCAATGAACTCAATTAATACCTTTTTGCAAATAATTATCTAATTACCACAAATTAAGCTTCTAAGCATGCATATTGACTTTAAAGTATATTCGCGGCCAACACTTTTCTGGTCTACAACAGTTGACGTGCAGGTGTCAGTCTTCACCTCAAAATGTAGAACTTTGTTGCGTACTGTAAAAGTTACTGCTCCCGCTCCTTGAAAGCGGCAGCTCTACCCTTTAGCTCAGTGGGGATGTTTCCTGTAATCCATGGCTTTTGGTTGGGGTATGTACGTATAGTCACTGTGGGGACGACATCATCGATGCACTTATTGATGAAGCCAGTGACTGATGTGGTGTACTCCTCAATGCTATCTGAAGAATCCCGTAACATGTTCCAGTCTGTGCTAGCAAAACAGTCCTGTAGCTTAGCATCTGCGTCATCTGACCACTTTTTTATTAATCGAGTCACTGGTGCTTCCTGCTTTAGTTTTTGCTTATAAGCAGGAATCAGGAGGATAGAGCTATGGTCAGATTTGCCAAATGGAGGGCGAGGGAGAGCTTAGTTTGCGTCTCTGTGTGTGGAGTAAAGGTGGCCTAGAGTTTTTTTTTCCTCTGGTTGCACATTTAACATGCTGGTAGAAATTAGGTAAAATGGATTTAAGTTTCCCTGCATTAAAGTCCCCGGCCACTAGGAGCGCTGCCTCTGGATGAGCGTTTTCTTGTTGACTTATGGCCTTATACAGCTCATTCAGTGCAATCTTAATGCCAGCATTGGTTTGTGGTGGTAAATAGACAGCTATGAAAAATATAGATGAAAACTCTCTTGGTAAATAGTGTGGTCTACAGCTTATCATAAGATACTCTACCTCAGGCGAGCAAAACCTCGAGACTTCCTTAGTATTTGATTTTGTGCACCAGCTGTTGTTTACAAATATACACAGACCGCCACCCCTTGTCTTATCGGAGTCAGCCGTTCTATCCTGCCGATGTAGCGTATAGCCCGCTAGCTGTATGTTGTCCATGTCGTCGTTCAGCCACGACTCGGTGAAACTTTAGATATTACAGTTTTTAATGTCCCGTTGGTAGGATAACCGTAATCTTAGGTCATCCCATTTATTCTCAAATGATTGAAGATTGGCTAATAGGATTGATGGGAGAGGCAGTTTACTCGCTCGCCGTCGGATCCTTACAAGGCACCCCGACCTACGTCCACAATATCTCCGTCTCTTCCTCATGCGAATGACGGGGATTTGGGCCTTGTCGGGTGTCTGTAGGATATCCTTTGCGGCCGCCTCGTTGAAGAAAAAATCTTTGTCCAATACGAGGTGAGTAATCGCTGTCCTGATATCCAGAATATCTTTTTGGTTATAAGAGATGATGGCAGAAACATTATGTACAAAATAAATTACAAATAACGCGGAAAAACACACATAATAGTACAATTGGTTAGAGTGCTGTAAAACGGCAGCCATCTTCTCCGGCGCCATTATATAAGTTGGGTCGGGGACAACTGTAGCATTTTAGCTAGCCCTAACCTTTTTCCTAATTCTACTAACCTGATACGTTAATTATCATAACCTGATACGTTAATTATCCTAACCTTCTGGTTTAGTTCTCCTAACATGCTACGTAATGCCACTTCTACCTGTAGCTGTACTCCATCTAGCCAAAACCGGAGAGGACAGACTTTTGCCCAATTGAGAATCTGTTAAAGCCCCAATGCAGTCTTTTTAATAGTATTTTTTTAATCATCAATGTATGTCTAATAAATCATGAAAATAACTAAATATATTTTTAACCATTTATTTCCCCCAGCCTCCTTTTGCCATTGAAATGCTCAGGCTGATGGTGTGGGCGTGTTGATACACATGTTAATATATTTACATGCGCAGCCCTGATTGGCTTACCCTTTCAAAGTAGGAGGATACATATGCAAAAACAAATATGACTGGTCATTGGTCAGAACACTCAGATTAGATTGTGATATCATGCTGTGGGCCAAAAATTCCATCCCATTTGAAAAGGCAGAAATTCCAGGCGTTTTCTTTTTTTCTAACAAAAAGCTCTTACACTAAAAGGGCATTATCATAATTTTCACAATGTAAGAGTGTTATTTTGACCTCAAAGTGTGGAAATATCATAAATCAGGAAAATCACGTTTTTTTGACTGCACTGACCCTTTAAAAAGGCCTGCCCTCTCAACCCCCTCTGTTTAATAAAATTACATTTGAACTTACTCTACCGGTTGTCTGTGCGGTTGGTCCTTCAGTGGCTCGAAATTTGTGACAAAATATCTTCAGGAAAGTATTATTTACCGGACTTTTTAGAGCGCCGGTACTGCCGTTGATCATTTCTATCTATTCTAATTACATGGGGCGACAGGTAGCTTAGTGGTTAAGAGCGTTGTGCCAGTAACCGAAAGGTCGCTGGTTCTAATCCCCAAGCCGACTAGGTGTCTGTCGATGTGCCCTTGAGCAAGGCACTTAACCCTAATTGCTCCTGTAAGTCGCTCTGGATAAGAGCGTCTGCTAAATGACTGAAATGTAAATGTAAATGTATCACCTGGCACATGTGCAAAACCATGTAAACACCTGCAATACTTTGGTTAGTATGCATGCATCGTGTGCATGTACTTCCATCTTGTGCACGTGCCTTAGGTCATGAGCAAACAAATCTTGATTGCCACACAGAGAGACCTGCGTTTTGAAGTCAGTTTAATAATAATAATTTAGACCCACTGACAGACCAACCCCATGGACAATCGGCAAAGTAAGTTCAAATATAATTGTATTCAACATTCGTTTCAGACAAGGGACGTTTAGGTTAAGGTGTGTTGCTATCGTTTACAGTCAATGGAAAGTATTGCCACAGCGGGACTAAGGCCTACTGTGCTATTGTTAGCTTCCAGCTATGCTAGCCCTCTTTTGCATGTGACATGTCATATGCATGCCGTTGTCGTGTCGGGGATAACAGCTGTTGACAACTGTAGCATTTAGCTAAGCCTAACCCTAACCCTTTTCTTAACCTTTAACCTCATCCTCCTTACCTGCTACTTTAATTATCCTAATCTGCTGCGTTAATTCTCCTAACCTGCGGCGTTCGTTCTCCCAATCTGCTACATAAAGTCACTTCTGTCCGTAGCTGGGATAGGCTTAGCTAAAATGTTCCGTATCACCACACCGGCCACAGGAAGGTTAATTGCTAATTTTTCTAGAAAAGAAAATCCAGTAATTGCATCCTCCAACAAAAATTGTTAAGTAATGTCACTTCTTATGCCACTTGTTAAACAATTGTCATGTCTTGATACGTCAATGAACTCAATTAATACCTTTTTGCAAATAATTATCTAATTACCACAAATTAAGCTTCTAAGCATGCATATTGACTTTAAAGTATATTCGCGGCCAACACTTTTCTGGTCTACAACAGTTGACGTGCAGGTGTCAGTCTTCACCTCAAAATGTAGAACTTTGTTGCGTACTGTAAAAGTTACTGCAGGAAAATGTGGGAGGAAAAATAAATAAATATAAGCTGGACATGCCTGGTGATTTATGGCACATCAGAGGAAACTAGCAATAGCTTAGCTTCCATACTTCACACCAGGATCCTAACAAAGCTTCAGGGCCGTATTGCTTTTCTGGTCCATGTCCCTCACCCAAATAGGAAATGGGAATAAATCCATATTTTGCTTCAACAGTTAGTCTCCTTTTCTGGTTTCATACCAAACACCTGGGACTCTTGAAAGAGCAGGTAGTGTTCATGCCATAATCCTACAGACTTTTTATAAAACACAAACTATTCTAATTACATTTCAGTCATTTAGAAGACACTCTTATCCAGAGTGACTTACAGGACCAATTAGGGTTAAATGTCTTGCTCAAGGGCACATCGATACATTTTCACCTAGTCAGCTCAGTGATTTGAACCAGCAACCTTTCGGTTCCTCGCCCAATGCTCTTAACCACTAGGCTACCTGCCTCCCCAATTTAATTAAGTATTCAGAATAAACTCAGAATATTCAGAATAATTCAGAATAAATAATGTGTGTTAACTGTTGTGCTATTGAAGTTACCTGCCTAACTTAGCTTTTAAGGTAAAAATGGGATCAAACTATGCACTGCATGTGGTTAATGATTATCTCCACTTGTTTCGGTCACAGTTATTGATTACTGTCCTGTGGGCCTTTAGAATACAGCAATATTGGTATTACTAAAAAATAACACTTGAGTTGGCATCAGAAAGTTGGAAAAGTAGCTATTGATATTGTTATTTTGTCAAGTTTGTCTTGCACTGTGTTGGAGAGTTTGTGTCCGACATACATCTGAAGTACTTTCTGCTAAGTTCCATGTAAGCATGCACATTCGGAACTAGCAGGTAAAGCTACTATATGTGGCAGCAAGTGACAAGGGAGCATGTAAGTAGGCCAATATAATACCTAGTATGTAAGATTAGTAAAAAAAATAAAAAAAGCTTCAGAGAATTATTTTAGTACCTACACAGGAGAGCCTGTAGGAAAACAATTAGGATTCTTTTGTCGCTTTGATTAACATTTTACTTATTTTTTTTTGTCTCTCAGGCTTAACTCACTAGAGGTATAGCTAATTAAAACATATATCTTTTCAACTCTTAATAAGTAGGTTCACTGTGCATGCTGATGTGGTGGAACTTGTTCCATATATTTCACTAGATGTGGCTGTATTAGTTAATAAGGTACTGTTGTAAGTTTATGATACAGGTATACACAATAAGATGTTTTAGCATTAACTCTAGAGTTTCATTAGATACTGTTATTCATTTAAAAAAAAATGAATGATAACTTTGTCATTATGTAATTCCTCACAGTAGACCCTATATACTGTACCTTTTTGCTTAACAGTGCCTTACAGTAGACTCTACCTGGCTTCAACTCGGGGCTATATGCGTTCTCTGGAAAATAAAGCACACCTTCCACGTGGTTCATTTTTTTCCATAGAACGCATAGCCCCTCATTGATTATCCCTTAATATCATAAGGCTGAATGTATGATAATCTTGACTAACCAGTACGCTAAAGAGCATTTACTGTAGTTATGGTGCATTGCACAACATTTATCAAATAATGGTAGTCTGTGGAATAAGGCCATTAATTCATATATTGATTAAAGACTCATGTAAAATACAATTGCATATTTATCTGAACATTTTTAAATGTCTCAGGCTACCTGTATTTCTTGATTGAAAATGTGCAGGATTATCTTGGAATAGTATTCATTAACCTATGTAATGTACATGTATTTAACCTAAAGGTATGATATCTTATTTTAAACCACTAGATATCCTCATTTGCATACTACTGCTGTGAACTTATGTCTCTAAAGTGGAGGCCAATAGTCCCAATTGTAACCTAATTTCTATATGGCCGTTTAAAAAGTACCACTCATAATTAGGTTAATTAAAACAAGAGCTATATTATGTCCTTCAACTTTAAGACAGATACAGCATTCTCCTTTTTCAATTATATCAAAGGCACAACCTTTGTGGTTCAAGGACAGCCAATATGATTCATTATCTGTACCTATCTATGTGTGTGAATCTAAAATAACCCAACCTTAGCTTTAGCTATGGATGTCTGACGCCTGCATCTCTATCCTGTCCTGTTACAGCAGTGTCTTATCCTGTTCTGTTACATCAGCGTCGTATCCTGTTCTGTTACAGCAGTGTCTTATCCTGTTCTGTTACAGCAGTGTCTTATCTTCATGAACAATGCAGTCCTTGTTCGAATATATGAAAATCCTTACCCCACTCATACTCACACTCTATCGTTGGTGGATGATAATCCAGCTAGCCAACACACTAAAGGTTTGGACAAAGCCATCATGGTGGTCATCTTTGACTCTTACACTTTTCTAGAAAACAATCGACTAGAACTGTCTGTGAGAGACCACTACAGCCTTCAGGTTACCATGGGGATGTGTTGACAATGGAGGGATGGGCAATCAGACCCCAGTGTCAGAGCGCTATTGTTTACTCAAGTGCTCAAGCACACGATGCCGTCAGCAAGTACTTTTATCCACAATGACATCTAATCACACCCTGAGGCAGTGGTGGTGGGGTTGCACAGAGAGTACAGGCAGCTGGAGCAGTGCTCTCGGCTCAGTAGACAGGATCTGATCGCTCACTGTCATCCAATCAAAATGGTCTGAAATCCTCTCCTAATCCATTAAAGAAGTAGTGGTACATCACATAGTAGTTAAAGCGTAAGACTAATCATGTCAAGTAAGACGTAGTCACGTCTGTCAAAGGGACTCTCTCCAGTAGGTAGCCTATTGTCAACTCAAATGGTTGCTTGGGATTGTAATGAATCGGTGCTCAAAAGCAGAGTGGGTAGATGCAGATCAAGACAAATTAATGCAGATCATGAAAAAATCTTGAACTATACTTCTCTCCAGTAAGTTTCAGGCACTTTGTTGCCTTTTCTATTTCTTAACCAGACCCTTAGCTTTCTGTATGTAGCCTATGCACTCTGCAGAATGTGGCATGACAACAGAGTACCAGTAAAGTGGTTGAAGAGGAGGTATGGGTGAGAAGGGTCAGTGTTGGGGGTCCCAGGCTGCACCATTCAGTCCCAGAGCAGAAAACCATAGCTTTTTCTAATTCCACTACAGTGCATGAGTAGGTTTTCTATCAATAAGGAACAATAATCATATTTGGAAAATTCCCTTCCATTTGTAAAATCATGAGAAATCAATTGAAGGTTTGATTCTGAAACAAATCAATTCATATCATTAATCTCCTGAGGGTAAATATTGTTGGTATGTGTAGGAGTGTACAATAGCTATTCATGAATATAAATCATTTTTGTGAGAGGTTTTCTGTAACCAGGATGAGACGGAATGATTTACAGAGTGTATTGTATAATGTAGATGAATTACTTTGCTTTATGAAATTCTAGTGTGTATCACCTGATGGAGATATCGAGCAACACGTCTAGCACAGACGATCCAGTTGGGAATTATGATCCAGAATAGGAGCCCATGCCCTGGTCAAAGCTATCCCACAGGTGATACACATTGTGGGATAAGGTGGTAAAGTAAGCGACCATCTGTATGAACTGCAGTAAGGAACCCTCTCCCATTGGCACCAGGTTGTCACAGCTCTGGCTAGGGTGCAACTCATCAGAGGCCTGGCACACAGTTTGGGTACAGATGAAGGCTCCTCTACAGATGTGGGCCCAATCAATAACTAGATTATTACATAATCCTACTAACTGTGACCTGAATATAAATGACTCATATCTGACTTGTTCCTTACACACTATTCTAGACTATGGAAAGGAACACATGCAAACCTTACCCTTGTGTCAAATTGGAGGGAAAATGCCAAAACGCTATATTTAATCACAACTATACCACAACTACTTCAACCATTGCTTTTATAAATATAATTAAACACCTCACCAACACTAGATATACACTAACATATACTGTACTGTAACAAATCATAACTTATTTATCTATACTGATAAAACACCAGACACACATCTGCATATCAGGATTGGTCATGTTCACAACTGTGCTGTGTGCTCCTTGATGACTGATGTTGCTATGCAACGCCAGCTGGACCATTTTGATCAAGGAAATCTACAGGCATGAAAAGACATGTGTTAGTGATCTCAACCATTCAGTTCCTCAGCTGTATATCCTTCGTAAAAACTGCCCCTTGTTAGCAGATGTGGATTTTGCTTAGTTTCTGGTTAATCAGATTTATTCCCTCTCTAAAGCTGAGATAAGAGACTAAACCTTATCAGTTTGGTATTTGCCAGCGGCCGTCTTGGTAATACAACTTGAAACCTGTAGCAGCTGTGTATCTGGAGGCCTAGAGGAGGCAATATATATTATCTCTAGGATTTGGAGATCTAGTAACCCTGTATACCATGTTTCCTCTTCATCATTTATTTTGTTCACATCTATTTAATCATGCTAAGCCCACCCTTAGATAACAACAAAGATTTAAGATAAAGGTAGAAGTGGGACTTATATGGGGAAGGACTTCAGAGTGGGGCCACACAACAGTGATTCTGAGAACATTGTGGAGACTGAAAGCTCCCTTTCACTGAAAGAAAAACCTCTATCTTCACTACAGGCAGTTAGTGGTAATCACCAGGGTTTTTCACTCTCCTCATGGTGAGTTACATCTGCATTCAGGTTCCACCCCTCTACCTTAATGCAATATCTCAGACAAATGGACTGAAGTCATTTATCATATGGTCATGCTCCACAAGTTTAATTAGAAAGTTACAATCAACTCAGTCTCATCATAGCATTATGATGTGTTATTCTAACTAATGAGATAGTCTGCCATCTACTCAAACATAATAAGCAAATATTGTTTTTGGTGCAGTCGAATAAAAGCCTTTTAAAATGTCAAGTTTGTGTATTTTTCAGAATTATTGCCGATATTCAGTCGTGTAATGTTATTGTCTTGCTTTGAAGAAAATAATTATCAAGGTGAATTCACGTGGAACATTGTAGCCATTTGCCATTCTCTGGAACATCTGTGATTACAAACAAACAATACATAAGATGGATATGATTGTGTTATATACTGTATCTTGATGTATAAGAAACTGCATGCTTCTCAAAACAATTAAAACATTTTTTTAGATGAACTCGTCTGTGACTGACGCGGTATCAGTCTGAGAGGCAAAAGCAGAATGGAAGCATCCATACTATTTGCATTTCATTCAATTACACTCCCAAAATGATAAATACTGTGTATTGTGTGGACCATATACAACACAAATTGCTATCAAGTTTTGAACCTCTAAAATGTATAATTGTAGATTGAACAGTAAGGGAGTTCAGAGGTATTCTAACATAAACATGGCTGGGTCATTCACTTTACTTTGTCAGATTAAAGCACTTGAGGGGTTGAAAACTTCAACATCTTCCTTTGAATACCAGTGAGTAAAGGATTCATAGACAGAGTGCATCAACAAAGTCCTTACTGCACCATGGAATGCAAGGACACAGTGTTCCCTTGGTGAATGGGTTGTGCTCGAACAATTCACTTTGTTGTTTTTATCCACCCACGACAAGCATTTGCAACTAAACACATTAATCTTCAATTGAAAAAGGGCCATAGTTTGCATTCAACAAGACTTCTCCTTACTCAACAAATATTTTTCTACTTCCTCTAGCTTGCTGTTCATAGTTTATTCTCGGCCCATTTTGCAATAATATTTGTGCGTTGCCAATTATCGGTGCCCAAATAGATTTCTGAGCACCCTATTTCATACATGGTTTAATAACAATGATTAATGTCCAGGGTAGATAATCAATCTCTTCCAAATTTAATCAGTTTCTATGTAGTAAAAAAATACATTAAAGGTTAAGGCTGCCCTTCTCTGGTTTAATTCATTACACGGCTGACTCAAGGTAATTTACTGAACAACAAAACAGGGCATGGAGCCAATTTTGTCACAAATTAAACAGTTTACGAACTGTGAATTAATGTCCATAACATGATGTTTCACTCATATTTTTCTATTCAAAGTCACTCTAACAAGCATTCTTCATGAATTATGGTTTTCTTGCTAACTGATTACAGTTCCAATTAGAATGTGAAATGTTAAAGATTTTGGTGCATTTTGGAGATTTCTTTTCCGAAGACGCGACAGTTTCCAACTCTAATATGATAACCTCAAGAATAGCCTTTTGTCCTCAACCAGCCCCAACAAAACAGTGCCTTGGAGAATTGTGATATATTTTCTAGCAATATTCCAATGTACTAGTGTGGCCATCGTGGTAATCCACTATATGTAAAGCCCTAGTGATTATTCCGCCACAGTCCTTCCATTATTATTCTTGTCTATTCTGCACTGAAATTAAGCTGGTGTCTCTACAATGAGCTTAGGTGGAATTACATTTGCAAACAAAAATGAGATACTGTATTAGAAATTATTTACTATGGGCAGCCATAAAAAAATAAAAAATAAACGTTTATTTGAAAATTCTGTGCTTCGATGTTCTCACAAAATAATGCATTTGGGTTCAATCACAATTTGGTGACGTGTGGGTCACATTCCACATTCATAGCTGGGGTGACTATTCTCTTGGAGAGCTACTGTGTGTTCACACTTTTGGTGCAACCCTACTCCAACTCTCCTTATGGTACTAATCAGCTGAATCAGGACAAGAATCCCTGATTTACAGTATTAAAAACACACATTTTATTTCTGTCCTTTTAATATTCTTTCCCCATTGCAGAATTTAATTGAAACTATGGAGATGATCTTTGACTTTGTGTCTAGCAAAGGAACAATGGAGTTTTCTGGTGATTAGCGCTAGCAATGCATTTATAACCATTAGTTGAACTAAATCCAGCCATCATAAATAGCATGCAGAATTAAAATACAGCATGATTGATTTCAGGCTACCTCATCTGACCCAGGTGCTAATGACTTCAACAAAGCTGCTGTATGACATGATGAAATTAGTCTCCTTTGTAAAAAGCAATTTTCAACACTGAGCATTTCCATACTTTCCATTGTCCGACAGCCTTTCCTCACCCCCGACATGTCAAAGAAAAAGCTGTTATCCCTTTCTCCAGGGGGGGCCAGAGTTCAGCCATCTTACAGTGTGAGACAGCAATGGAGATTCTACACATTTCTGTTGAAATTGAAAAGCAGCCGTGCTATTGCTGGGCTGTAGTGTCTCCAATCTGGGTGTATAATCTAGCAGCTTCTGGTGATCAAACTACCTCAATGGAACTTTGAAGGGACATGGGTCATAGGCATTGACCGATCCAAAATCTTTTGAATCAAAAGAAAAGATTTAGCTTTACAATGCCAGGTTCAAACAAAGTACCCACCAGCCCATTGAGCTAATCTGTGTTTATTGATGTGACAGGGGGAGTATTGTGACACACCCTTCTTCTTTCACCACCACCCATCTTCTGAATATGAACAGCGTTTCCCATTACAGGGGTCTGCGACCTAATTTATTCACTAATGCTGCTATATGTCCTTTTCTTCTCAGGGTTAAAATGATTTGTACACAGAGGCATTGGCTAGCAGGGTTCTTTCATCCCCCATTGTATTGGAACTCAGCCATCTATTCCTAATTAGTTGGATCTTTGTATATCCCTTTGAAATGCTAGTCAGATGGCAAATCCCTACATAATAAGAAAGTGTAGACAAAAAAGGAGAGATTTAGGAATAAGACCAGGTTTATGATGGTTTTCACGCCCAAATAATCAGCAATGTTTCGAAGAGATCTGTGATGGAGTAAATGCTTGGGCAGCTGGGGGACTCCATTGTGCCATTGTTGAACACCATTTGTATCCCTAAAACGTTTCTTCAAATGACTAGCATTCATTATAAACTACACCCAAGTCCATCTGTGAAATGGTTTCCAATCTGATTAGACTAAGGAGCTATCATTGGTGGTAAAGCATCATGGTTCCATTTTCCTCATCTAAATGCAGAGATCTCTGCAAAATGTAGCTCACAAATGTGCAACTATGGTATTTTAGTCCTGCATATTACTGATCCATAAACCATCTATAAACCAATGATTAGGCTAAACAGTTTATAAACTATTGAAAAATCTTTGTACCCTTTACAAACCCTTTAAGACGTATACCATATAAAGACTTACCTTAACGTAGAGTTACCTTAGGATAGGACTCTCACCCAGTATCATCCGTCAATTTCTTTTTTGAGCCTTTTGCCGATGAGCCTTTATTGACTTATTTTCAGGTCATATAGTGTGGATTATTTTGATAAATGAAGGATCAAACATATACGTTTTTAAAGGGAAAAGGGAGAATTGACAAATGTTTATGGTGAAAGCTTTACAACTTCCTCAAGTCATAGTCTCTGTTGTAGCATTAAGACAGAGTAATGACTTTGTGAAAAAATTGTCAGATTTACAGACACTTGCAGACTGAAGAAGGGGAGCTCAATCAGAGTGAAAAGGTGTTGAGAGCCAGACAGAAGTGTAAGAAAGCTTCTGGATGACATTCACCAAGAGTAGAAGTGGATGATATAAGTGGACCTCATCTATTGAGTTATGAACCTTTAGACAGCAAAGACAAAAAAACTGAAATGTAAGAACATGCTTTATTGTTCAGCTTTGGCTTTAAGTACACAGGACATACAGATGGATATTGTATTTGAACAACCCCTTCAAAAACAGAACATTATAAAATAGTTTTCCAAAACAAGCTCATGTTTATTTTGCTGTTGACCTTCTGGTAGATTTGGAAGAGAGGTGGTCACTGGAGAGCTGAGAATAGTGGATCTAAAGACCACTTATTCATATCTGCTACATTTTGCGTTCAGTTCAAGAGTGGTTTAGAAGCAATTTGTCATGGCAGTCAAATCTGAATAATAACGGTCCCTGGTGAAAACATATAATTACTACAACCTTGTGGACCAACAAAAGGGTAAACTACATATCCTAAACCATTCAATGGAACATTATATGACTTTGAAACTTCCTAATTTCAATACAATTTAATGATTTTAAATGTTTTAATGAGAGTGAGATATTGGACTTGCTCAAGCTATTGGCTATGTACTTCGGACATCAAGCTCTAAAGAGAGGGAAAGATCATTTGAAAAAGGCAGCATTAAATACAACGTTTTACCACTGCTCATACTAATACCGAAGCCATTTTATGGAATCTTCTTGACTGGATAATGACTTGGGTGTTCTTAAATGGAATAGCTCATTCTTTTCAAATTACAACTTGCATTCCTCTTCATTGTCAGTGTGAAGAGGTGATTTTCACTGTTTAGTAGATCCTAGAATGTAATGTGATGTGTGCTGCTCAGCAAGTACGTACAGGTGCGGCAGGTAGCTTAGTGGTTAAGAGCGTTGCGCCAGTAAGAGCGTTGCGCCCGAGCCGACTAGGTGAAAAATCTGCCGATGTGCCCTTGAGCAAGGCACTTAACCCAAATTGCTCATGTAAGGCGCTCTGGATAAGAGCGTCTGCTAAATGACGTAACTGTAATACAGTAAGGTTGCTGTTTGAGACATGTTTGATTTGAAAAACAGCACTGTGGAGGATAATGGAGAAGTCAGATTCATTTAACTTCAAAGCCCCCACATAAAACATTTATGTGTGTTTGTTGCAAATATACACCTTTGATTTTAGCAATTACTTCATCCAAGACAGCAAAGGGAGAAAAAAACACTATTGATCTTCAAATGAGGAAAAAGCGGCTTTTAGGATTCATAAATGTTCTGTTCTATTCTCATAGCCGTGACACATGAAGGAACATACCATTCTGAACTGCAATCACTTTCTTTCTATATCTGCTGAGCTTCAAAAGTTTGACAAATCTATATACCAACCCCCACTCTCTCAGTAGCCAATCAGAGTGACCACTGGGAAATGTCTTCCTGTCTAGGGAAAGGGAAAAGAAAGGGGGGATACCTAGTCAGTTGTACAACTGAATGCATTCAACTGAAATGTGTCTTCCACATTTAACCCAACCCATCTGAGTAGTGAGGAATTCCGGTTGATCCGTATGGTAACACCCAGGTTATTACATACTAACTGAACATTGTGAAGTCCCCACGGATCAGATCACACCTGAATAAGGCATATCCCTGATGTGTGGCCTGTGAAGTTCCTTTTTGCTGAATTGTAACATACCCTTACTCCTTTGAGACCCCTCTTTCAAAGTCACTGAGATCTCTTCTTCTAGCCATGGTAGCCAAAATAATGGGAAACTGGGCATTTCCATACATGACCCTAAGCATAATGAGATGTTAATTGTCAAGTGTTTCCTTTATTTTGGCAGATACCTGTAGATAGTGTGCCCAAGCAGCAGTTGTCTCAACTAAGATGCCATGGAGTTTGGTTAAATCTGTCCCTACTGCAGTAGCCTATATTATGCAGTATATGTTGCAACCTTTGGTTTCCTCAGGCCTCAAATCCTTTGAGTCATACTGAACAATCTATAGGTTGCTAAAAGTTTGCAGGTGTACTATGTAGAAAGTATGTGTTGCAGTCTGTGAGTACAAGAAGACATACATTCACAGGCATACATTGATGAATAAATCACTTTGCACATCTATTTCCAACCCTCTCATTCCTCAGTGAAACACTAATAGCAGATGATTCAAGACTTGTAAATTGTGAATATAGGACTGCACTCTTTAATTTTTTCGCACTGAGCTGTCTTTTTCTTTTAGAGTGAAGGTTTGAAGTGCTTTAACTTTTGAAAACGGACAGCTCTTCATGCGTATTACACCAAAAGACCCCTGCCATTCATATGAGATTTCTATTTCAGACATACTGTACAGTACTAGTATAAGGTAATAGAAGAGATGGACTTGCAGAAGGAGTAATGATTGAAATTCATAGAGCATTCAACATCCAACTATGTCTACAATTCCCAAGTTATTGCTTGGAGGGAAAGAGCTTTAATGCTAGCTGTTACTCACACACCTGTAACACTTTTCATAGCTCAGGAGATTTGGCTCATACTTAAATATTGCATATCACTTTTCCTATAGCTACCTTTCCTATTTTGAGTGAAACTGCATGCTTTTAGTGGTTAAAATACTAATTATACCAGCAACAACAACCATAGTATATGGAAAAACTTTGATATGCAACTGAAAGGTTGACCCAGTAACATACAGATAGATATAGGATCTTAATTTGATAACTTTTTTGTTACTGACAATTTTCCTGCCCGGCAGAAAATGCAAACTTGTAGTGTATTCGAAGTTTAAAAAGGCTTCTAAAGTTTGTAATTTCCATTTAAAATGTCAGACTTGATTTGCTCTAACAAAAAATGTATCAACCCTTACAAAATATGTCCATTACTAATGATCCACATAATAATTCACATTTCCTGTTGCTGCTGAATTATTTTCCTGTTGTAGCAAACTGGCTCAAATTAAGATCCTACATCTGTAGGCTACATGGCACTTTGAGATATCTTAACGTAACACCATTGATTACTTTCTTTCTCATATCAGAAAATAAATGAAGGTGGAAAAATTTCACTCTCGTATTACATCTTCGCAATTCAAATATGCATGAGAAAGATTATGGCTTTTTAGACTGCTCATTGACCCCATTACCTTTGCACACCTTTAATGCAATTTTGGTAGAAAAAAAGTAATGGATCTTGGGATCGATCAATCTTTTTGAAGTGTGAACGGGTCATTCTAGTGACATTTAACCACATAACATATAACAAGGCAAAGCAAAAATACTTTATGTTGATGACCCACTTACCTTTAATTGCTACATTAAATGAATTGCTATATTATTATACCCACATTATATTATAAACATTTCCTACAATTTGTGCATGTTGGATGTTTGTGTCTGTAAAAATGGCATACGACCTGGTAGATGTGGTCCTTCATCTTCTGAGCCCTCAAAGCCCACTTGAGTAAAGGCTGGGGCCTGACAACCCAGTTCTCTCCTGTAACCTTGGTTTCTCATCTCAACAGCACAGAGGCTCACAGCAATGCTGGGGATTTTTAATGACCCCTGCCTCTTTTGAACACACATGCACTGTAGAGGGATAAGATCAAAAGGCCAGGATTTACCTGTTTTTCTTGTCCTCTCTTTGGTGTCAGATGAACAGTTCAGTGGATAGCACAATGAGGTCAAAGAGCTTCTTCCGGCTAATTTACTGAGGTTTTGTGTGACATTGCGTTTAAGTGGGGAAAAAACAACCTATATGCATATAATGATACAGACTGAGTCCTTTTAGTTCCTGTACATTTATTATGCAAGGTGGACCACAATGTTAGTTTTCCATTCACAAAACTACATAGTCATTTAATGGCCTCCTCTGTCAGTCCCTGGACAGAGGGATATTAAAGGGCAACTCCACCACTTTTAACATTTGGGTTGTTGTTATGAAGAAATTAGTGATGTCCTACACAGTTTTAGTGTAATTTTATGATTTCATGTCTATTGACTATTTAGTGATGAGCAAAACCGGAAATTGCTTCTCTGTGACGTTTTCAAGTGGATCCCTGAGATGACTAATAAAATAAATTATGGACATTTTATCTATCTATATAACCTCTCTGTCGTTTTCTGATCATATTGGAACTCCCTGCTATATGTTGCTCTAGTTGTCTTCATCTAATAACATCTTTAAACATTTAAATAGACGCTCAAAAACCTATATAATGATATTTATATTCAGCTAACTCCAATATGTTTTTGTTGTTCAAGGCTCAAACTCCCATGATTCCATTTGGGAAAACCACTCCCGCCATCACTGTCCAAGTTGCAGCTCCGGCACATGGGGCCATGGTTCTGGTCTGGAAGCACACTATCGACTACAGTCTAGTTTCGGTACTGCAGTTTAACTGATATCCGGCCCAGAAAGACATCTCCCATAGACGGCCCCATAGAGAAGTCCGATTTGGAAATTATTTATATAAATGTTGCTGAGGATGATTTTTTTCCCCATCACTCACAGCCGAAGATATAAAAATGTTATATTCATCCACTGTCTGCCATGATTTTGGATGACGTGACGTCGTCACTGCTCGCGCTGCTCCTTGTACGCACTGAGTGCTAGTGTGTATGTAAAGTTGGGTCAAGTAAACCGTATATAACCCGGATATAGACGGTCCATGAATCGGCGTACGCCAACGTGAGTAGATTACATTGAAAACAATGGTCGGACATCTTGGACGGAGTCTCTAGTTCTTTTATAATAATAATAAAAATAATAATAAGCCATTTAGCAGACGCCTTTATCCAAAGCGACTTACAGTCGTGCGTGCATACATTTTTGTGTAAGGGTGGTCCCGGGGATTGAACCCACTACCTTGGCGTTACAAGCGCCGTGCTCTACCAGCTGAGCTATTATACTTCAACTGGCTTTCGTAGTGAATTTCTTGCCTACAGTGTTGTTGGATGGTTGTTTGGACAGTCGCTAAGGCTGTATTTGGCTGGTATTTTTTTAAACAGATGCAGCAGGGTTAGCTACTTGGCTAGCTAGCATTGTTAATGTTAGCACCAAAGATGCAACAGGCTTCAATCATGAGAGACTAGGATTCCATTGTGATTTGCCTGTAAATATCATTATAAATGTTGTGTTCTAACAGGCTTAAATGATGTTTGGACTGTTGTTCAAGACAGTCGCTAATATAAAACTCAGCTGTTATTGTTGCAAACACTATTATTTCGGATGTAGCAGTCGGGCTAGCTAGCATGATAGCTAACCAGCATCAGACACAGTAACTTATGGTTAGCATTCGTTAGCATCTATTTTCAAAAATGTTTATTGTAGTTTTTAATTTTAATAGTTTTTTTTTTTTTTTTTGGGGGGGGGGGGGGGGGGGTAGATCAGCGTTAATATTGCAGATAGATTGTAACTTCCATCAATGTAATTGTCTGCATCACTTCCAATCCCCCATTTGTTTTTATTTCTCGCAAATATATATGCAGTTGAAGTCGGAAGTTTACATACACCTTAGCCAAATACATTTAAACTCAGTTTTTCACAATTCCTGACATTTAATCCTAGTAAAAATTCCCTGTCTTAGGTCAGTTAGGATCAAAACTTTATTTTAAGAATGTGAAATGTCAGAATAATAGTAGAGAGAATTATTTATTTCAGCTTGTATTTCTTTCATCACATTCCCAGTGGGTCAGACGTTTACACAAACTCAATTAGTATTTGGTAGCATTGCCTTTAAATTGTTTAACTTGGGTCAAACGTTTCAGGTAGCCTTCCACAAGCTTCCCACAATTAGTTGGGTGAATTTTGGCACATTCCTCCAGACAGATCTGGTGTAACTGAGTCAGGTTTGTAGGCCTCCTTGCTCGCACACGCTTTTTCAGTTCTGCCTACACATTTTCTATGGGATTGAGTTCATGGCTTTGTGATGGCCACTCCAATACCTTGACTTTGTTGTCCTTAAGCCATTTTGCCACGACTTTGGAAGTATGCTTGGGGTCATTGTCCATTTGGAAGACCCATTTGCGACCAAGCTTTAACTTCCTGACTGATGTCTTGAGATGTTGCTTCAATATATCCACATCATTTTCCTTCCTCATGATGCCATCTATTTTGTGAAGTGCAACAGTCCCTCCTAAAGCAAAACACCCCCACAGCATGATGCTGCCACCCCCGTGCTTCACGGTTGGGATGGTTATCTTCGGCTTGCAAGCAACCCCCTTTTTCCTCCAAACATAACGATGGTCATTATGGCCAAACAGTTAGATTTTTGTTTCATCAGACCAGAGGACATTTCTCCAAAAAGTACAATCTTCGTGCCCATGTGCAGTTGCAAACCGTAGTCTGGCTTTTTTATGGCGGTTTTGGAGCAGTGGCTTCTTCCTTGCTGAGCGGCCTTTCAGGTTATGTCGATATAGGACTCGTTTTACTGTGGATATAGATACTTTTCTACCTGTTTCCTCCAGCATCTTCACAAGGTCCTTTGCTGTTGTTCTGGGATTGATTTGCACTTTTCGCACCAAAGTACATTCATCTCTAGGAGACAGAACGTGTCTCCTTCCTGAGCGTTATGATGGCTGCGTGGTCCCATGGTGTTTATACTTGCGTACTATTGTTTGTACAGATGAACGTGGTACTTTCAGGCGTTTGGAAATTGCTCCCAATGATGAACCAGACTTGTGGAGGTCTACAATTTTTTTTCTGAGGTCTTGGCTGATTTCTTTTGATTTTCCCATGATGTCAAGCAAATAGGCACTGAGTTTGAAGGTAGGTCTTGAAATACATCCACAGGTACACCTCCAATTGACTCAAATGATGTCAATTAGCCTATCAGAAGCTTCTAAAGCCATGACATCATTTTCTGGAATTTTCCAAGCTGTTTAAAGGCACAGTCAACTTGGTGTATGTAAACTTCTGACCCACTGGAATTGTGATACAGTGAATTATAAGTGAAATAATCTGTCTGTAAACAATTGTTGGAGAAATTTCTTGTGTCATGCACAAAGTAGATGTCCTAACCGACTTGCCAAAACTATTGTTTGTTAACAAGAAAAGTGTCGTTGAAAAACGACTTTTAATGAGTCCAATATAAGTGTATGTAAACTTCCGACTTCAACTCAACATATACACATACGTACATATAAATACATATACATACACATCCTTAAAAAAATATATATTTCCCTTTATTACTTTCCAACCCCACCACCCCTTCACTAATTGGATTAAACTAGTGAACAACAATGCTTAGGCCTCTACTTCCAGCTTATATATACTATATACATTTTATTATTATTTATTTTGTTTGTTTTTACTCCTGAACTTCCTCTACCCTCAACCTTTACGATCATTTTCATAATGTCCATCCGGTTTGCTTCTATATGCCATATCTTTCTAACTGTGCTCTTTCACAAAAGCTCTCAACCTATAACCCTTGTAGTTATTATGGACACAGTATGCTTTTCATTAGTTATCTTGTTGTTATTAGTTGTTGTTAGTTGTCATTAGTCCCATCCTTCAGCTCCACTCAACACCTCCCATCTATCTCTTAACACCATCCATATTGGATTTCTATTTGCCATATATTTTTCAACTGTACTGTGATGTTTCACAAAAGTTCTGAACCCTTCTATTCTCATTGTTTCTACAGATTGTAAATAGAAAATAATTTTTTTTGCTAAAAGTATGATTATATTATTGATCGATTGACTATGACTTTTCAGATCACTCAGTAATGCTATCTGCAGGGTTAGCTCCAGGTAAATATTGCAGTCCTTCAGCCATTCCTGGACCTGTGACCAAAAACAAGCTACAAATGGACAGGACCAAAACAAATGATCTAATGATTCTGTCTCTTCGCAGCAAAATCTGCAGAGCTGGGAAGATTGTATCACACATATAAATAACATTCTATTGGTAGCAAGCATTTTTTATAATAATTGATTTTGAAAAATTCTAAATTTGCGTATGCGTATCAGTTCATAAACACTATGCCATGGAATCGGTACGTAAAACATTTATTCCCAACTATTTTGCAATCTATATGGGACAGCTGTCAATCCTTAAATGAAACTGGTATACTTTTTTATTCATCACAATTTTCTTTAACCAATTATGTTCTTTAATGCAGGGCCGACAGACAAGTTCCTTACTTTTTCCCCCTCCCACTTTCCTCTTCCATTTTTGCGGTAATGCTGCAATTATTTGTTTGTAATTTTGGGTTGAGCAGACATTTCCATATGTTTTTGTTAGCTGCATGTGCAACATAACTCCACCAGTCCTACCTATGATATCATTTACGAAGATTATACCTTTTTTAAACATTTTTTCAAAAAATAATGTTTTTTTTAATCAACTAGTATAACCACAATATTTGTTGCATTATTTGTTCTGTCGTTTCAGGAGGATTAAATTGAAATTGCAACCAACTTTCTATGGCTTGTTTTAGAAATAGTGATATTTGGGAGATGATTTCCTTCTCAAATAACTGAATGTTTTTTGTGTAATGCAGTTGATTGGTGACAGTGACATGAACACACACACACACACACACACACACACACACACACACACACACACACACACACACACACACACGCACACACACACACACACACACAAACACACACACACACACACACAAACACACACACATATATTCTGTATATATATACAGTGGGGAGAACAAGTATTTGATACACTGCCGATTTTGCAGGTTTTCCTACTTACAAAGCATGCAGAGATCTGTAATTTTTATCATAGGTACACTTCAATTGTGAGAGACGGAATCTAAAACAAAAATCCAGAAAATCACATTGTATGATTTTTAAGTAATTAATTTGCATTTTATTGCATGACATAAGTATTTGATCACCTACCAACCAGTAAGAATTCCGGCTCTCACAGACTTGTTAGTTTTTTTTTAAGAAGCCCTCCTGTTCTCCACTCATTACCTGTATTAACTGCAACTGTTTGAACTCATTACCTGTATAAAAGACACCTGTCCACACACTCAATCAAACAGTCTCCAACCTCTCCACAATGGCCAAGACCAGAGAGCTGTGTAAGGACATCAGGGATAACATTGTAGACCTGCATAAGGCTGGGATGGGCTACAGGACAATAGGCAAGCAGCTTGGTGAGAAGGCAACAACTGTTGGTGCAATTATTAGAAAATGGAAGAAGTTCAAGATGACGGTCAATCACCCTCGGTCTGGGGCTCCATGCAAGATCTCACCTCGTGGGGCATCAATGATCATGAATGAAACACACAGCCAGGGCAACTAAGGAGTGGCTCCGTGAAGAAGCATCTCAAGGTCCTGGAGTGGCCTAGCCAGTCTTCAGACCTGAACCCAATAGAAAATCTTTGGAGGAAGCTGAAAGTCTGTATTGCCCAGCAACAGCCCCGAAACCTGAAGGATCTGGAGAAGGTCTGTAGCTGTAGGAGTGTGCCAAAATCCCTGCTGCAGTGTGTGCAAACCTGGTCAAGACCTACAGGAAACATATGATCTCTGTAATTGCAAACAAAGGTTTCTGTACCAAATATTAAGTTCTGCTTTTCTGATGTATCAAATACTTATGTCATGCAATAAAATGCAAATTTATTACTTAAAAATCATACAATGTGATTTTCTGGATTTTTGTTTTAGATTCCGTTTCTCACAGTTGAAGTGTACCTATGATAACAATTACAGACCTCTACATGCTTTGTAAGTAGGAAAACCTGCAAAATCGGCAGTGTATCAAATACTTGTTCTCCCCACTGTATATATATATATATATATATATATAACATTTTTGACTGGTACTATATATATATATATAGTACCAGTCAAACATTTTGGACACACCTACTCATTCAAGGGTTTTTCTTTATTTTTACTATTGTCTACATTGTAGAATAATCGTGAAGACATCAAAACTATGACATAACACATATTGAATCATGCAGTAGCCAAAAGAGTGTCAAACAAATCAAAATATATTTTATATTTGAGATTCTTCAAAAAGCCACCCTTTGCCTTGATGACAGCTTTGCACACTCTTGGCATTCTCTCAACCAGCTTCAACTGGAAAGCTTTTCCAACAGTCTTGAAGCAGGTCCCACATATGCTGAGCACTTGTTGGCTGATTTCCCTTCACTCTGCGGTCCTACTCCTCCCAAACCATCTCAATTATGTTGAGGTCGGGGGATTGTGGAGGCCAGGTCATCTGATGCAGCACTCCATCACTCTCCTTCTTGGTAAAATAGCCCTTACACAGCCTGGAGGTGTGTTGGGTCATTGTCCTGTTGAAAACTAATGATAGTCCTACTAAGCCCAAACCAGATGGGATGGAGTATCACTGCAGAATGCTGTGGTAGCCATGCTGGTTAAGTGTGCCTTGAATTCTAAATAAATCACAGTCAGTGTCAGCAGCAAAGCACCCCTACACCATAACACCTCCTCCTCCATGCTTTACGGTGGGAAATACACATGCGGAGATCATCCATTCACCCACATCGCGTTTCACAAAGCCACGGCGGTTGGAACCAAAAATCTCAAATTTGGATTCCAGACTAAAGTACACACTTCCACTGTTCTAATGTCCATTGCTCATGTTCCTTGGCCCAAGCAAGTCTATTCTTCTTATTGGTGTCCTTTAGTAGTGGTTTCTTTGCAGAAATTCGACCTCTCTCCCTCCCATCCTGGAGAACCTGAGCCCTAGAACCATGCCTCAGGACTACCTGGCCTGATGACTCCTTGCTGTCCGCAGTCCACCTGGTCATGCTGCTGCTCCAGTTTTCACTCTTCTGCCTGCGGCTATGGAACCCTGACCTGTTCACCGGACGTGCTACCTTGTCCCAGAACTGCTGTTTTCAACTCTCTCTCTCTACCGCACCTGCTATTTCATCCTCTAAGTGCCCGGCTATGAAAAGCCAAGTGACATTTACTCCTGATGTACTGACCTGTGCAACCTCTACAACCACTCTGATTATTAGTTGACCCTGCTGGTCATCTATGAACGTCTGAACATCTTGTACTGTTATAATCTCCACCTGGCACAGCCAGAAGGGGACTGGCCACCCCTCAGAGCCTGGTTCTTCTCTAGGTTTCTTACTAGATTTCTGCCTTTCTAGGGAGTTTTTCTAGCCACCATGCTTCTACACCTGTATTGCTTGCTTTTGGGGGTTTTAGGCTGGGTTTCTGTATAGCACTTTGTGACATCTGCTAATCTAAAAAGGGCTTTATAAATAAAATGTGATTGTTTGATTGATTGATTCACACAGTCTCCTCTGAACAGTTGATGTTGAGATGTGTCTGTTACTTGAACTCTGTGAAGCATTTATTTGGGCAGCAATTTCCGATGCTGGTAACGCTCATGCACTTATCCTCTGCAGCAGAGGTAACTCTGGGTCTTCCATTCCTGTGGCGGTCCTCATGAGAGCGCTTGATGGTTTTTGCGACTGCACTTGAAGAAACGTTCAAAGTTCTTGAAATGTTCCGTATTGACTGACCTTACAACTTAAAGTAATGTGAAATGCACTCATAACTTATGACATAAGCTTTGTCTTTGCTTGCTAGCCAGCTAAGCTAACTGCAGGCTAACTAGGTGGAGCATTGCATCATGAGAGATGAAATGCAGCCTGGGAATTGTAGTATACTATAGACCAGGGCTCTCCAACCCTGTTCTTGGAGAGCTACCCTCCTGTAGGTTTTCACTCCAACCCTAGTTGTAACTAACCTGATTCAGGTGCGCTTGATTAGGGTTGGAGTGAAAACCTACAAGACGGTAGCTCTCCAGGAATAGGGTTGAGAGAGCCCTGCTGTAGACAAGCTTTAATAATGACAAAAACAAGGAATCGTGCAGTATGACTAACAAAAAAGATAAAACATAAAAATGTGTATCAAATCTTCCAGTAGTGCAAATATACTAACAATATAAGAACTGTTGTAAAGTGGTGGAATTGTCCTTTAAGAATGACTCCTCAGCTCCAGGACCTTTCCCTGGGATGGGTGCCCACTTTATTAAACAGGCATTTTAAACAAGCACAAACTCTGGAACTGTCTGGCTCTGATTACTCCCCAAACTGGCCAGGGACCTCATTAGTGGAGCCCTCCCTATAATTGATAAGTTTACACAGGAAAGCCGGAGAGCCTCGAGAACTCTGAACTTCATTAGCTTTAGCTCCGAAGGGGATCTCCCCTCTACTCTCCATTTCGTTTAGCTCCCAACAGAATCGAATCAAATCAAATCAAAGCACTAGCATTATACTCGACCCTCTATGAATACAACAAACAGATTATTTTAAAGATGGTAATCATAATTTTACGCTCGCATGTGTATTGTGGATGTGAAATTGGGTTTAACTAGGAGTTGAGACGGCCCAGTAATAGGCTGTATAGGATACATTTTAGAGAAGCGGAGACAGAGATCCAAAGGTACAGTTTCACCTTTCATTGGTATTCATTGTGGTAGTGTATCCACACAGCATTTGTCACCTGCCTTGTGGTTAGTCAGGGACACCTCAGTAATTCCTGTGGTGTAATTACTAGGACCCCAACCCTATAATGGATTTTTTACATGAAAATGTGACATTTAGAACTAGAGTACCAAGTGAATGGCAGCTAAATTGGCAAGAACTTAGTGGAGAAAATAACTTTATCAAAAGTCAAAGTGTCGTTAAGGGAGAATGAGAAAATGAGCAGCCTAAAAGGAACATTTATAGAAATACAATATCAAGAAGTATGACTCCTTTTGGTAACACAAACTGGCAATTAGCTCCTCAAAAAGCAAATATCTGAGCCTTCTGGAATAGCAGGGAAACACTCCAGCCAGAAAAGCACTAGTGTTATTACTCAAAGTTCTAAATCCTCTCACTGTATGTTTCAGAACTGTATGTGTACAAAAAGCGATCATAATAAAGCAGGAAGTCAAAAACTGAAGTTACCATTACCGGATAATCTCTGACCATAAGAGGCTTTTCAAAAACACATGCTCATTTCAGGATAATCCTACTGCTGGTAGTTATTTTACTGAAAAACAAAATGCCACTCAGGAGTTCTTTATCCTCCAACCCATTGATGCAAGTGTATAGTGAGTACAATATGATTGTGACAGCATCAATCCTCCTTACCAGCATCTTATCCCCTTCTAACAAAACAATAAACCACATTTATTGATGAACACGTGGAACTCATTGTCTGACAAATACTGCATCTCCTCTGGCAGGTTTTTCTAAGGATATTTCCAGTAAGGCATGCAATCATTTACATTTTAGTCATTTAGCAGACGCTCTTATCCAGAGCAACTTACAGGAGCAATTAGGGTTAAGTGCCTTGCTCAAGGGCACATCGACAGATTTTTCACGTAGTCGGCTCGGGGATTAGAACCAGCAACCTTTCGGTTACTGGCACAACGCTCTTACCCACTAAGCTACCTGCCGCCTGTGCTGTCATACACTTGGGCCTGTGACCAGTGTCCAGAAACCACTTTTGGCAAGATTGCTTGAGTTCAAAGGTCATCTAATGACACGGGGGTGGCAGGGTTAAGGACAACCCTTAGGTAGCGTACTTGAGTTGTGTCCTGTTCAGTTTGACCAATGGTTTAAGTTAACACCCAGCGTCTCTCATAAAGGTGTAGATTATTTTGACTGTATGTTTCCCTTGAGCATGATGAAAGGAATCCTATGAAGCTACAGACGAGCAGGGTGAAGCTACACTCCAGAGAATGTCAGCCCCAATCACCATCAAACATTAAGAACCCTCTCTTCCTCAACACCCAGAATGATAAATAGTTCACTTGAGACTAACAGAGGTTATGTCAAGGGTAAAATAATTATATGTCACACAATATTGGGTCAACTGGGGGGTGGGGATAGACATAATGGGCTCCATTTTAAATGGGATATGTACAGCCTGTGCTGTCATACACTTGGGCCTGTGACCAGTGTCCAGAAACCACTTTTGGCAAGATTGTTTGAGTTCAAAGGTTACTTTCTAAGGGATCAGTCCACTAGGCTGGCCAGTCTGGACCATAGCCACTTCTGTCATGTGTAATTAAGTTAAAGCAATGTGATGAGTCTCCTTTGTGGATATGGTTATGACCCCATTATGGAGAAGTGAGAGCATGACCCTTAGTCTGCATGGTCTGGAGAAGGATTTCACCACCTGTCCCTGTCATGGTATAGTTAGATTACTGATGCTTGAGGTAGGGCCTTCAGCATTTACATTCATAACACAATTTTGGCTGATCTAGACATTTAGAGTTATGTTGATTAGTTATTAGATCCAAAAGCCATTCTAGACATTACACAGAGACTAATGTACAGTATACAGTGCACCCACAAACAAAACCACAACCAAACAACAGAGGGAATACAAGAAGGGATTAATCAGAATTGCATATATCCCTGGCTTAAAACTTTTAACGATTTGCATCAGTGTACATGGCTGCCCTGTACACTGAGGCAAATCCTTGTAGGCGAGATGAGTTCCAGAAGATTGCACAGTGCTAGTTGAGGCTGCTAAATTCATACTGCGTTCAGCCATATGGTACAGAGAGAAACTCAGCTGCTGTCCCTATTACCAGAGAGCGTATAACAGTTATAGATATCTCTCCTTCCCTGGCAAAAAAAAATCTGATTGGAATGTACTCAATGCACCCAAAAGGATGGGGTCCTTTATTCAAACATCTTCCATGAGCTGGAAAGAGATGAGTTTTTCTGGGAATTTGTATTTGTATGTCATTTTCATGTGGCAATCAGAATACCATGTAATGGTGCATTTTATCCTAATCTGTGGGAAATTCCTTGTTTAACCTTAATACTAAACACAATGATGAAATGTTTGAATCAAATATGAACATGTCTCTTTGAAATTCTCAGAAAGCATGTGACACGCCACCACCCCCCACCCCGCCATTGCGATCTCTGAGTAATAGGCAGAAATAATAGGGTCTCAATTATTCATATTCCCTTTATGTTCTTTAAAGAATTGTCAGAGAAGTGTTATATGTCTTAATCTAATTAGTTGGTGAATCAGAGTGGGAGAAGGAAAACCAAATGAGATGAGGAGAGAGAGAGAGAGAGAGAGAGAGAGAGAGAGAGAGAGAGAGAGTGACAAAAATAGGTTATGCCTTGGAGCATTGTAACTCCTCTTCTAACTGATTGTTTTGCTGTTTTTCAGTCAATAGAAGTTGACATACATGCAGGAGTAGGTTTTAGAAGGAGTAGGCATATACAGTGAGGGAATAAAGTATTTGATCCCCTGCTGATTTTGTACGTTTGCCCACTGAAAAAGAAATGATCAGTCTATAATTGTAATGGTAGGTGTATTTGAACAGTGAGAGACAGAATAACAACAAACAAATCCAGAAAAACGCATGTCAAAAATGTTACAAATTGATTTGCTTTTTAATGAGGGAAATAAGTATTTGACCCCCTCTCAATCAGAAAGATTTCTGGCTCCCAGGTGTCTTTTATACAGGTAACGAGCTGAGATTAGGAGCACACTCCTAATTTCAGTTTGTTACCTGTATAAAAGACAACTGTCCACAGAAGCAATCAATCAGATTCCAAACTCTCCACCATGGCCAATACCAAAGAGCTCTCCAAGGATGTCAGGGACAAGATTGTAGACCTACACTAGGCTGGAATGGGCTACAAGACCATCGCCAAGCAGCTTGGTGAGAAGGTGACAACAGTTGGTGCTATTATTCGCAAATGGAAGAAACGCAAAAGAACTGTCAATCTCCCTCGGCCTGCTGCTCCATGCAAGATCTCACCTCGTGGAGTTGCAATGATCATGAGAACGGTGAGGAATCAGCCCAGAACTACACGGGAGGATCTTGTCAATGATCTCAAGGCAGCTGGGACCATAGTTACCAAGAAAACAATTGGTAACACACTACGCCGTGAAGGACTGACATCTTGCAGCGCCCGCAAGGTCCCCCTGCTCAAGAAAGCACATATACATGCCCGTCTGAAGTTTGCCAATGAACATCTGAATGATTCTGAGGAGAACTGGGTGAAAGTGTTGTGGTCAGATGAGACCAAAATCGAGCTCTTTGGCATCAACTCAACTCGGCTATGACCCCAAGAACACCATCCCCAACGTCAAACATGGAGGTGGAAACATTAAGCTTTGGGGGTGGTTTTCTGCTAAGGGGACAGGACAACTTCACCGCATCAAAGGGACGATGGACGGGGCCATGTACCGTCAAATCTTGGGTGAGAACCTCCTTCCCTCAGCCAGGGCATTGAAAATGGGTCGTGGATGGGTATTCCAGCATGACAATGACCCAAAACACACGGCCAAGGCAACAAAGGAGAGGCTCAAGAAGAAGCACATTAAGGTCCTGGAGTGGCCTGGCCAGTCTCCAGACCTTAATCCCATAGAAAATCTGTGGAGGGAGCTGAAGGTTCAAGTTGCCAAACGTCAGCCTCGAAACCTTAATGACTTGGAGAAGATCTGCAAAGAGGAGTGGGACAAAATCCCTCCTGAGATGTTTGCAAACCTGGTGGCCAACTACAAGAAACGTCTGACCTCTGTGATTGCCAACAAGGGTTTTGCCACCAAGTACTAAGTCATGTTTTGCAGAGGGATCAAATACTTATTTCCCTCATTAAAATGCAAATCAATTTATAACATTTTTGACATGCGTTTTTCTGGATTATTTTTTTTGTTATTCTGTCTCTCACTGTTCAAATAAACCTACCATTAAAACTATAGACTGATCATTTCTTTGTCAGTGAGCAAACGTACAAAATCAGCAGGGGATCAAATACTTTTTTCCCTCACTGTATGATACAGTGACTATTTAATGTATTCTTGTGAATTGGATTAATAATCTGTGAAAATAGTCTTTTTCCTATTTTGAACATTTGTATAGCCTTTATAGTTTTTTTTTTTTCAAATATTGATTTGTTGTCACTTCTCTTTAACAACCTTTCAGATACTGTTTTTGTCCTTTGAGGATAAGGGTGTCAAGGTGGGCCTGAAACAGTGCTGGCAGGTGGGAGTATGCGGTTCACAGATGGAGGTGAGTGAACATATTTTCACCATGCTAGGGGACTATAAGACATGTTGCTATGTGAGCCCTCGAGACATCAGCTTGGTTATTGCGTATTCCATTCACTCATAAATAATAAAGTCCTGTTGTCAACCGAAGTCTGTGAGAAAACACATGCCATGGCATCTCATACACACATAGACATAATATGTGCATGAGTCTAGGTCGTTTTATAGAGTTTAATGGAAAAGGTCAGGATGCTTCATATAGAAAATCCTTATGATAGGAGAGACTAAGTCTGGTTGACACATGGGTTGGTTGTCACAGTGCATATAACTTGGGAAACCTTGGGAATTGTTTTGTACAGTATACTCTTCATTAGAGATCATCCATGTTGTCCTGTCAGTGTCAAACTTTGAGACATGGACCATTTTTCATAGCTGTTTAATAATGATCAAACGTGATACTAAGTCATTTGAACAAGATACTAAGTTGTTTTGAACGAGATACTAAGAGATAATAAGTACTTCAAATAAGATAATTCCAAGAGTCTATCTTTGTTTTTGCCTTGGGCTTCAGGGCTTTCGTAGATCTGAGACCATTCCTCCATATAGAATCTTTCTAGATTCTTGATATCCTTCATCGGCGCTTATGGACTGCCATCTTCAATTCAAACCACAGGTTTTCAATGGGATTCAAGTCCGGAGACTGAGATGGCCGTTGCAAAATGTTGATTTTGTGGTCAATTAACCATTTATTTCTGGATTTGTATGTGTCCTTGGGGTTATTGTCTTGCACGACAAGTAACAAAACACTGATACACTGATAGACCAGAACAGTTACACAAATGTAAAATACAACGATATATAAACACTACAATTAAATAATAATGTGTGTGTAGATTGTGTTAGAGTGTGATAGTGTGTCTGTATGTGCATGTGTTTGTGTCATTTCACAGTCCCTGAGATATTGTTTTGTCAATTTGTTTAAGGTAATTTTGCTGTTTGCTTGAGTAATTGGAGATGGAAGGTAGTTCCATGCGATCATGGCTCTGTATAATACTGTGCATTGCCATGCATTGGTTTTGGACTTGGGGACTGTGAAGAGACCCCTGGTGGCATGTCTTATGGGGTAAGTATGGGTGTCTGAGCTGTATATTATTTGATTATGCAGACAATCTGGAATTTGTATCACAGTAATATTTCTCATAAAAACTACTATAGAAGAGAAGCAGTTAATCTCTCGTCAACCTTCAACCAGGAAAGACTGGCATGCATGTTGATGACGTTAGTAGTGTATGTGCAGTTAAGGCATGCCGCTCTGTTTTGAGCCAGTTGCTGCTTTGCTAGGTCTTTCTTTGTTGCACTTGAACATATTACTGGACAGTAATCAAGATGGGAAAAGACCAGAGCCTGAACAACTAGTACAGTTGATTTTTGTGTCAAAAACGCAGAACATCTTTTTATAACAGACATAACACCCCTACCCATCTTCACAACAACTTTGTCAATATGACATGGCCATGGTAGTTGACCATCAAATGTTATACCTAGAAGTTTAGCTTCCTCAACTGGCTCAATGGTCACACCCTTTATGCGCTCCAGTTGAGGTTTAGGTCATAGAGAATGTTTTGACTCAATTACAGTGCTATTAGTTGAGTTGTGTGGAATCATCCGTTGAATTATAAAATATCTCAATTTACAGTACGCAACGAATCAGCTGAGAAGCCTGACTTGTTTGCCACCCCTTCTGCATAATTTCTTTGAACAATAAACTTTTTCAATTCATCATCAATCCAGGGGGCTTTAACAGTTCTCACAGTTAATTTCTTAACAGGCGCATGCTTGTCAACAATTAGCATGAATCGTTTTACTAATACTGCTGTATCATCAAAGGAATTATCTAAATAAGTGAGTAATGGAGGTTATTATGCTTATGCATCATTATTGTGACACCAAATCCACCACTGGTGTGCGTGGCCAAGAGCTCTATTTTCAAGTCATCTGACCATAGCACCGGTTCCAATCCAAGTGCCAATGCTGTTTAGCAAAGTCCAGGAGTTTACATTTGTTGGATGACATGAAATTAGAGCTCTTTGGCCATGCACACCTTTGGGGTATTTGGCATTGAAATAAGGATGCAAAAACCCATATCTACTGTAAAATTTGGTGGTGGATCTTTGATGTTATGGGGCTATTTTGCTTCCACTGGCCCTGGGGTCCTTGTTAAGGTCAACGGCATCATGAACTTTACCCAATACCAGGACATTTTAGCCTGGTTGCCTCTGCCAGGAAGCTGAAACTTGGCTGCAAGTGGATCTTCCAAAAAGACAATAACCACAAGTGCATCAAAAGCCACAAAGAAAGGGTTAACTGACCACAAAATCAACATTTTGCAATGGCCATCTCGGTCTCTGGACTTGAACCCTACTGAAAACCTGTGGTTTGAATTGAAGAGGGCAGTGCATAAGCTCAGACAAAGGACATCAAGGGTCTGGAAAAATTATGTATGTAGGAATGGTCTAAGATCCCTCCCAATTGTAACACTCTGGCTCCGGGACTTTTGTATTTGAGCCAGGGTGTATTGTGTTTTGTTGGGTTTTGGGTGATTTTCTATGTTTGCATTTCTGTCACGTTTATTTCTAGGTTTGGTCATTGACTCCCAATCGGAGGTAACGAGTGTCAGCTGTCGGCTCGTTATCTCTGATTGGGAGCCATATTTATACTGCATGTTTTCCTGTGGGCATTGTGGGTTATTGTTCCGTGTTTCAGTCGTTGTACTGTGGACTTCACGAGTCGTCTTTTGTTTTGTATTTCGGTGCTTTTTTCAATTAAAGTCATGTTCGTTCAACGCGCTGCGCTTTGGTCTCCTTCACTCCTAGACGATCGTGACAGAATAACCCACCAAAGAAAGACCAAGCAGCGTGTCCAGGAGCAGAGAGACTGGACATGGGAGGAGGCACCGGGCAAGGAGATGGAGAGGCTGGCGATGGCCCAGGTGGGCACATCGTGGTCCTGGGAGGACATGCTCGGAGGCAAGGGACCTTGGGGAAGGATCAAGGCCCTGGCGAGAGAGGAGCAACGGCGGCAGCAGGGCCATCGTCGGAGGGTCGTGTGTCAACCCCAGAAAATTTTTAGGGGGGGGGCACACGGCATGGACGACAGGGCTGACGGAGGAGAAAAGGGGGAGTATCCAGGAGGCCACCAGGCCAGGGGTACACCGCCCTGTATGTCCTGTGCTGATGCCTCACACAGAGTGTGTGAGGGTAGGCATTCAGCCAGGACGGGTGGTGTCCGCTGTTCGCTCCAGGCCTCCTATCCGTCTCCACAGCCCGGTCCGGCCTGTTCCTGCCACCCGCACCAGGTCTACGGTGTGCGTCGCCAGCCCGGTCCGGCCTGTTCCTGCCACCCGCACCAAGTCTACGGTGCGCGTCGCCAGCCCGGTCCGGCCTGTTCCTGCCACCCGCACCAAGACTACGGTGCGCGTCGCCAGCCCGACCCGGCCTGTTCCTGCCACCCGCACCAAGACTACGGTGCGCGTCGCCAGCCCGACCCGGCCTGTTCCTGCCACCCGCACCAAGACTACGGTGCGCGTCGCCAGCCCGGTCCGGCCTGTTCCGGCCACCCGCACTAAGTCTACGGTGCGCCTCAGACGGCCAGAGTCTGCCGTCTGCCCAACGGGGCCTGAACTGCCCGTCTGCCTAAAGCCTGCAAAGCCGCCCGTCTGCCATGAGCCATCAGAGCCGTCCGCCAGACCAGAGCCGCTAGAGCCTTCCGCCAGACAGGATCAGCCAGAGCCTTCCGCCAGACAGGATCAGCCAGAGCCTTCTGCCAGACAGGATCAGCCAGAGCCTTCTGCCAGACAGGATCAGCCAGAGCCTTCCGCCAGACAGGATCAGCCAGAGCCTTCCGCCAGCCATGAGCAGCCAGAGCCTTCCGCCAGCCATGAGCAGCCAGATCCGTCGGCCAGCCATGAGCAGCCAGATCCGTCGGCCAGCCATGAGCAGCCAGATCCGTCGGCCAGCCATGAGCAGCCAGATCCGTCAGCCAGCCATGAGCAGCCAGATCCGTCAGCCAGCCATGAGCAGCCAGATCCTTCAGCCTGCCATGAGCCGTCCAGCCAGGATCCGCCAGAGCCAGCCAGCCAGGATCCGCCCCTTAGTCAGGTACTGTCCCTTAGTCCGGTGCCGCCCCTTAATCCAGTGGGGTTTAATTGGGGGGTGGTCATGTGGAGGAGGCTAGGGAAGCGGGTGGTGACTAAGGTGGGGTGGGGACCACGACCAGGGCCAGAACCGCCACCGTGGACAGACGCCCACCCAGACCCTCCCCGAGACTGTATGCTGGTGCGCCCGGAGTGCGCACCTTTAGGGGGGGGTACTGTAACACTCTGTGTTTTGTTGGGTTTTTATTGTGTTTTGTTGGGTTTTGGGTGATTTTCTATGTTTGCATTTCTGTCACGTTTATTTCTAGGTTTGGTCATTGACTCCCAATCGGAGGTAACGAGTGTCAGCTGTCGGCTCGTTATCTCTGATTGGGAGCCATATTTATACTGCATGTTTTCCTGTGGGCATTGTGGGTTATTGTTCCGTGTTTCAGTCGTTGTACTGTGGACTTCACGAGTCGTCTTTTGTTTTGTATTTCGGTGCTTTTTTCAATTAAAGTCATGTTCGTTCAACGCGCTGCGCTTTGGTCTCCTTCACTCCTAGACGATCGTGACACCAATGTGTTCTCCAATCTCATAAAACATTTTAGAAAAAGGCTCAGTGCCATTATCACAAGATGAGGTTTTGAAAGGTATTGAAAGAGGTGGCAATCATTTTGACCCCTATCTTTTTGAAAAAAAAAAGATTACTTTTTAAACAATCTCTTTCTCTGAGAAATGTTATCTGTATAAAATAATATGATTTTCAAATTTTTGGGAGCATACAATATAGCTTAGTATTTGTATAATCTATTTTCTACAGTATTTTTTGCTAATCTTTATCATGGGTGCCAATAATTTTGGACCTGGCTGTATGTTGCTAGAACTGTCCCACTGGGCAAAAACTGGTTGAATCAACATTGTTTCCACGTCATTGCAACAACAAATAAATTATATATGATGACATTGAATCAATGTGGAAAACTGATTGGATTTGCAAAAAGTCATTAACGTATGGAAATGTTTAACCTAAATCCAATGCCGTGATTTTTTTGTTGTTGATTTCATATTGAAGTCCCTTTAGTTGACAATTCAAACAAATGTAAATCAAAACTAGACTTTTGAATGACGTCTGTACCGGTGGGGTTGTACCTCTCCACATGTTGCAGTCCTCAGTGTTTCCTTTCTCTGGAAGCTTGACAATCAGGCCATGTAACCAGTCTGTGAGCATCTTCTCTGTTCTTCAGATCCCTTTGAAGAGTGAATAGCAAGTTGGTCAGGATGGCAGTGTTTGCCGTGAGCAGTTCTGCAGCAATGTTGTCGGGTTTGATATTTTCATTTTTTTGTACCTTTATGGCTGTCATGATTTCTGAAGAGCTTGGCAAGAGCCTAAGTGAGTTTCTTGGGGCTTCTTTGTAAAATGTACTGTATTTCTAAGATGCCCAAACCTGTCGTAGAAGTTAGTCTTTGAGAGGTTCTCCACTGTCTTGTTCTTGGCAGGTTTTGATGGTTGTAAGGGTTTTCAACCAGTACCAGTGTCCTTCTGTAGCATGGGTAGAATTCTTACTCCAAGAGGTTCTGTGTGGGAGACAGGGAGTGCACGTTTTTACTCCAACCAAGCAACACACCTACTTTTTCTAATAATCTAATCATAATCTTCATTAATCTCTTCTCATTCTTAAATACTTATAATTCACAACCCATTGGCCAACGTGCTGTGAAATGGTCTCAGAATGTATCCCATTTTGTAGTTTTAAGATGGTAATTTTGTGTGCCCACAGAGTGCCGAAAATTGCCTATCCATCAATGTTGGGAACAAATGTTTTTATTTTCTCAAGCTGTCTGAAATCCATGCTCATTGGAATTAACCACAGTGTCAGCACTGGTATCTCCATCATTGTTAATTAGGGCCACATTGTGAAGAGAAAGAGAGCATATCTTGGTCCCTTTATGTCAGGCCTTCCCCTGATTGCCAGGCCTCTCATTCCAGCGGGGTGCAGAACCTTTCCTCCCTGATTAATGAAGTGGCAGCTCAAGTTTGTTTAATTGATAGATTGCCCACTATTTCCTTCTCCTTTTCAAAAGTTCAATTATACTCATACAAAGCAATCCATCATTTAAATGAAGTTGACTGCAGAGGTAAATTAAATGTGCCAATTTAAATTAAGACTTTGCAATCTTTGGAAATAGGATCAGGCTGTTGCAAGGTGCAAGAACATGGTTGATTTGAAAACTATTTTTCCTATATTATACGACTGAAATTGTATAACATTAACGGTAACCATGGTATGAACCCACCTGTCCTTACAATTTGGTGTTAACAGTCTGAGTGAACTTGTAGTGGGGTTTTCCTTGATTGATTCGGTGCCAATGTGTCAACGATGACCCCATTTCTAACCAAAGCAACAAATATCTGGGATTGATTTAAAACTTAAAATGCTCTTGCAGTCACTTTGATTCCACTAATTGCTATTCATAGCTATATGAAAGGAGGAGGAGAGGTAGTGCTGGCAGGCAGGTAATGGAGTGAACTTTCTCATCTTCCTTGTGTCTCTACAACATGTTATAATTACCTGACAATCACAAGGGAAATAGCTCAAGCTACCTCCCTACCCAGCAGAGAGTACATTTTGTCACAGCCTCAAATAAGGGACTGTCAGCTTCTCAGACTTGCTGAGCGTTAACTTGATACTGTACATTTGTGGAATAATTGGATATACAGTCAGGTCCATAATTATTGGCATCCTTGATCAAGATGAGCAAAAAATACTGTATAAAATTAATACAAATACTGAGCTATATTGTATGCAAACAAACAATTGGAAAATATATTACTTTTTACTAATATAATTGTTCAGAGAAAGAGATTTTGTTTAACAAGTAATACAAACAAACAAACAAAAATTGGCACCCTTGTTTTCAATACTCTAGCTCCCTCCCCTTGTGAGGAAAACATTACATGAAAATAAAGCTATTTGGCACCAAAACGGAAGCATATACAGAAAAGTACCTCATAAAGTATCTACGGTAAAATATGGTGCTTCCACTGGTCCTGTGGCCCTTGTTAAGATCAACGGCATTGTGAACTTTACCCAGTACCAGGACATTTTAGCCCAAAACCTGGTTGCCTCTGATCTTCCAGCAAGACAATAACCACAAGAACACATCAAAATACACAAACAACATTTAATTGACCACAAAATCAACATTTTACAATGGCTATCTCTGTCTCCGGACTTGAACCCCATTTAAAACCAGTGGTTTGAATTGAAGAGAGCAATTCATAAGCGCAGACACAGGATATCAAGGATCTTGTATTGTTTGTTTTATACAGTATTTTTTTCTCATCTTTATCAAGGGTGCCAATAATTATGGACCTGACTGTGTGTAATATTTGTGCACGCAATAGTTTAGCAGAGTATAAAAGACTATAACTATGTTTATCCACCCACAGTGGTAGCCTAGCGATTAAGAGTTGGGCCAGTAACCAAAAGGTTTCTAGTTCGCATCCCTGAGATGGCAAAGTGGAAGAAATCTGCAGTTCTTCACTTGAGCAAGGCAGAGAACAACAACAACTGCTCCTCAGGTGCCATGGACATCCATTATGGCAGCCACCTGAAACACTCTGATTCAGAGGGGTTGGGTTAAATGTGGAAGACACATTTTGGTTGAATATGTTCTGTTGTGCAACTGACTAGGTATCCCATTTCCCTGCTAATGAGGTTTTAGTTCTAAGTATTTAGTATGACTCAGAACTGAAGCCAGTCATTACATGCCAAACATGTTTTTATCCATAATATATAACAAATCAATTTGCAAGTGTGATGTTTGCTGTGCCTGCGGGCAGGTTTTGTCTTCCCCAAATTAACCTGTCAGACTACACCTCTTCAGCATTCTATGCATATTGAATTAGTTCCTATTAAACAGAGGCAAGTATGGTTGACAGAAGGTACATTGTATCCTGTCTTTCATGTGCAAAGCATTGCATAGCAATTTTCATAAAAAAAAATGTTTTTCAATAAAACAAGAGATACCCAGACATACAAGCCATATGTGTATGTTACACTACCTAATATAAACTTGGAACATGTTAAACCATTCAGGTTCTATCCCAGTTATAGACATATAATTGATGTGGACCTTATTAGGGTATGCAGATAATGAGACAATCAAAGAGGACACATACAAAATAAGGGTTACAGTTCGCAAGCCCCTCAATATATGAATGACTACACCCTTTTTATCCATATAATTGTAAATAATGATACAATTCTGTCTTTGTGACAGTGGTTCTGCTCAGCCAGCAGAACAGGGCCATCTGTGAAGTGTAATCAAGGAAGCATGTGCATTGGTTAACTATTGCATAACATTTATAACATATACAATTAAGCTTTAGATTCGCAATGAAAGATCTGTCATAAAAAATGCATTAAATATGAAAACAATCAGTTGATGCTAAATGGAAAAGCTGAAAAGCGATTAATCTAGACTTCCCCTCCTCTCTCAGACAGAAGTTTAGCAGGACACTTAAAATTTGTATTTGTATGAACATTCAAGGGACAATCTCACTCATTTTGCACCATCAGTACTTTGTATCATGACATGCCTGCTGATTTGCTCTAAAGCTGTATGTTTTCATAAGATTACTGACCATGAGTTCCTGGAAGTTGTACCTGGAATGTATCTCAGGGAACCAGTTAGATATAGACAATGATTGGAGAGAATGCATTTGGAGAAAAGTGTATTTGCCATGAAGACAGTCGAATGCAAAATATACTGTATGTTTAAATATAACTTTTTTTCTGCATATAGCAAATTGTCTTGGGAGTTTCACCCAATCAGGGTAATTCATTAAACATCAAAGGGAGTGTGAAACAGGTAGCTGATGTTACAACAGCCCTAGATAACATGAATGATGTTGAGACACCATTACCCAGCTAATGAGCCCAGATACAGGCAGGTTTATGGGGAGAGGAGAACGACAGCACGGCTGAGATATACCCATTTCAGAGTAATCCTGTGTGGCTACGACTGGCAGCTGCCCTGGTGCTCGACATGTGGGTAGATGCAGAGAGGCAAGAGCAAGTGATTATGCAAATGAGCAGCCCCTCTTGCTGAAAGATTAAACAGGCCACTGATTGCTTTTAGAGAATCTTCACTTGGCGCAGAGACAGCTGCTTTTTACTCCTGTCTGGCTATAACCCTCCAACACCTCTCCTTTTTATTTCAGCGTGCACAACTTATTTTCATCCGCTCCTTCTGCATCTTAATGTAGCGGGCACAGTGTTCAGATTTTTCATCAGACAGGCTTCAAATATGAGGGGTCGCTGTTCTTGATCAAACAGGTTGATGTGCTTTTTGGCAGTATGTCAAGCTCACCAAAAAAAGACAGCATGAAGGAGCTCTGTAAAAGGTGTTGCTTGCTATTGACCTCAGTAGATATATTTTCAAGTTGGTAAAAGAACCAAAAGGATCTTGATGGAATTTTATTTTTCCCTCCACAAAGAAGCAATCAATCACTTTTATATATTGTGTGAGGGAGAGCAGTTTCCAGCAGATGTCGTAAGAGCGTGTCGATATTCCTTTCTGGCTAAATGTCATGCTTGAGTTAATGCTTGATATTCTGCTTGTGCGTGTTCTAGTTTACTAAACACCTTTCTTTGTGGTAATTTATTTATCTCAAGATAATGTAGAATGGGATTATATGATTTCTGTTCATTGTAGACTAGTTCCAAATTCCACTTAGGACCTGCTTGGGCTGAGTGGAAAAAACAAGTAAAGCTGTGTAACCTTGCTATTCAGTATCATAAAACTACCTTCATAAGCCATTTTATGAACCCAATGCTGGGTTGAAGAGTCAATCTATTTGAAATTCCCCATATACATAAATAGTGTAGTTGGATCTAACTCATGTTTAATACATCAGGTTTGACAAGACAAACTGCTAATAGGTATGGTGATGTCAACTGATAATGAAATACAAACACTATGAATGGCTCTGTGTACATATTAGACATATTATGCAGTGGGCTGGTGCCAAGTTCAGGGGCAAGATAATGGCAGCTGTCAATCCTGTCACACGTTAGATGACAATTTCTAAAGTTAATATGTTGGATATTTCAGTAACTACTATATATTATACGTATTCTTATTTATCAATGTTGTATTCATCGACATTTCATTTTCATTCAAGCAACAGTTTTTGTTACATTATTTGTTTTACATTATTTGGTGGCATACCAGGCCTACTTGAAATGGGGAAAACCATGAAAAGTAACTGAGCTTGTAAGAATTTGGAATTAAGATGTTCTTTGTCATGAATTCATGAAGCCTTTCTATACTTCTTTTCTTAATACCGTATGCTATTAGAATACAGCGGCATGTCATTCTCATAAATTGTTGGGGGTTGTCTGGCATTCTTTCCCCTCCCTTTCTTATCTGTAAAAACAGTCAGAAAACTAGTCTTCCATATAAAATGTCACATTCATGGCATGAGCAGATTGGAGAGGATGAATATGGTCATTTGTGCATTTCACAGCCATGAACACAATGCCATGCACATCATTTTTCTCATGGGATCATGCAGAATTTCAGTGCTTACTGGAGTGTCACTTTATGATTAAACTTAATCAGGGTCTCAACATTGTTGGAATCCCAATTGCCCCAGACAAAATGAACACAAATTATCAAGCCCCAGAACCTCTGTAATGAAATAGAAATGGTGGAATCTATTGTGGAAGAGGTGAGCTGATTTTAATACCTATTAATTCCGTAATGAATAAACATAGGTGTATTCGCAGTAGCTAAATCAGTACTTCATTTCTATCACAGTGTATTAGGTATTCATTAAGAATTGTGGAATAGAACCATTGGCTATGAAATTAGCACTATTGGCCTGTCTATGTTATTTTGTGCAGGCTATGACCCGTAATAGGCTAAATATCTAGAATCTGCCTGCCAAACTGAAAAATTGTCTAGTTATAGGGAACATTACAACAAAAGTAGTTTTTGAAAAGTGGTGTCATAGTGTCATTGAAACATCTTTGAATTAGTTTAGTTTTTCTTATTATTAGTATGTATAGCAATGTGCATGCAAAACGAAATGAACAGAGTTTGTCTTACACATTCCATCATGTCAGAGTCCTCCAACCATTCTTAGCCAATATAGCTATAGCCACCGCCCCCTCATAACTATCAATAGACCTGCATGACAGACTGCCAGTATAATGCTAGCCATGCTCTATTTATGTGCTATAATAAACTGGTAGATTGATTACACATAAGCATTCAGTAAATTCAAGCATTCATCCAAATGCTGTCAAATCTACTGTAAACACAGAGTGTTACATTTTATTATACTGTTGATGTGACAATGAATTACAGTTAGCTAGGGAGATGTCAGTCTGGGTTTGCTCTGCAGTATTGATTTAAATGTGAGAACATATGGCTCGAAGATGATAATGCTATAATTAAGGTTTTCAATTAACTCTACAACTCTTCCAACTATTGACTTTTTTCACAACTGTCACCAGTTAGACGCCAAAACATTGACAACAAATACAGTACATATTGGCATCGTAAATTAAATATAAAGGATATTTCATGCTGAGACCCTCATATTAAACACCAATGGTATTCACTAAGGTGATGGTTTATATTTAGGATAATGTTTTACAGTTTTGTCATTAAATGTTTTATTTTATTTTATTTTTTACTATATTTTACATGTGATTTACTATATTTTACAAGATAATTACAGACACCTGTGATAATCTAAAGTACCCAAAAGGGTCACTAGATGTCTTGCGATAGATTACATAAAATTCTTGAAAGATACCACAATTCTGGTAGTTTACTGGTTAACTTAGAAAGTATCCAGTAATATACCTTCCGTTTGCAACTATGCTAGCAGCCACATTTGCTGCTAAGAGGCAAGCAAACTGTTCATCATGTTACATACATTATGGCGTGGATCAGAGCTACCTGTGATATGTTTTAGGGACATACAATGATTCAAAAACTCAATGAGAGACAACTGTCCATGGCTGGACTGATATTCCTCTGGTGTTTTTTGGGGTTCTGTATGTTTTAGTTGTTTACCTTAATATACAGTGCATATAGAAAGTCTACACCCCCCTTGGATTTCTACACATTTTATTATTACAAATTGGGATTTAAATGTATTTAATTGTCACTTTTTGTCAATGATCTACACAAAATACTCTGATGTCAAAGTAGAACAAGAATAATATTTTTTCTCTGTTTCAGGAAACCCTAAAGCAGGTTTTTCTTGAGGATTTTGCCTGTGCTTAGCTTCATCCCGTTTCTTTCATCCTTAAAAACTCCCAAGTCTTTGCCGATGTCAAGTATACCCATACCATGATGCAGCCACCACCATGCTTGAAAAAAGGAGGCAGTTACTCAGTGATGTGTTGCGTTGGATTTTCCCCAAACACAAGGCTTTCATTTAGGCCAAAAAGTGTATTCCTTTGCCGTGTTTTTTCTTTTTTTCAGTATTTCTTTAATGCCTTGTTGCATACATACAGTTAATTCAGAAAGTAATCAGACCCCTTGACTTTTTCCACATTTTGTTACATTACAGCCTTATTCTAAAATGGATTAAATTGAGTGTTTTCCTCACCAATCTACACACAATATCCCATAATATCAAAGCAAAAATGGGTTTGTAGAAATGTTGGCAAATGTGTAAAAAAATACAAAACAGAAATATTACATTTACATAAGTATTCAGACCCTTTACTCAGTACTTTGTTGAAGCACCTTTGACCGTGATTACAGCCTCGAGTCTTCTTGGGTATGACGCTACAAGCTTGGCACACCTGTATTTGGGGAGTTTCTCCCATTCTTCTCTGCAGATCCTCTCAAACTCTGTCAGGTTGGATGGGGAGTGTCACTGCACAGCTATTTTCAGGTCTCTCCAGAGATGTTTGATCGGGTTCAAGTCCGGCCTCTGCCTGGTCCACTCAAGGACATTCAGAGACTTGTGCCGAAGCCACTCCTGCGTTGTCTTAGCTGTGAGCTTAGGGTCATTGTCCTGTCGGAAGGTGAATCTTCGCCCCAGTCTGAGGTCCTGAGCGCTCTGGAGCAGGTTTTCATCAAGGATCTCTCTGTACTTGGCTCCGTTTATCTTTCCCTTGATCCTGACTAGTCTCCTTGTCACTGCCACTGAAAAAGATCCCCACAGCATGATGCTGCCACCACCATGCTTCACTGTAGGGATGGTGCCAGCTTTCCTCCAGACGTGACGCTTGGCATTCAGGCCAAAGAGTTCAACCTTGGTTTCATCAGACCAGAGAATCTTGTTTCTCATGGTCTGAGAGTCCTTTAGATGCATTTTGGCAAACTCCAAGCAGGCTGTCATGTGCCTTTTACTGAGGAGTGGCCTCCGTCTGGCCACTCTACCAGAAAGGCCTGATTGGTGCTGTAGAGATGGTTGTCCTTCTGGAAGGTTTTACTATCTCCACCGAGGAACTCTGGAGCTCTGTCAGAGTGACCATCGGGTTCTTGGTCACCTCCCTGACCAAGGCCCTTCTCCCCCGATTGCTCAGTTTGGCCGGGTGGCCAGCTCTAGGAAGAGTCTTGGTGGTTCCAAACTTCTTCCTTTTAAGAATGATGGAGGCCACTGTCTTGGGGACCTTCAACGCTGCAGAAATGTTTTGCTACCCTTCCACAGATCTGTGCCTCGACACAATCCTGTCTCTGAGCTCTACGGAATATTCCTTCGATCTCATGGCTTGGTTTTTGCTCTGACATGCACTGTCAACTGTGGGACCTTATATAGACAGGTGTGTGCCTTTCCAAATAATGTCCAATCAGTTGAATTTACCACAGGTGGACTCAAATCAAATTGTAGAAACATCTCAAGGATGATCAATGGAAACAGGATGCACCTGAGCTCAATTTCGAGTCTCATAGCAAAGGGTCTGAATACTTATGTAAATAAGGTATTTCTGTTTTTATTTGTAATAAATTAGCAAACATTTTTAAAAACCAGTTTTCACTTTGTCATTATGGGGTATTGTGTGTAGATTGATGAGGAAAAATAAATAATTCAATCCATTTTAGAATAAGGCTGTAACGTAACAAAATGTGGAAAAAGTAAAGGGTTTTTAATACTTTCCGAATGCACTGTATACATATTTTTATTCTGTTTATTTTTATTATTCTTGTCACTCAGTCATTTAGGTATTTATTGTGGAGTCACTACAATGTTGTTGATCCATCCTCAATTTTCTCCCCTCAAAGCCATTGAACTCTGTAGCTGTAGTATGTCTGAACTAAACCTTACACTGACCAGATAATGGTTACATTTCTCAATGTTTACGTTATTTTTTTATCAAGTTGGTCCATGGACAGAGGTGGTGTAGGAATAACATTCTCATCATTTCATTGACGAACCATCAAACAGGCAAAGAGTCAATACAGGACTAAGATTGAATCGTACTACACCGGCTCTGACGCTCGTCGGATGTGGCAGGGCTTGACAACTATTACTGACTACAAAGGGAAGCACAGCCGCGAGCTTCCCAGTGACACAAGCCTACCAGACGAGCTAAACCACTTCTATGCTCGCTTCGAGGCAAGCAACACTGAAGCATGCATGAGAGCACCAGCTGTTCCGGATGACTATGTGATCACGCTCTCCGTAGCCGATGTGAGTAAGACTTTTAAGCAGGTCAACATTCACAAGGCCGCAGGGCCAGACGGATTACCAGGACGTGTACTCCGAGCATGTGCTGACCAACTGGCAAGTGTCTTCACTGACATTTTCAACATGTCCCTGACTGAGTCTGTAATACCAACATGTTTCAAGCAGACCACCATAGTCCCTGTGCCCAAGAACACCAAGGTAACCTGTCTAAATGACTCCCGACCCGTAGCACTCACATCTGTAGCCATGAAGTGCTTTGAAAGGCTGGTCATGGCTCACATCAACACCATTATCCCAGAAACCCTAGACCCACTCCAATTTGCATACCGCTCCAACAGATCCACAGATGATGCAATCTCTATTGCACTCCACACTGCCCTTTCCCACCTGGACAAGAGGAACACCTACGTGAGAATGCTATTCATTGACTACAGCTCAGCATTCAACACCATAGTGCCCTCAAAGCTCATCACTAAGCTAAGGATCCTGGGACTAAACACCTCCCTCTGCAACTGGATCCTGGACTTCCTGACGGGCCGCCCCCACGTGGTAAGGGTAGGTAACAACACATCTGCCATACTGATCCTCAACACGGGGGCCCCTCAGGGGTGCGTGCTCAATCCCCTCCTGTACTCCAGGTTCACCCATGACTGCATGGCCAGACACGACTCCAACACCATCATTAAGTTTGCCGACGACACAACAGTGGTAGGCCTGATCACCGACAACGATGAGACAGCCTATAGGGAGGAGGTCAGAGACCTGGCCGTGTGGTGTCAGGATAACAACCTCTCCCTCAACGTGACCAAGACAAAGGAGATGATTGTGGACTACAGGAAAAAAAAGAGGACTGAGCACGCCCCCATTCTCATCGACGGGGCTGCAGTGGAACAGGTTGAGAGCTTCAAGTTCCTTGGTGTCCACATCACCAACGAACTATCATGGTCCAAACACACCAAGACAGTCGTGAAGAGGGTACGACAAAGCCTATTCCCCCTCAGGAGACTGAAAAGATTCGGCATGGGTCCTCAGATCCTCAAAAAATTATACAGCTGCACCATCGAGAGCATCCTGACTGGTTGCATCACCGCCTGGTATGGCAACTGCTTGGCCTCCGACCGCAAGGCACTACAGAGGGTAGTGCATACGGCCCAGTACATCACTGGGGACAAGCTTCCTGCCATCCAGGACCTCTATACCAGGCGGTGTCAGAGGAAGGCCCTCAAAATTGTCAAAGATTCCAGCCACCCTAGTCATAGACTGTTCTCTCTGCTACCGCACGGCAAGCGGTACCGGAGTGCCAAGTCTAGGTCCAAAAGACTTCTCAACAGCTTCTACCCCCAAGCCATAAGACTCCTGAACAGCTAATAATGGCTACCCGGACTATTTGCACTGCCCCCCCACCCCATCTTTTTACGCTGTTGCTACTCTGTTAATTATTTATGCATAGTCACTTTAACTCTACCCACATGTACATATTACTTCAACTACCTCAACTAGCCGGTGCCCCCGCACATTGACTCTGCACCGGTACCCCCCTGTATATATAGCCTCCCTACTGTTATTTTATTTTACTTCTGCTCTCTTTTCTCAACACTTTTTTGTTGTTGTTTTATTTTACTTTTTTATTTAAAATAAATGCACTGTTGGTTAAGGGCTGTAAGTAAGCATTTCACTGTAATGTCTGCACCTGTTGTATTCGGCGCATGTGGCCAATAAAATTTGATTTGATTTGATTTGATTCTGCTCTTAAAATGTTCTGGATTCTGCAGTTTTCCTCCCTTCATGTTTCATTGCACTTGCATGTTCTGTTGAAAGCATTTGTCAAGGAAGGTTAGCCTTAGGTAATATGATTCGCATACATTTGCTGAGCGCTAGTTTTATGGGAGCTGGTTGAGGCCTTAAGCATATATACAGTACACACAGTTTGATGGATTGGATGAAATATATAAGAAACCCATATGAGCAACATCTAGTGATATTGTAGCAGCTCAGATCAGAATTGTTGATTGATTGTTCATGCCTGACTGACTCATACTGTTGATGTGGTAGGCCATAGACAGGGTAGATGAGTCAACATTATTACACAGAGTTAAGGCAATCCCTTGTCTTTTGGTTTTTGTTTTAGAGTGAGTTTCATAGTAAAAACTAACTTGGACACTTCAAAGTCATGCTATTTATATGTAATATGTCTGTCATGGCACTCATATTCATACCACAGAGAAACAAATTATGATTGTCCAGTGCAGCAGACCATGCAACTTTTTGTACGCCTAAAATACTTGGGTTCAATTTCCAGATTTCTGTCCTCAAAAGTACTTCAACAAATGTTCTTTCAGAAAATATTTAAGCAGCCTTCCAAGCTGAAAGCACAACGCTGGATGCTTTGGGTGTAAATTCCTTTTAAAACAGAAATATTCTCTATTTACACTCTGTTGTCAATTAAATGCATTGGTAGATATCTGCTCCATGGCCCAGGCTACTCGACTTCTACATTGGAGAAAGCAAATGCAAGAGCTCTCCTTTTGATTGTCATTAGATATGTAATGTGTTCCATTGTGCAATTCCTAGATGTCATAGTGACACCTAGTGTTATGGCAGATAAATTGCAGCCTCCCTCAAGGTCACCACCAATCAGTGATTTTGAACAGCATCAGATTATCATGGTTTTAATGAGAGAGACAGCTAGCGATTTAAAGACATTTAGAATTATTGTTAATTGGGTATAGTTAACAATTCAGTACTTTCAATAACATTTGATAAATTAAAAGGTCTCCATCACTACAGTCTCTGTAAGTCTGCCATGTAAGATTACTTAGACCTCATTATTAATAAAGGTACTTTCTGGGAACATTTAAGAATGATGAATAATGTTTTGTAATCATGCAATCCTGTACTGGACTGTATTCTGGGAGTTTGTGTCTCTCCCCAGTGTGAGTGAAACAGTGTTTTAGTTGAACAGGTCAATTTAATGAGAATGAATGAGCCACACATCGCTACTGCTAATGAAGTCCCGGTCTACTGTGTCTAAAGCATGTCGGTCAAATGAGTTTGGCATTGAAACTCCCAGGCTTTAATTCTCTTGTAAATTTCAACCAAATATTGGTATCACTATGCTTTGAGGTTTACCTTATAAAGGGTGTAAAAGTAGTTAAAAATGATACATGTATTTACTTTGTTTATAGATCATTTTTAAATCAGTACAAAACAGTTTGTATTGTTTGAAGTTTTGAGGTAATTTGGGAAAATTATTCTGCTACAGTAAGGAAGGGTTGGGGGGGTGGGGGGAGGGGTGATATCCTCAATTAGGTTGACCCTCAATTTACATTATAAACATTGAGAAACAAATCGCTTTGGATATGATTAAATTGCAGATACACCCAATGATTTGAGGCCAATTAGCTTTTCGTTGAATACACTTCTGAAATTGATATCTGTGAATGAATACTTCATAATGGGAAATGTGGCACATAACACTGGTCAATGTTGTTCTTGCTTAGTTGAAGTAACTAATGACAATTTTTATTAATGGTAATAGATGGCTGAACCAGCTTCATAATTCAAAACTTTATGAGTGTATCATTTAAGTGTGCCATTTTCCATTATGCCAATGTTAATTATATTTTGTCCTCTATTAAAATCTAATATGATATATCAAGCCTGAGAAAGCATTACACCCACTTAAATGGTTTCAGTGACATTTAAGGTTTTAACAAACTTGTTATCAATATTTGTATCTAAATCATAATACAACATTAGGATGGCAAGACTTTGTTTCATGAGCATGAGCCTCAGATTAGCAGCAACTGAATTACAGGATGCAAATTATTTGCAATACTTCCATATTTAATTAAAACTAGAGCAACTCAAATCCGACAACCATTACTAAAGCATTACTTGTAAGATTTGATTTGTCATGTATGTGCTTAGAACACTAGCTTTTCCTAATGGTGATACTACTATCTTGAATTTGCAATTTTCTCCATTAATATGTTTGGCAATAAATAAGAAACATACACCTGACAAAAACGTCAAACATCAAACAGACAAACCACATTCTAAATACAAGCATGCATCCCTCTGCTGGCTTTCACTCTGCTGGCTTTGTAAGGCAGGGCCTGCCTGAATTCTCTAGTCCTATTAACTTCTACGGGCAACAACACCTCTCCATTTAACACTGTTTTGAACATTTATCTTCACTTCATTCCAGGTGGTTCCTGATTCCTCATCATTTGATCTTCTCCATGCTTTTTCTTGGACAGCCAAGCCTTCTCTTCGCCGATGGGTTCCAAACCAGTTCTGTTAAGTTATGTTGTGGCCCTCTCAGGGTAAGACAAATGAATGTCCTTTTTCTGTACTTCAGTTGGGTAGATATTGCCCCTGGTTTTTTTGCTGCCAGTGGTCTTAGTTGCACATTATTTATGGTTATCTGATGTGTGAAAGAAGATACATTTACATTGTGTTGAGGGTTCTCAGGCTTTTTTTGAGATAAAGTTGAGGTTGTATTTCAGATAAAGTTTGGATTGTTTTATAGAGAAAGCTTAGAGTCTTCTCCTTGATCCTATTCTGTTATCATTTCAGATTTTAAGAAACAGTGTTGCACGTGCAGGTTCTTAGAAACCTGAGCTTGATGCACTGAAACCCTCCCTACAGCCTGGTGTAGTGCAGCGCTCAAGGCAACATGTAGTGATCTCAGGCCACCATCAGATGGCAGTGTTGATACACCTTGGTAGGAATAGTCAAGCAGCTCTGATGAATTACCGTGCTATTGCTTTATGTACAGTAGGCAAATGGAAATATATATTCAGATGCTTTTCTGCATATTTTCTAAGTACAATCAAACTCAAAATAAGACGCTGTACTGTATGTGTCTCGGGAACAAGGACATAAATAATCAAACAGACTAGTCAGAGAGATAAATAACCTTGAAACAAATTACTCTCTTCTGCTAAGGCCTGTTCAGACAGCACTGTCAACTGGCAAGGTCTGAATGTGAGTCTGGAGCTAGTATTTTTCGCCCTTGGGAAGCAAATTTCAACTGTGGGAACTCTGGTGTAACCATGTGACAAGAGGTCAAATAGATTTTGGAGCAAAATGCTGCACAGTTCCACAGTTGCTCCTCGCCAACTGTGATGCTTTGTGGGAGGCACATGTTCAATCATAAGGGTGTTTTTGCTTAACCCAATATTTATGGACTGAAACAGAAACAGACGTAGCTAGTTATAGTCAGTGTGATTATCCAAAGTCCTCTCATATATTGATTTTACCAAAATACAGTTGGAGGGTGTACTGTACGAATGGTGTGGAGGTACAGAGGGGACATTTTCTCATTCTAAGGCAGAACTTTAGAAAATTGAAAATAGCAGCCATTTTCAACTGACATGTTGATATGTCCATCTTAATAGACAAGGCAAAGTAAAAAAGCATCACTTTAGACCAATGATTGGGGTTTGCCCTTCAATTAAGCCCATGCAACCCTGCAGTGAGAGACAGCGCCACTCCATCTTGTGTTTGTTCCTTGCTGTGTGTTGTCGGAAAAAGATAATCCATTTGCAGCTAGTTTTCCCATGAGTGTACCTTAACCAGACAAGATGATGTACAAACAAACTACCATGGATGGTGCTGCCGCATGCATATACTAGAAGTCTGTTACAATGGATGAGGATTTGCTTCAGTTCAATAACAAACCAATTAACAATCCAAATAATCAATCACTTCATTATTGATGAGATTGATCAGAATGCAGTGCCAACATGCCAATGCTATGATTTTAGATGCTTTTGAGTTGAGCAAATCAATGTCTGGCTACAACAGACTTTCGAATCGTACATTTTATGTTTTTCATTTGCACAGAACCTGTTTTTATAAATGAATCTTACTCAAGTTCCTATTAATCTTTTCATTATTCCCATGCATTCTTATTCATTATGCATCCCAAAACTAGTCCCAACATTTTCAAAATGTTCTGTGCATCTACAATCACATCTACTATCACCTCATGCAGATAATTTTCATTTTCCTTAATTCCCTCAAAAACCCTGCACCTCATTGTTTTCACCCACTTAAAGCTGATAATGAAATGTAGGCACTGGCGACACAAGCGATTAATCAGAGCAGATGTGTATCTAGGTGAGTGCCAGAGCCAGGTCTCTGGAGCATAGCCATGTGGCTCGCTCCGCTCAGTCTGGCTTCAGGAAAAACTTTGAGTGAGAGGAGCCTGAGCGCAAAGCAGTGCTTCTCACCCACCCCTGTCACCAACACACGCGCCAGGCTCATTACAATTAATTAGCCGCCGCCGAAAGGTTCTCACACTTCAAAAGCCATCACATCTCACCTCACCCAATGCAATAAGCCGCTGCCGGGCTGTTGTCACGTTTGCTGGCCTGGTAAATCCAGGTCGACACTGGCGCACCTTTCCCTGTTTTTGTAGCCTCCATTGAAAAATTGCTTTGGTCTGGTGTGTTCTCATTGACTTTGCTTGCCTTCTAATACAGGCTAAAACTAAATGTGTAAGCCCTAGACAAGGGTAGTCTCACCGATGACGATGAGACAGCCTATAGGGAGGAGGTCAGAGACCTGGCAGTGTGGTGCCAGGACAACAACCTTCTCCTCAACGTCAGCAAGACAACGGAGCTGATCGTGGGCTACAGGAAACGGAGGGCCGAGCACATCGACAGGGCTGTAGTGGAGCGGGTCGAGAGCTTCAAGTTCCTCGGTGTCCACATCACTAAGGATATATCATGGTCCACACACATCAACGCAGACGTGAAGAGGGCACGACAATGCCTCTTCCCCCTCAGGAGGCTGAAAAGCTACAGAGGGTAGTGCGTACGGCCCAGTACATCACTGGGGCCGAGCTCTCTGCCATTCAGGACCTCTATACGAGGTGATGTTAAAGTAAGGCCCTAAAAATTGTCAAAGACTCCAGCCACCCAAGTCATAGACAGTTCTCTCTGCTACCACATGGCAAGCGGTACCGAAGCACCAAGTCTGAAAACAACAGGACCCTGAACAGCTTCTACCCCCAAGCCATAAGACTGCTAAATAGTTAGCTAAATAGTCAACCAAATAGCTACCCGGACTATCTGCATTGACCCTTTTTTAAATTATTTAAATTATTTAATTATTAAGTGTTTTACTTTTCTATAATTTCTCTATTTTCTTTCACTCTGCATTGTTGGGACGGACCCGTAAGTAAGCATTTCATTATTAGTCTACACCTGTTGTTTACGAAGCATGCAACGAATAACATTCTATTTAATTTGATAGTGCTTTAACCCCTGTAAGTATAAGCCATTGAATATGGCCTTTACTACTATAGCCCATAAAAACACAATGAATAACGCATTCATAAATGGCAAAAAATACAGTACAAAAATTGATCATAAGGAACAAGGTCTGTCCAATATCTAGCAGATATGAGAAAGCTCAGGAAATAATATTATAAAAAATTTTTTACACCAAATGTATACATTTTTTTGGAGTAGGCACAAAACTACATCTATACTTCCATTCATCTTTTTTTATCGGTACCGGTCACCTTCAGACGAGTCCCGTGACACTTGTGATGGTCGTAGAGCAAAATGGAGAGCACCATCGTTTCGTGAGAGTCTCCCCTTTCCGTAGACACTACAGACATTTTTGTGAGAAGACCGATTTTCGGGATATCTCATGGTCTGATAAACATTGCTGTATCTTGGCCACCTTCCACCTCAGATGCGGATGTGGTGGATTGAGACACAGCCCACGCAAAAAAACTGATACAATATCTCTAGCTTAAACTGATGGATTTTGACGGGGATTGTTTTATTATGTTACTTAGATTGATGCACTGGTGGGTTTTAAAATGGAGGGATACCACAGTTTACAAGCGCTTTATGTTGAATAACCAGACATTTTAGTTTTATATCCCGATAAATTGCTATTGGACTGAGACCTTATCTAAATGGAATCAGTCAACTCCATCCCACTGGGCACAGACATCATTTCAACATCTAGTTTTGATTTACATTTGGTTGAGTTGTCAACTAAAGTGAAATCAACAAAACATTTCACCATGTCATTGGATTTAGGTTAAAGATTGGCTGAAAAAGACATAATTCCATTACTTAATTCCTTTTTTCAAATCCTGTCAGTATCCACATTGATTCAACGTCATCAAAAAAGAATAATAATAATCAAATCAAATCAATTTTTTGTGGTCACTCACACATATTTAGCAGATGTTATTGTGGGTGTAGTGAAATGCTTGTGGAAACAACGTTGATTCAACCCGTTTTTGCCCAGTGGGATGTTTGTCAATGCCTTACCATATGGAATGCTATATACTGTATACTATGGCACACCCAGCAACAACAGGCCAAGTTATTATATATTCATTCCCATTCCTCCTAAGTAACACCCCCTGTGCCCTTCTGACTGGGGCTGCTCTCCATAATCAAAGGTGATTCCCCAGTGATGTTGAAAAGATGGATGGTCTCAGGGCCGGGGGTTGTCATGAAAGGTAAGATCAAAAACACAATAGCTCCATACACCCACCTCTCTGCCCAAAGAACTGGGCGGGAGTAGTTGATCTTTGTGGGGGAAAAGCTGACAGGCTTCATTTGTCTGACCAGCGAGCGCTGCCCCTGGTGTCACATAATATCTCCACATCATCCTGTCACCTCACCAGGCAGACAGCAAGCAGAGTGTGTTAGTGCCAGCCATGTTGTTGACTCCATCACATAGTTACCCACGCACACACACGTAACTGATGTGAAAATTGCTAGCTAGTAAACTGTTCGCTAGTAGCATTCAATCGGTGATGTCACTTGCTCTAAGACCTTGAAGTAGTTGTTTTCCTTGCTCTACAAGAGCCGCTGTGTCTGTGGAGTGAGAGGTAACAACGCTTGATGGGTGACTGTTGTCGATGTGTTCAGAGGGTGCTTGGTTTGAGCTCAGGTTGGGGCGAGGAGAGGGATAGAACAACACTGTTACACACACACACAGATTACATTGAGTATAGGGATGTGTTTGTGCTGGGTGAGATTGATGTCTGTCTACAGCTGTTAAGGATTTTATTTTATTTGCCCAACCATTGAATCAAGTTGTTATTCAAGAAAGGTACAGTTATCTAGGTCTATCTGTCACAGATGAAAGGGATGAAGTGTATAAATGAAAGTACTGTGACTCATGCTATCGTGTGTTGAAAGTCCCTTTCTATTATTGTAATGCCTAACCAAGCTCAAAAAGGGTTCTATCATATATGCAATTTCATGTTGGATTGAAAGTCAAAGCTATTGTGGTATGAAGGCAGTCGGTTACTTGGAGCATTCTAAGGTAGTCACTGGCGCGCTGGTCCTTAGCTTTACATGTCTCGTCAAACCTCAGGACCTGTCCACAGTCGTTATAAAAGAAATCACTCCAACGCTGTCAAAGCAGTTATTAATGGGGGTATGCATTAATCTCCTAATCAACTGTGACAATTATCATTTCAGCTGGATCAAGATGAAATGTATGACAAATACTACACTCTGATAAATAGATGCCACTAAGACACTTTGTCTTGGCCAGAACTAAATCATAGATTTGATGTTTTGAATTTATGTTTTTTACACTTATTCATTTTGTTGTCTGGGATAATCTCTGGATTAGGTTTATCCTATGTTTGGTCAAGGTTAAATGTTATTGGAAAATTGCTATTATTCTTGAGGCAGCAGTCATGTATCTATTTATTCATTTTTCTTGAAATAAACACACCAAAAAGGCACATTGCTTAACCCTGCCAAAAGCATATGTATTACTGTCCATTGCGTGAAATCCCTGAGGCTAAAACAGATAACATAAACCCTTGGGCTCTGTTGGTGCTCAGCCGATATGCACTGAACACTGATGCATCTGGCTCTAGAATCAGTTAAACAAAAGCTGATGGTTTTAGAAAGCCACCAAGTGGGAGTAGCGTGTACATGGTGCCCTACATTCACAGTACATCACCTTCTCTGTCACTTTACAGGCCACGCTTACCTGGAAGAGTTAACAGAGACAAGCACAAACTATCCTATTTGAAGCCTGCTCAGTGGATTTTTGTCACGTTTAAAATTCTAATAATTTACTGGAATGTCAGGACAAGAGAGAAGGGTTGGAGAGAAGAGAGAAGCTTAATATAAAACCCAAATCCCATTAGAGATGGACCCAGAGAAATGAGGGGAGGAATTATGTCGCCTTAACACAAGACACGAGGAGAGGACTGTTTGATGGGGGTCAGAGATGATGTCCCACAGTGTGCACATTTTTGTTTCTACCCATCACCCGAAAATCGCCTAAAGTGAAATGTATCATTATAGGATCTCTGTCCACAGAGGAGTGAGGCTAGAAGGAGCAAGTGACTTATCTGCCTCCGACGGTCGTCTTTGGGGTAATATAGCATGCATGAGAAGCTGTTCCCACCTTTGAATGGGGTATGTGTCATTCAGTCCCTCTGTAGCCTGCAGACTCTCTGAAGCTGTGGCATAGCAGAAGCAGATAATTAGTCTCCCGCTCCATGTTGGATGTGTTTTATTAGAGTACCTTGATGGCTTTACTACTTTACCGATCTCTCTGTCTTTCTCTCTCTCTCTCTCTCTCTCTCTCTCTCTCTCTCTCTCTCTCTCTCTCTCTCTCTCTCTCTCTCTCTCTCTCTCTCTCTCTCTCTCTCTCTCTCTCTCTCTCTCTCTCTCTCTCTCTCTCTCTCTCTCTCTCTCTCTTATTTTGTAGTTATTGACCTTCACCTGTAGAGGGCAAGACCAGATGTGCTCTACATGATGTGTAATTTGGTTGGTACACTCCAAGCTGAGTTTCGAATACTCTATAGTGATTGCACCGCGTGCAATGCATTTTCACGCTGTTTACTTAAAAGCCTTGTTAAATAATAGACGCATCCTCACTAGTCTCAATGCCTCACCACAGCATATTGTAGTCACAGAATACCGGTACACTTTCCTCATTCAATTAAGAAATAAATGACAGTGGCATGGGAGGGGGCAAAGTGGTTTTGCTTGCCTGCATCATTAAAGAAAGGATTAATTAGAGGACATACGGCAATATATCAGGAGAACATGTCAGCTTGGAATATGTGGAGTGATAACCAATCGCAAACCTGCAGTCTTACAGTTAGAAATTATTACTGCTCTCAAAAGAAATTGCTCTAGTTTTATAGATTCAGCGATTTCCCTTACGACATAAACTAATTGATGAACCTGAGTTTATTCCATTTTTCAACATTCCATCAGAAAAAGTCAATTGAAAAGATAACTGTAGCATACATTGGAGGTTCCTACCAAATACTCTAGTAACTACAGCTCACCAAGAGTGTGTACATAAATGTTTAGCTGTGACTGATTATGTTAATCATACATATTACAACTTTTCCATTTTCAAATTCCTCCATAAAATTGAAAGTGGCATATGGTGAAATCATTGTTAACATTTATCAATTAAATTGATATTTTTCACATTTACTTTCAATAATCTACATAGTGTATCCATTTTAAGAACATTTAAAATAATTTTGAGGTTTTCCACAAGTGGTAACGGTTTCCTGAACTTATTCAATGTATTTAAGGCACGGAGTCCTATCTTACTTTTTAATTAATTCCATAAATCATTATTAATAACCTTTAAAGCTCCCCATCTGCATGCCTGTAATCACCATAGTCAATCTTTGGTGTCAGTTTTGATTGCCAATCCATGTCCTCCTTTAATTGACCTTGTCCACCGAGGAAAGAGCGAACAATATTGCCTTTCCCTTTGGTAGTCCATTCATTTCTGCTCCAAATTAAGAGCGCAGAGAGTTTGTTCAGGAGATTGAATTCAATCACTGTACTTTTTATGGCTGACATAACCAGAGCAATTTCATCGCATTGAACGTATGGGAACTGAGATATGGTAGAAGTAATAACAGTCTAATATGGAGCTGTCTATTCATGAATAATGTGTTTAACTGATTCTGCTGCTAACCATTCTGTTTATCTGCTCCCTCTGTTGATACAAAAACTTGGAGACAAGTCATTAGGAGAGTACTTCAACCCATGGTGTAGCCTGCATCTGGCATGCTACGTAGTTACAGTGTTTTTGTGTGGACTCTTTGGACTCCTTCAGTGTTCTTTTACAGTAAAAGGAAGGTTGAAGTGTACCACCTGCGGACCCAAGTGGTTCTGCATCTGAGCTTTGAGTTCAGGTTAGGCCAATGGAGACTCCTGTCATTGCCATAACTGTGCTGGGCTGAGCGGAGAACAGGATGTGAGCTGTGTGATTGAGTTAAGGAGAAAGGCTCAGATTCTTAAAATGCCATTTAGTGGAGATGGCAGCCGATAATAAATCCTCGTCAAACCTGGTGCCTCCTGTTGGCTCGACCCTGCATAGCGACAGCTTTTTAATAAGCACTGTGTGGCCCTCTATGTGTGGATCACACACCCTATGTAAACAGGCTGTATGTGCATAGAATGAGAATGTGTAGCCTAACCATATCATGTCCACTTTTCAAGGTGTATGGTAATTGTTGCTGTAATTAATTTATTTGTTTTAAGTGCAAATAATGTTTTATTTGTATGGAAGTTTATGTATGGAAATAGTATAGCATTACAGGTATACAGAGAGTTATCCTCACCTCTTGCTGAAGTCACGTCCTCTTGAGGAAACTCCTTTGTCACGGTTTTCTGTTTTACTGAATCTGTAAGCAGAAAGATACCCAGGCCCAATTAGATGGTGTAAATAAAATTTGCTCCATAATTGCTTCAATAAAGATTAATCACCTCTTTTCCATTGTTCTCTCTCTCTCTCTCTCTCTCTCTCTCTCTCTCTCTCTCTCTCTCTCTCTCTCTCTCTCTCTCTCTCTCTCTCTCTCTCTCTCTCTCTCTCTCTCTCTCTCTCTCTCTCTCTCTCTCTCTCTCTCTCTCTCTCTCTCTCTCTCTCTCTCTCTCTCTCTCTCTCTCTCTCTCTCTCTCTCTCTGATGAGTGTCTGGAGGAACTTTGATTGGCAGACAAATTTGATTGGTTTGTGAAGCATGTGCACACCCTGAATAAACTAGTTCTCACAGTTGCATGTATAATGTACTACTCGCCACTGATTTGCACACATATTGTTAATTTACTTTTTTAATTGATGGCCATCTCTCTTTTTTAAGTATAAGTAGTTGTTGTTGTTTCACACAGCTCTTTGAACCAGAAGTTTATCAGTTTACTGTTTTTATTGCCATTTTAAGAGGTCTAGTGTTTTCATATGTTTTCCATCTCATCTTTCCAAACACAAATGCAGTGTTCTCTTGTCGGGTGAATTAGGGGTTGAACCTTTCCCTCCCTCCTTGTATTAATAGCTCCTCTGGAGAGGGCCTGTACGTCAGGGTGTATCTCAGGAAGAAAAGAGTAAAGCTAAATGAAGCCTGAACTTGAGAACAGGCCTACCTAGCCTCCTCAAGGGGATGCTTGGAGCACATTAAGTGAAACAAAACAAATGGAGGGATGTGAAAACCCCCAGTGACTTTCACCACCAGCTACGCTCAGCTCCTGCCATAAATCTCACAAACCCTATGCACACTAGTCTCTAGACTAAAACAAGATTAAGCAGCAGCAGGATTCCTTCTGCTGGTTTTCTACTGAGTGGAAGGACACTAACATCAGACTGAAACGTCTCATTTGCGCATTTAGCTCTGGCTTAGGCTTGTTGTCTCAGGGCCAAGTGGCTTTTCAGGCATAGTTTCAGCTAAGTTATTCTGTTCTTCAGAGTATTGTAATCCCGTCTTCAATGACAGTAGATTGGGTTTGTACATTTGGATAAAGCACAGGACTGATGCAATTGGAGAAATTAAGATGCACTACTGTAAGATAATTAACAAAACTCTTTGGCATGGTATACTACCAGGGACTCCTGGGTAAGGTGGGTGCCAGCAGTGTTTCCAAAACAAGCCTTACATTGCTCCCTTGAAACCAGTAATATAAAAAGCTGTAAACCCCAATGTTCTGTCTTAGTAAATCAGACCAGGCTGAGCATCAGAGAGACTCTCTTTATTCAGCTAAATCAGTTAACATCTGACATCCATGATATCACCTGGAGCTGTACTTTTCGCTGTCTTCACACTGGTCTTCCAAAAGCTATAGGCTGTATTTCTTTCCCTACATTTTAATAAATATCACACACACAGTGGCATTGGCTAGTCATTTTTATTCAACCCATTGGAACAAATAAACATGAATATATTAGGAATGGAAGACACAGCTGTCCACATTGCTTATCCAAAATACCCAGAAATAAAATGAATATATAGAGATTTGATATTACACCTTTGCATACACAAATCACTGGCACTTACAATGTCACATGCCATTTGTCTGCTCAATAAAGTTGACTGAGCAGTTTGCAGATTGTGTATGAATTACCATTTTTCTTCTCCCCTGTGGCCGTTGCCCATGCCGATTGGTCAGAGTGGTTTGACTGGCCTCATTTGCTTGTTAATTGCATTTTAGAGTTGAGCTAAAGACCTGTCATCTGTTTCTGTGGTTTCATTTATCTTACAAATAACATAGAGAAGGTGGATTAAAGTGGCCTACCTGCTGAGGCCAAATAAGCTTTTTGTGTGCATGCCGTACATACAGGTAGTAAAACTATACACTTCAGTTATTAGTTTTCCTTATTTTGTTGGCCCCCAAAAAATATATTATGTAAAATGTGCCAATTCAATACTTTTTTTATTTGTATATACTGTGTGAGATGGTTGAAAAACATCATATATTTTGGAATTGAAATCAATCTGTCCTTAGAGCACGATCTCATACAGAAGTAAAGCACATAAACTCCACATTGAGTCTTTTATATGTATAACATACTGATACCATTTTGCCACCCATGAAGAGTGGATCTATCGACGAGCTGCGTTTTTTAAAAGTGCAAAATAGTATTCTGCAGGCGTATATATAGACTCCTTTGCCTTCCATCTTTGAAGTGTTAGAACTGGTGCCTCTTTTTTTTCACAGCCTATACATAGTGTGCTGTATTATATTTCAATATAAAAGCTCCAAACTCCCCAAAAGATGTACTGTACAACAGCCTATGGAATGTTTTTCTCTTGTTCCAGACAGTGTATCGTCCTACTGTGCACACTGTCCCATTCCTTGTAATTATGTAAATTACACATTAATGAGGTGTAATTGTGAATTCATAAAACAGCAGGGATAATCTGTAAAAAGACGCCACGTCTTAATAAAGGGGAATGGGAGCTTCCTCATTGAGGGGTGGCAGTGCTAATTGTTTACCCACCACTGTTCCTTAAACACAACACATTCATTTGCAGGTCAGGGGTGTATTTATGACTCTTTGTATAATTTAATGAACTAGGTTAAATGCTTACCATGGTGAGCGTTATTTATATTGGACTTTTTAAAAAGACATTAAGCAACCACAGTGCAGTAGCTAGGCGCTAAATGGCCAATACAGCAACCCCTGATTTAATTATCATGGTCGTAGAGAGTATACTTTTTCGTTTTAGAGTGTTGCAAGAGAGTTTAAATCCTATTTCCTCACCTCAGTGTGAAACAACCCAAGGTGGGAGAGATCCCAAGATGATGCCATGGATCTTAGATCACTTGGATTATAGTGCACAGGTAGAGGCCTACTGAATTCTCCTTTTGAGCTTTACAACACTTGGCCACAGTGATTCAAAGTTCTAACCTAGAGAATTATCTGTAACCTGTGAATTAATATTAATTGTGTTGCCATTGTATTGGAAGTATTGCTATTACTTATTTAATAAACATGTAACCTAGTGTAATGCCACGCTTCGTTAGGGCCTCACCAATGATAAAATAAAAATACAACAAGCTAGAACAGGTAAGATATCGGTAGGTGCCCCTGAATCGATGAAAACACACACATTTTGTGCACATTGTTTACCCTCTTCTGTATTCGCCAAGAAACATAGATAACTGACGCCAAGTGACTGGCAGGCAGGGTGTGTTTCTGTGTTCTTGACACATACAGATGTCTAAAATCAACTGCACATGTCATGGCTTTAATTACTTTCTACACTAAATCGATGGGGGCTGATTAATAGGACAGAGGCGGGAGCTAAGGTTGAACCGGGTTACTGAAACTAGAGAGCTTGCTTAAGGAGAAAAACTAATTGTATGAATTATTGAGCAAGCTGTCTGTCTTGAGCAATGATGCAATAGGATTTTACCATACAGCTAGTAGCCTTTAATTGACTTTTTCTTGATCTTTCACCAATGAAAGAAAAATAACCACGCCTGAAGAGTAACAAGAAGGATAACTATATAATAGATGTTAATAACAGTATAATACTATTACTAGGCTAATTACTCCGTCATATGTATGTATACAAGTATAAACAACTTAATGTAACAAGCAACACAATAGAACGACAACTAATGTAATCCATGCGTAGGCTACCATATATACCATTATCCCATGTGCTGCCTATACATAATTATTAATGGGCATTAGTGTGCAAACGCCTACAGTATGTCACAATTTTTATACACTCCACTTCTTTAATCAGTTACAGGTTTGTTCTAATTTGTCATTGTATTAAAGCAGTCCTATAATAGTCCTGTCTTCCAGCGATGACTTTAGACTCTAATTAGACAGGGTTAACAAAAGGAGAATGACCCGTACTCTTCACCCCTCCAAAGGATATTTTCACTAGCCAGCTTAATGGCTATTCTCTCATTTGATTAATGTGTCCATGTCCATGGGTAATTTTGGCAGGGTCTTGTCTAACATGTCATGAAAGTTCAATTGTATTCATGGCAAGCAGCATTTAATTTAAATGAGCACATTACAATTGCAAATGGTACAGCTTTTTTAGAAGTTCATAGTCCAAGAACAGTGTGTTATTAGGATATGCTTATAAAAAAGGAAGAAAGCACTGTGTGTGTGTGTGTGTGTGTGTGTGTGTGTGTGTGTGTGTGTGTGTGTGTGTGTGTGTGTGTGTGTGTGTGTGTGTGTGTGTGTGTATGTGTGTGAGTGTGTGTGTGTGTGTTTGTGTGTGTGTGTGTGTGTGTGTTTGTGTGTGTGTGTGTGTATGTGTGCATGCGGTAAGTGATGGCGTTGGAGACGGGGCAAGGTTACATTTTCTAATAAAAAAAATGCATTACTCAGGTGTAATGTATGTGGACATTCGTGTGGAAGATGCCTTTTATATAGTATTACTTTTCTGGAAGAAGATTACATTATAACCATGTTCAGTGGTTGATATTGAAGTTACTTATTATTCCAGATATTGGCATGAACAGGTGAATATCAAAATGCTTAAAACTTCAAACAAATATACTGTAGTTATTTCAATTACTGTACAATTCAGTTCACCTGTAACTTAAGGCATGCACTTTCTCTGCTATGTCTAATTTCAAGTGTACTTAACTGTGATATGTATCATAGAAATAGACACTTTCAGTGTAGATTGCCTGTTAATCACTTTGGAATTCTTCTCCCTATGCGCCAAATATTTCTTAGTGTTCAGAACTTTCATTTGCATGTTAATGAAGGTTAAGGGCAGAAGCCACTAATTACAATCCAGTAAAGTCCTGCCTAATGGTCCACTAAAGACATAGCATGGCTCCCATAATTCCATTATGCAAATGCTATTCAGGAGTGAAAACCCATGCAAGGCCAAAGCAGACCAGACTGTTGCTAGAATCTTGCCTTTGGGTAAGGGTACAATGCTAGCAAACAGGACTCTAACATCTATTAGCCTCAACAGAGAACCAAGCCACCACAAATTAGCTGTTCATAGCATGAATGCATCTAAACATTATTTTGGGGGCAGGTTATCAGCAAAAAAATATTCTTTATTCAGCTCCAAAGCCAAATGTGTCCAATCACATCATTTGCAGGATAGATGGCTGGTGTTGCATCACTGCTCAACTTATGTTTTGTTGTTTTTGTTGGTCAAGTGACTTCAGCTACATAATGTAAGGTGGCACTGCCAGGGACGGATGGCAATGCTTCGACAGTCAAAAAGGCCACACATTAACCCTGCACATCTGCCTTTAGCGAAAGAGGAAAACAGTAAAACAGATGAACAAGCCCATCTGGCCAATTATAAGTGAAATCCTTGGTGAATTCAACCTTAATTATTTTGATACCTCTTACTATGAACAAATCATCTCTGCGTAAAGGACATCTACTCCATGGGAAGTGAAATCCTACTGTATCTGGAGATTTGTTGCCCTCACTGATCAAGAAAACTTCCCAACTGTAAATATTCAAGCTTTAACCTTGCCAACAGGGACTATGAGTGGAAAAACAGCCGTTTGGCTTGATGAGCAAGCTACTGTTGCAATGCGTTATGACTGAATAACCTCACTGTCAAATTTGTTCCCTTTGGGTGCTTTAGAAAGCAGCTTCTTGATATTAACAAACTGTCCTTAGTATTGGCATAGAGAACACGACCCTGCAGCTAATGTTCACTCATCCCTCTCGAAAACAAGCAACCAACTTAGTACTGCTGTTGTGCTGCATGTTGTTCCCTCTATCTATTGTATTTGAACTACACAAAGGGATACAAAGCACAGTTTTTTACTTAGAAACACATATTTCCCTGGTATATTCTTAATTTTGGTCTTTATAAGACCAAACTTTATAAGACCAAACTTAGTACTTGCTTAATTTAAAGGATGGTACGTTCCAGTCCATGTCAAAACAGAGATAAAGAAGAGAGATGGTTAACTTCTCTCTCCTCTCCTTTGCATTCTAACCTCAAATGCTGTGGGTCTCAACTTGTTCAATCTGAAATGCGATGCTTTGTGCATAGAAATGACCTTACATTTAGAGAGTGCTGCCGCCTATAATTTTTTTCAGTCATTCTTCACTATCGTAGAGGTGGAGAGGCTCATCCTCTCACTTATTTCTTTGTCTCTTTTAGGTCTGACAGACAACTTGTTTTTGCCTTGCTTTTTTGTTCTTCATTTTTTTCATTTTAGTTTTCTAGTTTGGTGTTCAGTTTCTTCATAATACCAATGAGTCTTTTAATCATTGATTATTTGGAAGATTAGATTGAAGGAAAATAGACCTAGGGCTAATCTTTCTCAAGCTGACCCTTGGAAGAGCTTACATTTAGCATGTTCTACAGCTAGGTTTGCAAAGCTACCGGCAATTTACCAAAGTTACTGGAATCTTCAGTAATTTTGGTAGTTAAGAGAAAATGTATGGCAATCTATCATAACTTTGGTAATTTATACTTGGATAACTGTAAAAAATATATATTCATATATAATATTCGTTTATTATATTGTGTCCATATTGTCAATGAGTTTTTAGACCATCTGGTTAGAGAGAGAATAATAAGGCCACACAGAGGGCAAGAGACTATTACAGACACCTGTGATAATCAGAAGTACACTCTAAAAATAAAAGGTTCCTAGAGTATCCTTTAGGGGATCTTCAAAATGAAACTGTGGGGGAACCCCTTTAAGTTCTTAGAAGAACCCCTTTTAATGGATCCTCAAAGAACCTTTTGAAAAACCTTTTGGGGCACATTTTTTAACTGCCCCCCTTATTATTATTATTATTAATAATAATACGCATCACAATATCAACAATAACACAATATTTTAGTTGTTTATTATGATTTTAGTGGCAAAGCAGAATAAAAAAAAAAAATAATATGAGGTAAACTCCCATCAGAGGCCCAAGTCCAATGGATACAGTGGCTTGCGAAAGTATTCACCCCCCCTTGGCATTTTTCCTACTTTGCTGCCTTACAACATGGAATTAAAATTGATTTTTTGGGGGGTTTGTATAATTTGATTTACACAACATGCCTACCACTTTGAAGATGCAAAATATTTTTTCTTGTGAAACAAACAAGAAATAAGAAAAAAAAAACAGAAAACTTGAGCGTGCATAACTATTCAACCCCCCCAAAGTCAATACTTTGTAGAGCCACCTTTTGCAGCAATTACAGCTGCACGCCCCGTGTAACTCAGTTGGTAGAGCATGGCGTTTGCCATGCCAGGGTTGTGGGTTCGATTCCCACGGGGGGCCAGTATGAAAATATATGCACTCAGTTAACTGTAAGTCGCTCTGTATAAGGGCGTCTGCTAAATGACTAAAATATAAATGTAAGTCTGTTGGGGTATGTCTCTATAAGCTTGGCACATCTAGCCACTGGGATTTTTGCCCATTCTTCAAGGCAGAACTACTCCAGCTCCTTCAAGTTGGATCGGTTCCGCTGGTGTACAGCAATCTTTAAGTCATACCACAGCTCAATTCTTCCATATGTTTGGGGAGTCTCCTACATGCCTTTTGGCGAACACCAAACGTGTATGCTTATTTTTTTCTTTAAGCAATGGCTTTTTTCTGGCCACTCTTCCGTAAAGCCCAGCTCTGTCGAGTGTATGGCTTATTGTGGTCCTATGGACAGATACTCCAATCTCCGCTGTGGAGCTTTGCAGCTCCTTCAGGGTTATCTTTGGTCTCTTTGTTGCCTCTCTGATTAATGCCCTCCTTGCCTGGTCCGTGAGTTTTGGTGGGCGGCCCTCTCTTGGCAGGTTTGTTGTGGTGCCATATATCTTTCCATTTTTTAATAATGGATTTAATGGTGCTCCGTGGGATGTTCAAAGTTTTAGATTTTTTTTTATAACCCAACCCTGATCTGTACTTCTCCACAACTTTGTCCCTGACCTGTTTGGAGAGCTCCTTGGTCTTCATGGTGCTGCTTGCTTGGTGGTGCCCCTTGCTTAGTTGTGTTGCAGACTCTGGGGCCTTTCAGAACAGGTGTATATATACTGAGATCATGTGACAGATCATGTGACACTTAGACTGCACACAGGTGGACTTTATTTAACTAATTATGTGACTTCTGAAGGTAATTGGTTGGAACATACCTTATTTAGGGGCTTCATAGCAAAGGGGGTGAAAACATATGCATGCACCACTTTTCCGTTATTTATTTGTTAGAATTCTTTGAAACAACTTATTTTTTTAATTCCACTTCACCAATTTGGACTATTTTGAGTATGTAAATTACATGAAATCCAAATAACAATCCATTGAAATTACAGGTTGTAATGCAACAAAATAGGAAAAACGCCAAGGGGGATGAATACTTTTGCAAGGCACTGTATATCCTCTGGCGTGTTGATGTTCTCCGTATCCATAGCCAGAATGATTTTGCAGTGCAGGGTGATCGAGCAGGTTTCTTGTTATATTCATCAGAGGTGTAGGGAGGGTGAAGTCTGTGAATCCAAAAAATAATAGTTATACAGATGATTAACAAAACATGCACATGACAGTATCCATACCTTGGTTTTTGTGGTAAATGTGAATGAAAAAAACTGTTTTAATAATGGTTTTCATACACATACCTTGTCCATAATGTAGAGGCCTATGGGATTTTCATTGAAGAGGTAAGGGAGGAGGATGGTACATGTGATGTGCATAACATACCAACACTAATTGACGTACCTTTGTATGCCTCCTCGTCTGTATACCTGCAGACACAGACACAAAAGTGAACAGTTTACTCATCTGCACCCAATACAGCTAGCCTTAAACATTGTGAGAGTGTGATTTGAAGGAGTCAGGCCCAGGAGGGTAAATCACTGAATACAGAGTTTATTTCGCAGGACACAGTTACGCTGGATAGCGTCAACAAAATACAGGCACACGGGGAACAATATCCCCGGAAATACAAGGTACGGGTAGCTCAACCGAGCTACACTCAACTCACAAATAACAATCACCAACAAGGACAAGGGGGGCATAGGGAACACTTATACATGTACTAATGAGGGGATATGAACCAGGTGTGTGTAATTGACAAGACAAGACAAATGGAATGATGAGATATGGAGCGGCAGTGGCTAGTAGGCCGGTGACGACGAACGCCGAAACCTGTCCGAACAAGGAGGGGAGGCAGCTTCGGAGGAAGTCATGACAGTACCCCTCCCTTGAAGCGCAGATCCAGCAGTGCACCGACCCCGGCCTCGGGGACAGCCAGGAGGACGCGGAGCAGGACAAGCCGGATGGCGATGGTGGAAAACCCGCAACAGGTACTGAAGGTCCTCCACCCGACGCCTCGAATCCAGGATGGAACGGACGGAGTACGCCGGGAACCCCTCGATGTCCAGAGGAGGCGGAGGGACCTCCCGCACCTCAGACTCCTGGAGCGGACCATCCACCACTGGCCTGAGGAGAGACACATGAAACGAGGGGTTAATACGGTAATTGGGGGAAGTAATAACCTATAGGTGACCTCGTTGATTCTCCTCAGGACTATAAACGGCCCCACAAACCGTGGGCTCAGCTTCCGGCAGGGCAGGCGGAGGGGCAGATTCCGGGTCGAGAGCCAGACCCGATCACCCGGTACGAAGACCGGAGACTCACTGCGGTGGCGGTCAGCGTTGGCCTGCTGACGACACACAGCGCGTTGGAGGTGGACGTGGGCAGCGTCCCTCATCTCCTCCACACATCGAAACCAGTCATCCACCGCAGGAGCCTCGGTCTGGCTCTGGTGCCACGGTGCCAGAACCGGTTGGTAACCCAACACACATTGAAATGCCGTTATGTTAGTGGAGGAGTGCCAGAGAGAGTGGCAAGAACACCGACCACTCCCCCGGCCGGTCCTGGCAGTAGGACCACAGGAACCTACCCACATCCTGATTTGCCCGTTCCACCTGCTCATTAGACTCGGGGTGGAACCCAGAGGTCAGGCTGACCGAGACCCCCAGATGTTCCATGAACGCATTCCAGACCTTGGATGTGAACTGGGGACCTCGGTCAGACACTATATCCTCTGGTACCCCGTAATGCCGGAAGACGTGTGTAAATAGGGCCTCCGCAGTTTGCAGGGCCGTGGGGAGACTGGGCAGAGGAAGGAGGCGGCAGGCCTTGGAAAAGCGTTTCCACAACGTCCAGGATGGTGGTGTTACCTTGGGAGAGGGAAATATCAGTCAGGAAATCAACAATTAGATGAGACCATGTTCGTTGTGGAATTGGTAAAGGTTGTAACTTACCTGCTGGGAGGTGCCTAGGTGCCTTACTCTGGGCGCACACCGAGCAGGAGGAGACATACACCCTCACGTCCTTAGCCAAGGTAGGCAACCAGTACTTTCCAGTCAGGCAGCGCACTGTACGACCAATACCTGGGTGACCAGAGGAGGGTGATGTGTGTGCCCAGTAGATCAGAGCAGGCACGTACCGCAGCCCAGCTGGACACTAAGGTGGAGCTAGATCTGTGCATAATGCCTGCTCTATATCCGCGTCCATCGCCCATACTACCGGCGCCATAATGCAGGAAGATGGAAGTAGGGGGTGTTGTCTCTGGGCCTCTCCTCTGTGTCATACAGCCGTGACAATGCGTCTGCCTTCACGTTCTTCATACCCGGGATGTATGACAGTGTAAAATCGAACCGGGTGAAGAATAGGGCCCACCTGGCCTGGCGAGGATTCAGCATCCTCGCTGCCCGGATGTACTCCAGGTTATGGCGGTCCGTCCAGACGAGGAAAGGGTGTTTTGCCCCTTCGAGCCAATGCCTCCACACAGTCAAAGCTCGGACAACAGCCAACAGCTCTCGATCACCAACGTCGTAATTCTGCTCCGCTAGGATGAGCTTCTTAGAGAAGAATGCACAGGGGCGGAGCTTGGGTGGCGTGCCCGAGCGTTGAGATAGGACAGTGCCTATCCCTACCTCGGACGCATCCACCTCCACTACGAACGGTAGTGATGGATCGGGGTGGACCAGTACCGGGGCTGAGGTGAACAGACCCCTCAGTTTCCTGAAAGCCAGGTCAGCCTCAGCAGACCAGCGGAGACGGGACGGCCCACCCTTCAACAGAGATGTAATGGGAACTGCGACCTTGCCAAAGCCCCAGATAAACCTCCGACAGTAGTTGGCAAAGCCCAGAAAGCGCTGCACCTCCTTAACCTTGGTGGGAGTCGGCCAATTACGCATGGCTGAAATGCGATCCCCCTCCATCTCCACCCCTGATTTGGTAATGCGGTATCTAAGGAAGGAGACGGACTGCTGGAAAAACATACACTTCTCTGCCTTGGCATAAAGGTCATTTTCCAACAGTCGGGCCAGCACTTTGCGAACCAGGGACACATGCTCGGCGCGCGTAGCGGAATACACCAGAATGTCATCGATGTAGACCACTACACCACGACCAAGCATGTCCCGAAACACCTCGTTAACAAAGGACTGGAAGACGGATGGAGCATTCATCAAACCGTAAGGCATCACCAGGTATTCGTAATGCCCTTTGGTTGTGCTGAATGCTGTCTTTCACTCATCCCCCTCCCGAACACGAACCAGGTTGTATGCACTCCTGAGATCTAATTTGGTGAAGAAGCGCGCCCCATGCATTGACTTGATCACTGACGGCGTGAGAATGCCCATAAAGTTCCCAGCTGCACCTGAATCGACTAGCGCCTTACACTGGGGAACTACCATGTGATCGGGAAAGTAGATGGGTAGGGTACGAGTGTGGGTGTTCGATACCTGGGGTGATGTGAGAGTGCCATGCCTGCCGCCTCCAGACCCAAAAGAGCTTTGACGACTCCATGTGGTGTCCTGTCGCTGTCGTCCTCCGCTCTCTCGGATGGCAGCTCCACCCAGCTCCATCAGCTCGGGATCCAAGTCAGCCGGGGTGGGAACGAGCAGACCCCTTCCAGGACGTCCTCTGGCTGCCAGCAGGTTGTCCAAACGTATGGCCATGTCCACCAGTTGCGTGAAAGACAACATGGTGTCTCGGCAAGCTAGCTCCCTTCGGACATCCTCCCGCAGATGGCACCGGAAATGGTTGATAAGGGCCCGCTCGTTCCACCCGGACCCCGCTCCCAGAGTCCGAAACACCAAAGCGAAGTCCTGCGCGGTCCTCGTCCCATGCCTCAGGTGGACCAGCCACATGATATGGAACTCCTCGTAGTTCTCCAACGCGGCTCCTCCTTCGTTCCATATCATGTTGGCCCACTCCAGGGCTTTTCCCGAGAGGCAGGAGACGAGGGCGGACACCTTCTCCCGCTCCGATGGGCCGGCCTGATGCTGGAGAAATAGAGCTCCAGTTGGAGGAGGAATCCTTGGCAGAGCACCGCCATCCCGTCGAACTCCCGTGGTCGGGATATCTGGATCCCTCCGGGTGCTGGGGTGTGGGTGGCTGGATCCGGTTGACAAGCTGGTCTCGACAGATCGGGTCCTCTCCTCTCCAGGCATTGGACGACCTGAAGATCCCGATCCATCGCTTCCCCCAAGCTGGCCAGCATCATGGAATGCTCCTGGACACGTGCCACGACTCCAGGCATGCTCTCCTCTCCCGCTGACTCCATAGTGAATCTGTGAGAGTGTGATTTGAAGGAGTCAGGCGCAGGAGTGTAAATCACCGAATACAGAGTTTATTCCGTAGGACACAGTTACGCTGGATAGCGTCAACAAAATACAGGCACACAGGGAACAATATCCCCGGAAATACAAGGTACTGGTAGCTCAACCGAGCTACACTCAACTCACAAATAACAATCACCCACAAGGACAAGGGGGGCAGAGGGAACACTTACACATGTACTAATGAGGGGATATGAACCAGGTGTGTGTAATTGACAAGACAAGACAAATGGAATGATGAGATATGGAGTGGCAGTGGCTGGTAGGCCGGTGACGATGAACGCTGAAGCCTGCCCGAACAAGGAGGGGAGGCAGCTTCGGGGGAAGTCGTAACACTTATAGCCTACAGAACATTTTCTTACCTCTTTGTTGATTGATATCCATTGAATTGTGTCAATTTTCTGTTTTAGAAAGATTTGCTCAAATATGTCATAAGAAAACAATATCAATTTAGATCATACAAGGGACAAACCTTACCTTAAATTGAGGAGATCTTTATATTTTCCAGTTAAGTGCCTGCATCTGCTGTCCTTTCAAATTCAAATCCAAATATTTCAGTTGGGCAATTAGATTCTTGCAAGAACCCCCACCAGCTAAGGAGGTTCCTCGATGAACCCCACCTCCTATGGGGTTCTTGGAAGAACCTTTTGGGTGCAATTGTCAGTGCAAAGAACCCTAAGGTTCTTCGAAGAACTTTGAGGATCTTAGAAGAACCCTTGTTGAACCCCTAACTTTTAGAGTGTACTCAAAAGGGCCATGAAATGTCTTGTGATAGATTGCATAAAATCCTTGAAAGGTAATGAAATTCTGGTAGTTTACTGGTAAACTTTGAAAGTTTCCAGTAATATACCCTCCCTTTGCAACCCTTCCTACCAGAAATGCATGCTTGATGCAACTCTAAAGCAAATCAACAATCCCACACACCTTCTCTTGCCCAGATGGACAGCATCAGTGAATGAGAGCTGTAGCATTTCTTAGTTGATTGCTTCCTGTTCGGACCACAATGTCGACTTGAAATAATTATTTACAGTGTCTCAGATGACGTGATACAAATATGCTAATGACATGGAATTAACTAATCCGCTGCTTTAGGCTATTCATGTGTCATGATTTTCACATGACATGTGCTGACATTCTGTCTGCTGATAAACAGCTCTCACACTACTCAAATCGTTGCCAAAGCAGCCATAACATTTAACATACATGGATGGGCATAACCCACCTGTAGAAATAAAATGATATTCATATTTTACTGTTAGAAATGGATCTGTGGAGTTTCTGTTATTGTTTGATAACTGAAACCGTGAAGAGATTAAAGGCTCTGGGCTGACACAGGTTGGATTAGACCACGGTTGAACTGCCTCTTGAGTGTCTCAACGTCTTATTCAAATTCCATACTCTGCACCTGAAATTGTTGAAAAATGTTCTTCTGTTATCTACAGTACAATACTGTATTTTCACAGCTTGACAAATTTTGGTAAATTGTATTAGTATTGGGCATTGGGAAACCAGATTCCTATTTGGTGGGAACGACTGAACACTTTTTGAGTTTGACTTTCAATGACTACCAACTCCAACTTTAAGCAAGGAACCCATGCCATTTTGTAAGACAATAGTGAATGTCATCCAACTATCAAGCATGCCAACTCCCCCATGCTGAATTTGTAATACAATGCAAAGGAACCACTAGGTTGGGTAGCAGTGCTGATGAGAATCAGCTTAAACAGCTGTGGGTGAGCAACAGTCACTCACTGTCTGACACTCCCCAACCTCAGTGACGGTTTAATGGTGTCAACAAGAGAGAAAGGGTCCAGACTCCTGTATCTTAACAAAATCTTAGACCCATCACACTCAGTAATTGCAGAAGTGGTGTTGGCAGTATGGAAGCTCAGCTTCACTCCACTTGACCGAACGGGTCAACGGAAATAAATGACTTTCCCCAGACCAGGCATGTCACTGCCATATCCGTTGGTCAAGGACAGGGAGGCTCAATCTGCAGCTCTGAAACACAGATAAAACAGACTGCTGTTAAAACCACCTTTTTACTCTGTCTCTCAACCCAGCTGTCTTATCTCTCAGCAGCCATCCATCAGTGCTCCCCCACCCACCACATATAAAGTATATGCAGTGATTAGCATAGCTGTGAAAACACATGAGGTGAAGTGCTAGTCCTACCAGTCATAAGGTTTGTTTACAGGTGCAACAATATTATTCTTACACACTTCTCTGCACATCTGGCAATGTCAATGTTGAGAGACATTTGGGGGTATTTGCTTGGGTGTGTAGTGTTCACACCACGCTATAGAGAGCCACTCCACTTCCCACCGGAGATATAGGAGGCAGGCGGAGGTGCTGGCACAAGCAGACATGGCAAGTGGCACAGCAGATGGCCTTCCGCTTACCATCATTTCCTCTCCCACAATGCTTTGGGAGCGCAACACACACACATAGCAGCATCCCTTGGGAGGAAGTAGCTACAGGCCACTCATTTTTATGGACTGAACAAGGCCCAAACACTACAGAGAGCCTAATTATTTACCAAAATACCCAGATCTGGTGCCTGATAGATTTTTGAGAGCGACACAGGACAAGTTGGAATAAAAAACACTGAGTGAGTAGACCGGTGCGATGATGCCTTCTTCCTGCCGCCACCTGCCTCGTTATCCGCCTTGCCCTGTGCCAGGGAACCCGGACGACATATCCAGTTTGAGCTTTTCATGATGTTCCCCTTCTCTCTGGCTCCCACAATCCCTGTTCTTTTCATGAGCTGCCCGAGTGCCAGATGGAACACTTCATTTCTGCTCCACCTAGCCTCTGATTTTCCTTTTGAACAGGTAGAGCGTGACCTGGTTTTACCGCTCCGGCCAACTCTGAATGTATTCAGTGACTAGCGAACTTAGCTGGATTGTAAAGATTGGCAGAAATGAGTACCTACAATGTGTTGGGATTTTCTATGAGTTGTCTGAGTTTATTTAGAATTTTCACTATGGTATTTCTGTTATTAATCTGTTTATCACACTGAACCAGCTCCATAGCGCCATGCATGTCCCGGCTGCCACCACAGTCAGACTGTCTCCAGATGGTGGTCATCTGCTAGTGCTACTCTCATTCATCCGCTGTCCCACTTCTAATGAATCCATTGAAGGCCAGCAGTGTGTCTGTGAATTTGCATTTAACCTCTTAAGGCCCAAGCTGTTTTTTTACATGCATTTTTTATTTCTCTTTGCTATTTGGGCTTATTGGAACCTAATTAGAATAAAAACTAAGTATCATCTTTTGATATGATGTACTTTTAGAGAAAAATGATGTCCACATATGTGGATTCATGGTCCGAATTGCATTAGGCTAACATTTTCAACACAACTAATTTAAGTATGTATGTATGTATTTAGTGATTTAATTGTTATTTATTTCATTGGGACCATGTACAGCTTTTTAGCTGCATCAGAGCTAGCTTTTTTCCCATTTTACGTGTGTGCATGTTTACAAGCATATTAGCTGTTTCGAGGAGCCTCAGTCCATAAGTACACTTACGTGTACTTCATGTTTAGCGACCTACAAAGTTGCTAGTTTTACACTTTTTTTTTCAAATTTGCATGTCATGACAAATATACAAGGCTTTTATAAATATCTAAATCAGAATAAGCCATGAAATATGACAGAACTTCTACACAATTGTGGACATAAGAGCTAAAAAGTGCTGTCCACGTATGTGACCACTAAGCCCTAGGAGGTTAATGCATTCATACATAGCCTACACATGCATCTCATGAAAGGTATTCATGTAAACAATCTAAAATTAAAGACATCCTTTGTTTGTAGAATGTTTGTAAATGTTCCATGCTATTTGAACGAGAATAGAAGGGAAATGTGAAGATAACCTTCTCTATTAATGCATCTGAACACATCTGAACATCACGAGTGAATCTGTTATTCTAATAAAACGTTTTAGGGCTGTGATCAATACGTAGCGCCGAAGATCAGCGTTGTAGCGCGGATGAAATTTACAGGCAATTTTCGATTGAGCCGACATATGCAGCGTTTACCGTGAATGCAGTATCCGCGAATGTGGAAATATTGCCTTTAAATTTCAATTAACCTACAATGTTGATCTTCTGCGCTACGGATTGAATCCAGCCCTTTGTGTTTGGAACCATTATTTCCCTCAGTGATTGGCTTTATAATTATAAATCCTCTCAAAAGGAGGGGCAAGAGAGACAAGGATTTCACACTCCTCAGTTCTCTAATGTTGTTAATGTGCTTGGAAAAGTTCTCAATCACAATGAGTCGACGTAGGCTGAAAGGATAGTTAAGTGTTTTGTTATTTCTGCTTTATTTGCTTAGAGGCGAAGAGAGAGAGAGCGAGAGAGAACATGAAAGAGAGAGAGAGATATGAAATATGTCAGATCTGTATGAGGGGTACTTACTGTGTAAAGTACATTGACACACAAGAGAGCTCCATCTTTTCATCCTACTGTAAGGTATTAATTTAGCTGAGCTCAGATGTCTCCTAGTAGTCCCTTTAGTTGTCTGTAGTTGGCATGGAAGAATGAGCTAAGTTACAGTATAGTATAGCAGAGGCAGCACATGGACATTTCTTCTTATGGCACTTAAGTGTGAGCAATACACTCCTCTGTGGAAAGGGTTCTACATGGAACAAAAAGGGCTTCTTCAAAGGGTTCTCCCAGAGCCATACATGCAGTATATAGAGAGTTAGACATTGTTAGCGCCCATAAAGAACTTTATTCTTGAAATGTTGGTGATGTAACATTACGAGAGCTCCTCCGACAGTCCCCTATGAAATGACCCGCTGTAAACAAGCAAAACAGAGCAGTGAATTTAACAGACGTTTTTGTTGATTAGCATTCGGGATAATGTGTATCCAGGTCTTACTGTGTTGTAGTGTCAACAAATTGGATATCTGCTTTCACTGGTTTTGAAAACTATCAGAAGTAAACAGCACAACATGGAAGCATTAATTATCACTTAGCAACGGCTATGGAGGAGAAAGTGGCGCTCTCGGAACGTTCAACCACGTTGGCCTAACTCTCTATATACAGTGAGCTCCAAAAGTATTGGGTCAGTGACTCATTTTTTGTTGTTTTGGCTCTGTACTCCAGCACTTTGGATTTGTCTATGAGGTTAAATTGCAGACTGTCAGCTTTAATTTAATTACAGCACATTTATTTTTATTTTTTGTGTACGTTTAAAAAAATATGTATATGTATATTTAAAAACATATAAAAATATATTTAAAAAAGTGCTGTAATTAAATTAAAGCTGACAGTAAAAGGGACGGTTGAGCTAATGTGCGCTAATGTGATTAGCATGACTGTTGTAAGTAACAGCAAACTTTCCAGGATGTAGACATGTCTTATATGGGCAGAAAGATTACATTCTTGTTAATCTAACTGCACTGTCCAATTTACAGTAGCTACTACAGTGAAAAAAATACCATGCTTTGTTTGATACAAAAAATGTATCACAGCAACTGGTTTGATACATTCACCTCTGAAGGTAAATTATGTACTTACGTTCAGTAATCTTGCTCTGATTTGTCACCTTAAGGGTCCCAGAGATAAAATGTAGCATAGATTTGTTTGATAAAATGTAGATGTGGAAAAGTTAGTGTATAAGCTAATGAGCCATCATGTACAGTGGGGAAAAAAGTATTTAGTCAGCCACCAATTGTGCAAGTTCTCCCACTTAAAAAGATGAGAGAGGCCTGTAATTTTCATCATAGGTACACGTCACCTATGACAGACAAAATATGGAAAAAAAATCCAGAAAATCACACATTTTTTTTGCAAATTATGGTGGAAAATAAGTATTTGGTCCCCTAAAAACAAGCAAGATTTCTGGCTCTCACAGACCTGTAACTTCTTCTTTAAGAGGCTCCTCTGTCCTCCACTCGTTACCTGTATTAATGGCACCTGTTTGAACTTGTTATCAGTATAAAAGACACCTGTCCACAACCTCAAACAGTCACACTCCAAACTCCACTATGGCCAAGACCAAAGAGCTGTCAAAGGACACCAGAAACAAAATTGTAGACCTGCACCAGGCTTGGAAGACTGAATCTGCAATAGGTAAGCAGCTTGGTTTGAAGAAATCAACTGTGGGAGCAATTATTAGGAAATGGAAGACATACAAGACCACTGATAATCTCCCTCGATCTGGGGCTCCATGCAAGATCTCACCCCGTGGGGTAAAAATGATCACAAGAACGGTGAGCAAAAATCCCAGAACCACACGCGGGGACCTAGTGAATGACCTGCAGAGAGCTGGGACCAAAGTAACAAAGCCTACCATCAGTAACACACTACGCCGCCAGGGACTCAAATCCTGCAGTGCCAGACGTGTCCCCCTGCTTAAGCCAGTACATGTCCAGGCCCATCTGAAGTTTGCTAGAATGCATTTGGATGATCCAGAAGAAGATTGGGAGAATGTCATATGGTCAGATGAAACCAAAATATAACTTTTTGGTAAAAACTCAACTCGTCGTGTTTGGAGGACAAAGAATGCTGAGTTGCATCCAAAGAACACCATACGTATTGTGAAGCATGGGGGTGGAAACATCATGCTTTGGGGCTGTTTTTCTGCAAAAGGACCAGGAAGACTGATCCGTGTAAAGGAAAGAATGAATGGGGCCATGTATCGTGAGATTTTGAATGAAAACCTCCTTCCATCAGCAAGGGCATTGAAGATGAAACGTGGCTGGGTCTTTCAGCATGACAATGATCCCAAACACACCGCCCGGGCAACGAAGGAGTGGCTTCGTAAGAAGCATTTCAAGGTCCTGGAGTGGCCTAGCCAGTCTCCAGATCTCAACCCCATAGAAAATCTTTGGAGGGAGTTGAAAGTCTGTGTTGCCCAACGACAGCCCCAAAACATCACTGCTCTAGAGGAGATCTGCATGGAGGAATGGGCCAAAATACCAGCAACAGTGTGTGAAAACCTTGTGAAGACTTACAGAAAACGTTTGACCTGTGTCATTGCCAACAAAGGGCATATAACAAAGTATTGAGAAACTTTTGTTATTGACCAAATACTTATTTTCCAACATAATTTGCAAATAAATTCATAAAAAATCCTACAATGTGATTTCTGGATTTTTTTTTTCTCAGTTTGTCTATCATAGTTGACGTGTACCTTTGATGAAAATTACAGGCCTCTCTCATCTTTTTAAGTGGGAGAACTTGCACAATTGGTGGCTGAGTAAATACTTTTTTCCCCCACTGTATGACATTCCTGGGAGTGTGTAAACTTACATTTTGTATTAAATAATCATTTTTGTATGTTCTCTATAGTTATGTACTTGAAAATGTATCAATTGACCAATTCGGCACATTTGGGCAGACATGATACAAAATAGTCCAGTACTGCAATGCTTCACTGGATCAATCTGAAACTTTGCACACACACTGCTGCCATCTAGTGGCTAAAATCTAAATTGCACCTAAACTGCAATATTATATTGTGGCCTTTCTCTTGCATGTCAAAAAAATATTTAAAAAAAAAGACAACGCATGTTTTTTAGTTTGTATTATCATTTACCAGATCTTATGTGTTATATTATCCTACATTAATTTCACATTTCCACAAACTTCAAAGATTTTCCTTTCAAATGGTGTTAAGAATATGCATATCCTTGCTTCAGGTCCTGAGCTACAGGCAGTTAGATTTGGGTATGTCATTTTAGGCGAAAATTGAAAAAAAGGGTCCGATCCACTGGTTACAGCTGAAGAAAGCACAATTCTGTGCCATACATGTCAGATGTCTCCAGAGTATATGACAACAGACAGTGAGAAACTTCAATTATAATTCACAGCGTCAAAATGTAAGTAAATTGCAAATAAATGTAAATCATCCACCACACAACCCTTGCAAACACTATGCAAGAGCAAATACGATATTATTATAATTTTTTACTTCTAATGTTCACCAGAAGATACATTGTTCCCTGAAGCCATGTCTATTCCACCCCATACCCCTCACAGTTCACTGTGGGAGCACAATGTTCTTTCCAGAGTTGTGCTAAAGGGCTAAACCAGATATACTGAGGAAGAGTGGAACCCTCTATCCATCAATATTTTACAAACACTATGATTACAGAGTCCATGATTGTATGGCATAAATCAGGAACAACTGAGGTTGTTGAATAAATCACGGAATATTAGAGGGGGCTCTTCATTTTTAATGTAATGATGGCAGGTTTATAATCATCCCACATTTATCACAATGTAAAATGCACAATAAATCAACTGTATTTTTTTTCATTTTCTCATTAACTAATCTGTGATGAGGTTGAGCAGTAAATAATAATATTGTATAAATCTTTTCTTTCCAGTCAGGTCAGGACTGTGTGATGTGCCATGTAAGATATCGCTGGATTGACTGTCATACCACTCCAACGTAATTGGGTTTGTGCGGAAAGGCAACGGTAAACATTAATGTAGCGATGCACAGGGCGGTTGGGATTGACCTTCAGAGCGGATGCCTTGGGCACCTTGCTGTGCAGGCTGTCATCGGCCACTCTGACACCAATATTTTTTAGGAGAGTAATCAGATTTTGGTTCCCACAGTGCTTTGCATGGAGGGCACCTTACCAAGAGATCACAGGATCCTTGTTTAATCAGGGTCATCCTTATTTCTCCCACAGATAAGGCCAGGTGAGCAGTGCCTCTGGACTGCAGCACACACTGAAACAGTGATTACTAAACATGTCCAGCAAGGATAAAGCATTCAGCCTACTGGGTAATTTTTGAGGCTGGTACAGAAGATGAGGAATATGTTCAGATACGTGATGGGCATTGGAGAGACAACCCAGAGACAATTCCATGGCATATCAGCTCACTGTCAAATTCAGGGCCTGGACCTTTCACGCACTGTGTTTATATGGAGGATTATTGTGGATTATTTAGATACAAAGATGTCAAATAACTAATAATGTAATACAGAGCCATATATTTAGAGAGACAAACTTTTAATTCTAGCATTGTTTAAATATTCCCCATGTAATGTTAATGGGGAGGCTACATGGCTGCCATAAAATGTAAATGCATCATAATACAGAAACCTCATTGGCCCAACTCTCTAAATATATGGCTCTGATGTAATATAATTCAATATATCTCATATATATACACTACCAGTCAAAAGTTTGGACACACATACTCATTCAAGTTTGTTTGTTTTTTGACTATTTTTTACATTGTAGAATAATAGTGAAGACATCAAAACCATGAAATAACATATATGGAATCATGTAGTAACCAAAAAAGTGTTAAACAAATTAAAGTATATTTTATATTTGTGATTCTTCAAATAGCCACCCTTTGCCTTGATGACATCTTTGCACACTCTTGGCATTCTCTCAACCAGCTTCATGAGGTAGTCACCTGGAATGCATTTCAATTAACAGGTGTGCATTCTTAAAAGTTAATTTGTGGAATTTCTTTCCTTCTTAATGTGTTTGAGTCAATCAGTTGTGTTGTGACAAGGTGTGTGTGTGTGTGTGTGTGTGTGTGTGTGTGTGTGTGTGGGGGGGGGGGGGGGGTAGCCCTATTTGGTAAAAGACCAAGTCCATATTATGGCAAGAACAGCTCAAATAAGCAAAGTCCATCATTACTTTCAGACATGAAGGTCAGTCATTCCGGAGAATTTCAAGAACTTTGAAAGTTTTTTCAAGTGCAGTCGCAAAAACCATCAAGCGCTATGATGAAACTGGCTCTCAAGAGGACCGCCACAGGAATGGAAGACCCAGAGTTACCTCTGCTGCAGAGGATACGTTCATTAGAGTTACCAGCCTCAGAAATTGCAGCCCAAATAAATGCTTCACCGAGTTCAAGTTACAGACACATCTCAACATCAACTGTTCAGAGGAGACTGTGTGAAACAGGCCTTCATGGTCGAATTGCTGCAAAGAAACCACTACTAAAGGACACCAATAAGAAGAAGAGACTTGCTTGGGCCAAGAAACACGAGCAATGGACATTTGACAGGTGGAAATTTGTCCTTTGGTCTGGAGTCCAAATTGGAGATTTTTGGTTCAAACCGCCGTATCTTTGTGAGACGCAGTGTGGGTGAACAGATGATCTCCGCATGTGTATTTCCCACCGTAAAGCATGGAGGAGGAGGTGTTATGGTGTGGGGGTGCTTTGCTGCTGATACTGTATGTGATTTATTTCGAATTCAAGGCACATTTAACCAGCATAGCTACCACAGCATTCTGCAGCGATACGCCATCCCATCTGGTTTGGGCTTAGTGGGACTATCATTTATTTTTCAACACGACAATGACCCAACACACCTCCTGGCTGTGTAAGGGCTATTTGACCAAGAATAAGAGTGATGGAGTGATGCATCAGATGACCTGGCCTCCACAATCCCCCGACCTCAACCCAGTTGAGATGGTTAGGGTTGATTTGGATCGCAGAGTGAAGGAAAAGCAGCCAACAAGTGCTCAGCATATGTGGGAACTCCTTCAAGACTGTTGGAAAAGCATTCCAGGTGAAGCTGGTTGAGAGAATGCTAAGAGTGTGAAAAGCTGTCATCAAGGCAAATGGTGGCTATTTGAAGAATCTCAAATAATAAAATATATTTTGATTTGTTCAACACTCTTTTGGTTACTACATGATTCCATATGTGTTATTTCATAGTTTTGATGTCTTCACTATTATATAGTAAAAATAAAGAAAAACCCTTGAATGAGTAGGTGTGTCCAAACTTTTGACTGGTACTGTATGTTCCTGACTCGATTATGATATCAATCGGATCCCTTTTAAACGCCATTTTCAGCATTTTCTGTGCAAATATGGATGTAACGTGGGCCTCTGTTACTCCTTGCCCATTGCACCCAACCTCCACTCCATCTCCATCAGCCTGCATGTGGAGTATTAATGGGACGCTTTAATGGCCCTTATGCATGGTTTGCTATGGCATTTTATGATGAATGTTAGGGGACTTAATTGGGAATAATGAGGCCGTTATTGGGACATTATTCCCTACCATGCCAATGAAATGAGATAGAGCCACATAGACCAATAGCATTTCAAAATGTGTGTCAGAGGTGCTAAGGTACTGTATCTCCCCCTGTTACAAGTCAAGCACACTTACTGTAGAGCCACGATATCGAATGGATCACAATCTTTCTATCCCATGCATAGACCAATTTACGATTGCATCTTCTCTTTGCGTCCACTGCCAATCTTTTAAAATGTATGGCATTTAGACATGATGAATTCTTAGATGAAAGTTATATCAAAATATAAATTGCCTTTGCTTACTTCGTAATATGTACACTAGGTAATTTAGTGTAGTATAGATCACATCATAATAACGTTGATAACTTGCATCCACTCTATCTTAATTAGGAACCTGAGATGGTTCCAACGGTTTTATGAGGTCAAATGTATTGATTTCCCACCCAGCCGGGAGTTTTCACACATCTCTCTTAGTATTGACAGTTGTGGATAATCATATTGGTGACCTCTTCTGCTCTTCACTGTGTACCACTGCTGTTGGTCTCTGATGGAAAGCATTATTCCCCTCTGCTTGCTCTGGAGAGGCATCAAGGATCTTCTACAGCTAAAGCTGTCAACAGTGTTTATCTGACAATGTCAATCTGACAATGTCAACAATGTCTATCTGACAAGTCGGAAGCATCAAGCATGACAATCATTTTGGGCTGGTAATCTAATGCCCTGGCTCAGAAAAAACATATATATATTACTGTATATATATATACACATTTATGCAACAATATGAAACACAATAATCAAATAATCTATAATGACAACATTAAGGTGTACGCTATGCTGAAGTAAAACATGCTAGTGCTGCTACCGTTGGCTGCATTGGTTAACATATTCCATTACCTTAATGTCTCATACCATTCTATCCCTATTCCCTGTACCTAAAACCTTCTAGACACCTCAACCTCCCTTCCCCGCAGGGCCAGTATGCAGAGGGACAGCTTGATGGAGTGGAGTGGAATGGGAGAGAGACAGACCAAACGGCTGAGAGACTTCAAGTGTGACACATTACCCTTAGAGCTGGAGCAGGGGCAGTCACATGAAACCTATTAGCGGAGGCATCTACAGTGCACAGCTCAGTGGCATGACCACCCCCATGCTCTTCCCCCAGCCCTCCACCAGCGGTCCCTTTCACCCCGTTTCCACCGATTAGGTAAAAGGAGCACATGGACTCCATGAGGATAATCCACTACGTCAAGTTGGGTCGTGCTCCATTACAGACACCCTCATCTCATTATTTGGAGTGGATGTTTTAGATTCAAACATCAGCCTGTGATTACAAAAATACAGATCGTTTCCTCTCACTTTTTAATACATACAGTATTGCTAGAAACGAATACGGATCACAGCCTAACCCTATTGCATGAATGAATGTGGTGTGATTTTATGATCTTGACTGTATATTGTGCTGCTGGTGGGAACCTGCCCTCCTAAAAGGGAACCAGGAGAAAAGTATGTTTTGCTGCCCTCATGTGGATTTTCCAGAAGCGATGGAGTTGTGTGTGGATTTGCATACACTTGTATTTGCAGGATGTATTGTGAACAGAAAGGTGTAAAGAGATTATGCCTCCCCTGAAATGCTGGAAGATTCTGGTGAGCTGTTTTTCCCCACTACCCATCTCAAAAGAGTGTCAAAACACTCTCATAGGAACTATAGGGGTTCTTCTAGTGAATGAATCACTCTGTCACCTGCACAATGACTAGTGTAGTGTTTGAGGGTGGACTACATCACACTGCTCCAGACGAAGTTCACACTAATATCACAATCATGGATTGAGATGGTGGCCTACCTTGACACATGACCAAACTCAGCTACTTCTAATGCATATAAACCTGTAGCATACCTCATGAAGTATCTTACAGTACACTGATACCTGGTGTAGGGATGACTAATCGGCTTACTCATATCTGTTGTAGGGGAAGTCTCTAATCTGCAGCTTTCTGCTCTGACTGTCGGCGTGGGTATGTGTGTGGTTAATCTCTAACGGTGACAGGCTTTAGATGGTTGGGGAGGGAGGCAGATCACGATGCCATTTATGGATGACGTTTTTACGGAGAGACATGGCAAATTAACACTTGAATCATTAAAGCAGTCATTTGTACTGCTCATGAATGTGTTTTTATTACTCTGCCATTTTTAAAGTTATGCCCCCCATCGTCCTTGACTTTTCCTAAATAAGTGTATATAATCTTAACATCACAAACAGAAATGGAGCTATAACCAGAGTGGTATACTACGAAGCAAGCTAGATCTACTTTTATAAAGCTAGCCAGCTTCAGTTAACTTCACATTCCAGCTCCGACCACGGTGGATATTGCTCGTCCGCCAGCCGCTAACGCTAGCAGGCTTGCAACTGCGCTTGCATGTTGCACATGGCTAGTCAAATGCCAAACTATTCCTTGAGACAATGCTGAACCATCAATCCATGGGTGAGTCAGTGCCAAATTGTAATTGTTGCCGAAATTAACATGAAATAAAAGTTATCTTGCAAATTCAGCAGGCTATGAAGTGTCGTCTTTATTTTATTACCTATCGTTAATGCCGTCTTTGATGTGCTTTGGTGTGCTTATCAATGCACAAGCAAATTTTTTCCCATCGATAAAATAATTGTATAAAGCCATACAAAAGTTGGTAACACTTTACTTGACACCCAGCGTCATAACACCTTCATAACCATGTCATAATATGACATAACTTGTCATAACCTGTCATGACACATATATTTAGAGCTGTTGTGACATATATTGCATTATTTTATGGCTGGTTATGACACCTACATAAGAGTGTCAAAACCAACAAAACCCTACCACACAAGGCAAAACATTCCATTACACCATAGCCTATGTGTCAACAGTATGTTTATGTTATATATATATTTTTTAAATTGACCATATTAAATTATCATTGTAATTGCGTACACATTGATGTCAGACATGCACCTATCCCAAAACTCTGTTGCTGATGACGGATTAATGCAGGAGCAGATTTCAGGTTTTTAAGGGCATGGACATGATAGGCCTACCTGGCTTATATGATTATGATGGTCATAATGCTTCTTGACAGTGTCATAAAGTGTATCTTCTTATTAAAAATATAATGAAAAAACATGACTGTAAATAATTAATTTCAACCACAAAAAAGGATTTAAGAAACAAACTTTAAAATGAGGAAACTTTCAAAATGAAAGGGCACTCTTATGTAGGTGTCATAACCAGCCATAAAATAACGCAACATATGTCACAACAGGTGTAAATATATGTATGGGTGACAGTGTTATGACCATATTATGACAGGTTATGACAAGTTATGTCAGCTGTGATGACATATGACATGGTTATGACTGTGTCATAATGTGTTATGACACTGGGTGTCAACTAAGTGTTACCCAAAAGTTTTACTGGCGTGAAATTTCAAATGCATTCTGTCATTAATTCTTTAGAGTCATGTAATGTGATACATGTTAACATACAAATCATTTGATTAAGAAAGTTGTCTTCCTCAAATGAAGGGAATCTTTGCAAGAGGGAGGGAATCTGATTTAATTGGTCCTCAACTCGCGGCTCAGTCATTTCATTCAGAGTAAGTGGAGTTAACTGTGAGTTAGCCTGCCCTGGAGCAGGTTAGTTCTGAAGGATTCGTTGCCATTGAAATTTACCTGGTGAAAAGGTGAGCCAATTTCGTTTGACTGGTTATCCTGAGTTAACTCCTCCAACCCGATACGTAGTATACCCCTCTGGTGACAATCCGGTGACAATGCTACAGGCCGATTATCAGCACAAAATGTCATTACTGAGATAGCAGACCCTACATCTCAAGCAAAAAACAACATCAGCAATGCCCTCACCAGCTTTCGTTGTTTATGCGACATGGACATGCTCCAACTGATGCCATTGCGTGAAGACGAACACCATGTAAGCACGAGTGGACAATAATTGACTATTTCTGACTGCTGTCATATCAACACTTCAAATGAAATCACATTTGTCACATGCTTCGTAAATGACAGGTGTAGACTAACCGTGAAATGCTTACTTACCTTTTTCAACAATGCAGAGTTAAATATATTTAAAACATTGAATTTGTAACACAAGGAATAAATACACAGTGAACAATTAATAACAATGACGAGTAAAAATAACATGGCTATATACATCAAGTACCAGTACCTAGTTGATGTGCAGGAGTACGAGATGATTGAGATAGCTACGTACATATAGGTAGGGTTAAAGTGACTAGGCAACAGCTATTTATCAGTCTTGTTTATCAGAGGCCCATTGGTTCTAGTGTTAAACCTTTATTTCTTTCAGTCTGTTGAATAAGAGGAATGTTATTCATGTGTTCATAAGCTCGTTGACTTACTGTAACTGTATGTTTTTGTTATCATGTTGGTAACACTTTACTTTGAGTTGCTTTTATACCTGTGTAGTAATACTGTAATTACATTGTTGTTACATAATATTTTACGGAACAGTTTTTGGCAAGTGTACTTTGTTTTGTTCTCTTTTACTCTGATATATTCACACAATATTACTCTGTTCAGTAGCTTTTTCATTTGCATTTGTAGAATGTTTGGATTCATGATGGACCACATTTTGTCATAGCATTTACATAGGACTTCTATTGCTATAAACTGGGAAAGGTGTTTGTTTACTGTTGACGGAACAGTGATCAACAAGTATTTACACTAATCCTAGAATTACACTGGAATAACATAAAGGTAGCATTGTGTTAATGTTTACTCCGTTTATTAATGCTATGTAAAATGGCGATGAACCCTACATCTGTACACAAATGATATGTTGTTTTCTTCTTCTAAAAGCATTCCATTGAAAGGTTTATGACTGTTCTTGAAAAAGCGGCTTGAAGCTGTCAGGGCCTGTGCTGCGATAAAAACCTGAGGAGGAGAAGGACACCTTCACAGTGTCACATGAAAAGAAATCAAATTCTCCCAGGCCCACTGTATGGAACAGATAGGCTTCCATTTCTCCCCCCACAAACATTCCACCATATTCACTTATTCAAATAAGAAGTCAAGTCACAGTGTTTGAGCCCAGACCTGTCCAAAAGAGCACAGCTCAATGAGAGAAAATCGAGGTGATTGTACTTTGGAATGAATGCTTTTTTATCTCCTCCTCCTTGCCATTGATTCCTAATGAGAAAAGTTAGAGAAGGGGACAGAGAAAGAGGAAAGAGTCTGCAAAGAGACTGAATGTGCTTATAGAAGTGAACGGCTGACTTATTGACCTGATCTAATGATATTGAAGGCCAGCCTGTCTCCTAGAGGGAGTCGTTATGCAACTGTCAGAGTTTGGGGCCTTTCCTCCTTCCTTTCTCCCTTTTTCCTAGCCATTTCCTTTCAGCAATCAGGACCCCAATCAGAGAGGTGAAAGGTCACCTGCTGATCTCTGTTTCACTTGAATATCATTGTCAGCCCTGTACAGTATGTGCGTATATGCCATTTCAGTGCCCCCATTTATTGTAGCTCAGACTTGATGATAATATATCATATATTATTCTGAGCCTGAGTGATTGGGAGTCATTGCAGAGGTTAACAGCGGGAGTCAGAGCACCAGTATATACTAGTAAACAATGGTCTATCCTTTAAACCTGCAAGACAATGAAAGCTGTGTGACTTATCCACCGTAAACATGTTCAGATTTTGTTTCCTTACTTTTAATCGTTTCTTGTGTTGGAGACTTTATTTTCTTCTTAGAAAACGTCCTATTTTTCAGTCCTTCAAGAAGAGCGATCCCATGCTGTGCGGCAGATTGAAGACAACACATTTGAAAATCAACTGCTTGGCTAGGTAATTTGGCTAATGGACTAATCTGAGCTCAACTTTGTAAATGAGGGTTTTATGAGGTGACTCAGGGAAAACATTCCACCAATGTCATGGATGATGAACATGAAATTGAGCAATCACATTGAGAGAGAAAATCTACAGTGCCTGAGGAGAAAGAAGCGCCTGGCTTGTGCCACTTTTAATAATGACACAGTACTAAATGTAATGTATGGATATGGTAGATCTCACTTCTGCACTTCAATAATGGATTTCAGAGAGAACAGTGTGAGCAAGATGATGAGCAGGTAAGCTGTAGATCAGCTTCTTTTATTCTATTCTAGAATGCGTACAGCATACAGATGCATTGTAAAACATAGAATGACACAGAGGTTTTCTTTTGAGAATGTGTTTTATGTGCAATATTTAATTTTAGACCAACGTTTGGCCTTGGTGATTAATGATTGTTCCAATGCTCCAATTGTCCTTCCAGGACATTCTGAACCCAACACCTTTGTCCCCCAAGGGTTTGCAGCTGACCCAAAACTTGCTATAAACCACCAGTGCCAACCAATGTACTATTAATGTTACCATACTATATACTATTGTATAGTACAAGTGGCTGCACCTTTGTTTTATAAAGCAAATTTACATTTTGGATCAACAAACAAAAAAAACATTTGACAAATAATCACCAATCAGTTTTTATTACACATTACAAACCTGCTAGAATGAGTACACACATCCTTCACACAGTCAAACTCTCTTCTGTTGCCACAATCTCTTGTGATCAAATTTAGAGACGTAGTAAAACCTTCTGTATAACACCCTGTTACACTGGGCGAAGCAACAGAGAACAATATGTCTGTTTTTATTTAGAACTAACCAGCAATCTGATGCATTAGGACAGGCCCGGTGGCTGCAGTGGCATTTACAATCTCAGGGCTTGAAGAACGACTCAAATTGTCTCATCTGGAGGTCAAAGCACTCTCAATTTAAAGCCTAGTATATGCTTTGTTTACCTGCTGACTCTGGATATTGAAGATCCGTGTCCAGTCTTTTAGCGATCAGCCGGTGATTGGCAGGTAAGTGGTTCCTCTGTGTACATGGCTGTCAGATCAAGGACACACTGTCCTTGACCTCAAGTCTACCTGAGTTGCATACATTTGGTAGTTGTGCCCTCAGTATCAAAGGCATTCAGAGGACTACTGGCTTTTGTTTTATCAAGGCAACATAATCTGCAAGAATGGGAATTGGAAAATAATGACTCCTAACAGAAAGATAGTTCTGTACAATGGGTAATGACAATGTTCTGTTGAATGTTCAAACAAATCACTGCAAATTGCTCTAAGTGTCTGTTCTTCCCTACATTAGTTCAAATACCATTTCTATTATCTTGTAGCATTTGTGTCATGCAATAATTTATTAATGATAATTGAATTATTCTGTTGAGTTTTGAAACTCTTACTGTAGTTCAAATATATGCATTGAATGTAGTTGATGTCATACTGTTCTTCTGTTGAATGCATTGAAAGCATTATTGAATGCATCTGCAGTCATACATCAAATACCTATCAGATATCATCAGTTATTCGAATCAGGTATTCAAAGGGATTCAATACAATCCTTGAAAGAATAGCCAGAGGGTGTGTTTTAAACCAAGGGGATGTTTTCCCCCACTTGAATATCCATGAATACCCTTTCTAAGTGTTAACTTAGTAAACAGCCAAGTGACTCTTTGTTCTGCAGCCAAGAAGGTTGCTGAATGTTGGGAAACAGGAGATTGACAACCTGGGGAGAGACGCCTGGGGAGGGCAGAGTTGGGAGGGGGAGAGGATGCTGCAGGTGTTGCTCTGATGGCAGCCGGACCGCAGTCTCCTGCCACTCAAGCGCCTGCTTGCCCTGCAGGAGGGCTTTGAGTGTTTTCTGGTGCCCCTATACCTCGGGCACGTGCCCACCTCCTCTCATGAGTCAGAGTGCCACCTGCAGCTAAGGGATGATCCCCACCTGTCAAACACATCCAACTTATTAACACTGGCAGAAATCAACAGACTGTTCTGTGTTTGTGGAGACAAACCTGTCTACTTCCCTGCTGTGATTCAAAGTGAGTGTTGGTATGGTTGTGTTTGAATCTGAAAGCCTGTGTACAGTATTTTTTCTATGTATATTTCTATGTTTATTTACTGTTCTGTATTTCAGAATTTTTTTCTATATTACATTTATATTAATTTAATATATATGAATGCATTTGAATGTATGTATTTTGTATATTTTGTTTACTTTATTTGTGCCAAATAAACTGTGTGCTTCCCATTCCCTAATAGCATTTGTCATCTTTGAGGCCAGACTGAGGTATAACATTCTACCCATGCCTTACCTGACCACACTACTAAAACACTCTCATTTACATTTAGAGTGAATGCCATGCTGCCAGTGGTTCTGTGCTGCTTGGACAAAGACTCTTCTTGCAGTTGTCATAGCAGGGAATTAAACAATAGTCATTTGTGTTGGGTGTGAATCTTGACATCCTCATTTAGAAGTATTTTGGCTGCATTTCTGGGCTAATAACCGTTTATTTTTAAAGCTGGAATCCATAGCGGTAAAACTGCCACGTTTGCGATATTACAACAACAAAGATGATACTTCAAATTATTATTAATTTTTTCTCAGACTTCATTGCACATCATTGCACGTGCGGTAAACAGCATAGTATCTACTACTTTTTTATCTTTTATTTTTTTACCACGATGCTGGATGTACATTTCATAAAAACAAAAACAATAACAAATGCGCCTGAGGCAGCCAGTGGCGTTGTTTCGCATATCGTGGATCTCAGCATTAAGTGGACATACAAGTTTAGGTAATTCTAAAATCATCATCTCATTAAGACTAACCTGGAAGTCCCTAAATGAGTTTGAAAGATTCAAGGCAACGTAACCTGATGAAAACCATCATTCATACAAAAGCAGAAGTATTTTACATTTGAAACCAAACGGCATATCAATAATAAGTACAGTATCTTCAAACATTTCATTTTGTAGGTTGGGTTATTTCACCTGTTCTGTTTTGGCCATGCTGGGTCTTAAGCAACAGTAACACCTGGCGTCATGCAGAACGACTGCCCTCCTGCCTCTTACAGACGAAATAGGAATTACTCCAATGAAATCAACTCGTCAATCTGTCACCGTAGAGGGATTTGAAAGAATTCCACAGTAGACAAGTACATCTTTGCACATGTAATAGGACAGCAGTCTGTACCATTGACAGGGCAGATAACAGCATGTGAATAATGTATTGTAGGTGCCATCATCTCTATGGCTTTTAGTGTTAGCCCCTTTGGTCTTACTTTAGTTGTGTAACTGAATAAAGGAGTTAGGGTGGTTTGTCGTGGCAGGATACACTAATTACCCCTCTAAGTGGTAACAGCATTTATCGTCAGAGGTTTTCATTTTCCGGAGGGTTATTTGTCAAATATGGTGTGGGACTAGAAAATCAATTGCAAGTGTCACAGATTAAATTTTACACATCATTCCAACGGGTCCCTTGAGACAGGTACGGTTAAAAAAAAAACACCTTACTACTGTGGATAGTAATGAGGAAATTGTCCCTCCATCTGATCCATGCAGGCTGCTTCGCTAATGCGTCGGTGCTCGGTAGAATGTACAGCACATACGAATAGAATCATATAATTTTAATGCAGCTTTAATTTCTGTACCTTAAAGAGCCACTGAACACGCTGATTGTCACGTGTTTCTTTCTGTTGCTCATTAGAAAAACGAGATTTCAGTCTTGGAGGTGTGTTTCCTGACCGATTCCGCGTTTGGTTAATTGAGGGGGTATGAGAGGGTTTGCCATAGGCTTAACTTTTATTGAAGAAAATGGCAAAAAGCACAGGCCTACCCCTTGTTAGTGTGAGATTTTGAAGAAAATAAAACGGATCCGATTTATAAAATGGATCCATAACAGCGCTTTGGTCCGCGATGCTTTATGCTACAAACAAGCTGTAAAATACACGGGGAAGACGTGAATCTGATGCATATGGGGGATATCATTGTTTGGTTTTTTTGACATTCAGCGGCTGAGCTATAACCTTCTATAGCCGAGGAGACAAAAATTGTATTTGCTTGGGAAGTAATCTAATTCTGTCACTATCAATTGATTCAGTTATTCACTTTCTGTACAATAGAAGATGTTTAAATCCAGACAGCTTTTAGTGAAACACTTGTGACCTTCTCTCGTTGGGTTAAGCCACGGAAGAAGAGTAGCCAGCAGCTAAAGCTTACATTTTTCGGTGTCGGTAGGCCTACTCTGTATGGGGTGGAAAGGTAGGCCTAACTTTTGAAAGTACCATGCTCAGATTCCTAATGACGTCTTAGATTTAATTATTTGCAAACAGGAACAGTTTCGCTGCAAACAAGACACACTGATTTTGCATTGGTGAAATATGATAAGATGAATACATAGGCATATCTCTCTGTCCATTCTTTATTTCGGTAATTTGAGTGAAATTAAAAATATTCTGCTAATGTGTAAAATGACCTAGAATTGCAGGAAATGTTTATAAAAGGACCTGCAAATACGATGATAGATTAATGCAATGCTTTTACTATAAAGGAGATCTTTCCACCCCTACTCTTGTCCACGGTGGTCTGTGAATGTGAACCCATAGCCCTCTGCACTATCAAAATTCCTGCCTTACAATGTAATGCTTACAAGATGAAGTTTTTAAAACTGCATATATAAGGCTCTGGTCTGTCCAAGAAGTGTGAGTAAATGGTAGGCATGTTCTCTGCTATCCACTTAATGTTTTAATTATTATTTTGGGTATAGGGGAGGGTCACTTGTTTTCTTTTCAATTGTTCAGGGAGGGTTTAGGTAAAATATATTTTGCTGAAGGTAGGGCCATCCATTTTAATTTCAGAGAGGTCTGATTTTCTCCATGTAACCCTTATTATGAATAATGTTCACTCCCTTATGTAAACAAAGTCGGGCTGCTGGGCATGTCTATCTCACTGTCTTTGCTATTGGATAGAGAGCAATCACTGCAGCTGTTCACCCCATGTTAGTGGGCAAATGTACATCGTCAAATCAAAGCCCAACCTTAATTTACCAGTTGTGATGCATTGATGTTCTAAACTCCGTTTTTGGCGAGACTGACTTTATGACCAAAATGATCCTATTTACAATTTAGACACTTGAATAACTGTTTCTGACTCATATCGATGCCACACAGGCCGTTTTCAAAGGGATTCATTGCTTTTAAAAGGCAGTCACTCTTTAAAATGTACACTGAAGGACATACTATACAAATACGTGACTCGTTTCAGGAAGCTAGGCGTATGTCGCGCGTCACTAATTCACAGGTGAGCCATTTGATCGTAAAAATCTAAATGCGTTTTTTGGCAGAAATGCCTTCTGGAACATGTGCACTTTCATGTGCCTTAATAACAAACTTTTGTGCCATCTGTAAATAGGAATAAAATTGTTAAATTACGAGCCTAGTTGGTTTAGCCATAGAAAGAGACATTACATCTTCAAACTAAGGGCAACCATGGCATCCATGACAGAGAGGGAGAAGCGTCCAAACATGTATACTGGTAAGAGAGTCTAGCTAGCTACATTTTCAGATATTACACGTTTCTAGTTTGTCAGAAAGTCGTTTTCATTTCAATTTAAAGTGTACTGTTAGCTAGTTAGCTAACGTTAGCTGTCTGGCAAGATAGCTAACGTTACGTGTATGATCTGTGTAGTAATATTACTTGTATCTCAGAGCCATTTGCATTGCTAGTTATAGCCTAATGCTAGCTAGCTAACATTGAACCTGGTTGGTTAGCTACCTGCAGATTCATGCAGTGTAGTAACGTTACGAGTTGGGATTATGGTTCATTGTTTAGCTAGCTAGCTACATGTCTAAACAAAAGACTCCACTATGTAAATAAATATTTCAATAGAATGTTTATGATGTCACTGCGAAAACTGTCGATAGACGTAGCTGGTAAATTCGCTCTGGCTATCTACTCCGGTGCTTGACTGCTGTTGTTAGGTCAGAACGCTCGGATCAATCCTACTTTTCGGCCAGAGCGTTGAGTGTGCACTCTGAACGCTCCGAGAGCGAAACGCTCTGAATTTACGAACGGCCAATCTGACAAAGCTCTGAGTTTACGAATACCCAGAGCACACTCTGGCACTCCAGATTAAATTTAAAAACACACCCGTAGTATATGCCAGCCTTTAGTCTTGAAATCTTTGGTTGTTTAGTACATAGCCTCATATGTGAATCCTTAAAGAGATGGGTGGGGCTAAAGCTTAAAAGGGTGTGAACGATGCTGAATGTGTGTAGACAAAGAAGGACTCTCCAGTAGGTACCAAAACATTCAAGGGCCATTTTCTCAAAAGTGAGGTTACAAGTTTATCAACTTTCAAAGCAGAATTACTTTCCCATTGTTCCTCAACTGTAGTGTATGATATACCATTTTCTAGCTCTGAGTCTGTACTTTTATCCAATGTAAAAAACACAATTTCAAATATTACTACATAAGACCGAATCGAGCCGGCCGGTCACATATGAGGATACCATTGATATTTCCCATACACCATGCAAAGTGTTGAACAACTCTCCTTGATATAGCTTTAAACCGTTGTTCAACACTTATTTTGAGCTGAGACACAAGAATGTGATTATTTGCCTTCCAAAACTGGGATCTGATTATCTCCTACGTGTTTGTAAATTTTGATTTGGACTTTACAGAGGAACTGAAACCTGAGTTGAATAGATCATCTGGTTAAATTGCTCCTTAAGGCTGTTACTTTGAGTCAGTGCTTTATTAAACGTATAGGGAGAAAATGTGTACCGCTCTGTTCAAGCACTTAAAAGGAAGACATCTGTTCACAACCATTAGCATTCTACGAAAAACAGTCATTACAATGAAATGTTCTGGTATAATCATTAAATTGCTTACACAGGGTCAAAATAGTGTCCAGGATACAATAATGATTTATGTAAATCTTTTGTGCTTTGGTCTTCTGCTTTTACATTCTTTGATTGTTGAGTTGTTGCCTGATTTTCCTGTTTATATGTAAGAATAATTTTTTTGTGAATAAACAAGAATATTACAGACTTAAGCCACACAGTTGCGTTCTCTTACCTTTCTCATGGGAAGATACCTCTTGTGTAGGCATCAAATGGTCTAGAGCAGGGGCTTTCAAACTGTGGTCCGTGGAGGTACTGCAGGGGGTCCGCAATTTTGTAAATATTTTATTAGGACAAATATTTTGGGGGATATTTCATAGGGAAAATAATAAGGTTTTGAATATCGCTATTTGCAACAGAATACGATCGTGGATACCATTATATTTCTATGCATCTAGTATGAAGAAAGTTAGAGGTAGTTTCACAAGCCAATGCTAACTACCGTTATCGCAATGACTGGCAGTCTACAGGAACAGTTCGCATGCTAGCTGTTCCTGTTCATCCGACTCTGAAGTAGATCAATAGTTTCATTGCCAAAATCTCGAACTATCCCTTTAATATGTAGGAAATTACAGTCATCGGAGCTACAGTAGTTACAGGGTTTTTTTCTGTATAGAAAATTCTTAGGAGGGCCGTCTAAATTGTAATTTTTGGGATTAAAATAAAGTTTCAGTGTTAATTTAAATGACCAAAAACAGATAGAAAGCATGCAGAAAAGATTTTGAACTATATATATTTTATAATAATACCATCTTTAGGAACTATTAATCAAATAAAAGCTAGACAGTCAGGGAGAATCGAAAATTCTAGAAACCGGGCATTCAGGGCACATGCCCATTGATTTTGCTTTAATGTTTGAGCAGAGGAACACAGCATTGGTAAACATTTATAGAAGTGCAGGAAATTAGCTTTAAAACTGCAAAATTGTCTATCAGCTCCATGACAAAATGTATATAATATTGCTGGAAATTAGCTTCAAAACTGCAAAATGTTCTCTCAGCTCAATGTAAAAATGTGTTGGATTGCAGAAAATGTGTTTTACAACAGCAACATTTTCTCTACGTCACCAAGATACCCAGGCATGAATTAATGCAGGGCTCCTGGGCCCAAAACCATAGGGCGCCTGGTTTTTAACCACAAGGGCCCACTCTTGATGTTCAAAACACACCAGAGAGCAACATTTAACGACAGATGATCAATAGTTTGTACAAAAAAAAAGAAAGTGAATTAAGTTATATCACGATACATGTAAATGCCAAAATAAAGTGTTTTAATGGGGTGTTGGGCCACCACAAGCTGCCAGAACAGCTTCAGTGTGCCTTGGCATAGATTATTTGTATTATTTTTCTTTAGGGGGTAGATCAGCTTTAATATTGCACATAGATTGTAACTTCCATCAATGTAATTGTCTGCATCACTTCCAATCCCCCATATGTTTTTTTCTCGCAATATATATATATATATATATATATATATATATATATATATATATATATACATATACATACATACACATACATATACACATACATACATATAAATACATATACATACATATATATACATATCCTTTAAAAATATATATTTCCCTTTATTACTTTCCAACCCCACCACCCCTTCCCTAATTGGAGTAAACTAGTGAACAACAATGCTTAGGCCTCTACTTCATGCTTATACATACTATATAAATTTTATGGACACAGTCAATTTTACAATAATTCTATTTTGTTTGTTTTTACTCCTGAACTTCCTCTACCCTCAACCTCTCCGATCGTTTTCATGATGTCCATCCGGTTTGCTTCTATATGCCATATCTTTCTAACTGTGCTTTCACAAAAGCTCTCAACCTATAACCTATATACTTATTATGGACACAGTATGCTTTACATTAGTTATCATGTTGTTATTAGTTGTTGTTAGTTGTTATTAGTCCCATCCTTCAACTCCATTCAACACCTCCCATCTATCTCTTAACACCATCCATATTGGATTTCTATTTGCCATATATTTTTCAACTGTACTGTGATGTTTTACAAAAGTTCTGAACCCTTCTATTCTCATTGTTTCTACAGATTGTACATTGAAAATAAATATTTTTGCTAAAAGTATTATTATATTATTGATCGATTGACTATGACATTTCAGATCACCCAGTAGTGCTATCTGCAGGGTTAGCTCCAGGTAAATATTGCAATCCTTTAGCCATTCCTGGACCTGTGTCCATAAACAAGCTATAAATTGACAGTACCAAAACAAATGATCTAATGATTCTGTCTCTTCGCAGCAAAATCTGCAGAACTGGGAAGATTGTATCCCCCATATAAATAAAATTCTATTGGTAGCAAGAATTTTGTATAATCATTTATATTGAAGAATTCTAAGTTTTGAATCCGGCGTCGTTTTGCGTATCAGTTCATAAACACTATGCCATGGAATCATATACAGTGGGGAGAACAAGTATTTGATACACTGCCGATTTTGCAGGTTTTCCTACTTACAAAGCATGTAGAGGTCTGTAATTTTTATCATAGGTACACTTCAACTGTGAGCAACGGAATCTAAAACAAAAATCTAGAAAATCACATTGTATGATTTTTAAGTAATTAATTTGCATTTTATTGCATGACATAAGTATTTGATACATCAGAAAAGCAGAACTTAATATTTGGTACAGAAACCTTTGTTTGCAATTACAGAGATCATATGTTTCCTGTAGGTCTTGACCAGGTTTGCACACACTGCAGCAGGGATTTTGGCCCACTCCTCCATACAGACCTTCTCCAGATCCTTCAGGTTTCGGGGCTGTCGCTGCGCAATACAGACTTTCAGCTCCCTCCAAAGATTTTCTATTGGGTTCAGGTCTGGAGACTGGCTAGGCCACTCCAGAACCTTGAGATGCTTCTTTACGGAGCCACTCCTTAGTTGCCCTGGCTGTGTGTTTCGGGTCGTTGTCATGCTGGAAGACCCAGCCACGACCCATCTTCAATGCTCTTACTGAGGGAAGGAGGTTGTTGGCCCCATCCATCCTCCCCTCAATACGGTGCAGTCGTCCTGTCCCCTTTGCAGAAAAGCATCCTCAAAGAATGATGTTTCCACCTCCATGCTTCATGGTTGGGATGGTGTTCTTGGGGTTGTACTCATCCTTCTTCTTCCTCCAAACACGGCGAGTGGAGTTTAGACCAAAAAGCTATTTTTTTGTCTCATCAGACCACATGACCTTCTCCCATTCCTCCTCTGGATCCTCCAGATGGTCATTGGCAAACTTCAGACAGGCCTGGACATGCACTGGCTTGAGCAGGGGGACCTTACGTGCGCTGCAGGATTTTAATCCATGACGGCGTAGTGTGTTACTAATGGTTTTCTTTGAGACTGTGGTCCCAGCTCTCTTCAGGTCATTGACCAGGTCCTGCCATGTAGTTATGGGCTGATCCCTCACCTTCCTCATGATCATTGATGCCCCACGAGGTGAGATCTTGCATGGAGCCCCAGACCGAGGGTGATTGACCGTCATCTTGAACTTCTTCCATTTTCTAATAATTGCGCCAACAGTTGTTGCCTTCTCACCAAGCTGCTTGCCTATTGTCCTGTAGCCCATCCCAGCCTTGTGCAGTTCTAGAATTTTATCCCTGATGTCCTTACACAGCTCTCTGGTCTCGGCCATTGTGGAGAGGTTGGAGTCTGTTTGATTGAGTGTGTGGACAGGTGTCTTTTATACAGGTAACGAGTTCAAACAGGTGCAGTTAATACAGGTAATGAGTGGAGAACAGGAGGGCTTCTTAAAGAAAAACTAACAGGTCTGTGAGAGCCTTAATTCTTACTGGTTGGTAGGTGATCAAGTACTTATGTCATGAAATAAAATGCAAATTAATTACTTAAAAATCATACAATGTGATTTTCTGGATTTTTGTTTTAGATTCCGTCTCTCACAGTTGAAGTGTACCTATGTTAAAAATTACAGACCTCTACATTCTTTGTAAGTAGGAAAACCTGCAAAATCAGCAGTGTATCAAATACTTGTTCTCCCCACTGTATGTGACGGCTGTCAATCCTTTGGTCATTAAATGAAACTGGTATACTTTTTTTGTTATCCATTTTTTCTTTAACCAATTATGTTCTTTAATGCAGGGCCGACAGACAAGTTCCTTACTTTATCCTCCTTCCACTTTCCTCTTCCATTTTTGCGGTAATCCTGCAATTATTTGGTTGTAATTTTGGGCAGAGTAGACATTTCCATATGTTTTTGTTAGCTGCATGTGCAACATAACTCCACCAGTCCTACCTATAATATAATTTACGAAGATTATACCTTTTTTAAACAAAAAAATATGTTTTTTTTAATCAATTAGTATATTTGAGTTTAACCACAATTTTTGTTGCATTATTTGTTCTGTAGTTTCTGGAGGATTATATTTAAATTGCAACCATCTTTCTATGGCTTGTTTCAGAAATAGTGATATTTGGGAGATGATTTCCTTTTCAAATAACTGAAAGTGAGAGGTTGTAATCTGAATAAAGGGAAAAAGGCCGTTCTTGAACATTGGGTGAGACAATCTTACTAATTTGCTAGAGAACCAGTTTGGATTTAAGTAAAACTTTTGTATGACTGAAGCTTTTAAATTGACAGTTATTTGCCTTTCCATGGTAGCAAGATCTTATCTATTTTTGCTAACTGTCTATTAAAATGTATTGGAGTGACATCATTTATTTCATTTGGGATATGTATTCTGAGTATATCCACATCACCATCAGACCATTTTATTGGTCAACTACATGGTAATGTAAAAATTGTATTTTTTAGTGATCCAATACGTAATATAGTACATTTATCATAATTTGGTTGTAATCCAGAGAGGCTAGAAAATGTATCTAGATCCTCTATGAGGCTGTGGAGGGATTCAAGTTGTGGATTTAAAAGAAAACATAAATCATCAGCGTACAATGACACCTTTGTTTTTAAGCCCTGAATTTCTAATCCCTTGATATTATTGTTGGATCTGATTTTAATAGATAACATTTCGATGGCCATAATAAATAGATATGCCGATAGTGGACAACCTTGTTTCACTCCTCTTGACAGTTTAAAACTTTTGGAGAAATATCCATTATTTACTATTTTACATCTAGGGTTACTATACAAGATTTTAACCTATTTTATAAGAGATTCTCCAAAATTGAAATGCTACAGACATTTATATATAAACCCCAGTCATACTTTATCAAATGCCTTTTCAAAGTCTGCTATGAATAGCAGGCCTGGTTTCCCAGATTTTTCATAGTGTTCTATTGTTTCCGGTACTTGCCTTATATTATCTCCAATGTATCGTCCATGTAAAAAACCTGTCTGATTAGAAAGAATAATGTCAGACAATACCTTTTTAATTCTATGCTCTATACATTTTGCTAGAATTTTTGCATCACAACATCGAAGTGTAAGGGGCCTCCATTTTTTTAAATGGAATGGCTCTTTATATTTTCCACTTGTATCCTGTTTCAGTAATAATGAAATCAGACCTTCTTCTTGAGTGTCTGATAATCTACCATTTACATAGGAGTGGTTAAAACATGCTATTAACGGTTCTCTGAGTATATCAAAAAAGGTTTGGTATACCTCGACTGGCATGCCATCCAACCCTGGAGTTTTCCCGGACTTAAAGTCTTTAATTGCATCCAGAAGTTCCTCCTCTGTAATTTCACCTTCACATGAGTATTTCTGTATGGCTGTTAATTTTACATTATCAATAGAAAAAAAATAGTTAGCTTCAGTTAGAGGAGATGGGGGCGACTGAAACAAAAACATATGCTTAAAGTACTTTGCTTACTCATTCAAAATATAATTTGGTGATTCATGGGTGACTCCGTCATTTGTAACCAGTTTCAGTAAATTTTTCCAACATTTGTTTACAGATAGATTATTTCACTTATAATTCACTGTATCACAATTCCAGTGGGTCAGAAGTTTACAAACACTAAGTTTACTGTGCCTTTAAACAGCTTGGAAAATTCCAGAAAATTATGTCATGGCTTTAGAAGCCATGATAGGCTAATTGACATCATTTGAGTCAATTGGAGGTGTACCTGTGGATGTATTTCAAGGCCTTCAAACTCAGTGCCTCTTTGCTTGACATCATAGGAAAATGAAAAGAAATCAGCCAAGACCTCAGAAAAAAAAATGTAGACCTCCACAAGTCTGGTTCATCCTTGGGAGCAATTTCCAAATGCCTGAAGGTACCATGTTCATCTGTACAAACAATAGTACGTAAGTATAAACACCATGAGACCACGCAGCCATCACACCGCTCAGGAAGGAGACGCGTTCTGTCTCCTAGAGATGAACGTACTTTGGTGTGAAAAGTGCAAATCAATCCCAGAACAACAGCAAAGGACCTTGTGAAGATGCTGGAGGAAACAGGTACAAAAGTATCTATATCCACAGTAAAACGAGTCCTATATCGACATAACCTGAAAGACCGCTCAGCAAGGAAGAAACCACTGCTCCAAAACCGCCATAAAAAACCTGACTACGATTCGCAACTTCACATGGGGACAAAGATCTTACTTTTTGGAGAAATGTTCTCTGGGCTGATGAAACAAAAATAGAACTGTTTGGCCATAATGACCATCGTTATATTTGGAGAAAAAAGGGGGTTCTTTGCAAGCCGAAGAACACCATCCCAACCGTGAAGCACGGGGGTGGCAGCATCATGCTGTGGAGGTTCTTTGCTGCAGTAGGGACTGGTGCACTTCACAAAATAGATGGCATCATGAGGAAGGAAAATTATGTGGATATATTGAAGCAACATCTCAAGACATCAGTCAGGAAGTTAAAGCTTGGTCGCAAATGGGTCTTCCAAATGGACAATGACCCCAAGCATACTTTCAAAGTTGTGGCAAAATGGCTTAAGGACAACAAAGTCAAGGTATTGGAGTGGCCATCACAAAGCCCTGACCTCAATCCTATAGAAAATGTGTATGCAGAACTGAAAAAGCATGTGCGAGCAAGGAGGCCTACAAACCTGACTCAGTTACACGAGCTCTGTCAGGAGGAATGGGCCAAAATTCACCCAACTTATTGTGGGAAGCTTGTGGAAGGCTACCCGAGACGTTTGACCCAAGTTAAACAATTTAAAGGCAATGCTACCAAATACTAATTGAGTGTATGTAAACTTCTGACCCACTGGGAATGTGATGAAAGAAATACAAGCTGAAATAAATCATTCTCTCTACTATTATTCTGACATTTCACATTCTTAAAATAAAGTGGTGATCCTAACTGACCTTAGACAGGGAATTTGTACTAGGATTAAATGTCGGGAATTGTGAAAAACTGAGTTTAAATGTAATTGGCAAAGGTATATGTTAACTTCCGACTTCAACTGAATATGTATGCGACCAATAACATTTGATTTGATTTTGATTTGATTCCTGATTTACTCAAGTGTTTCCTTTATTTTAACAGTTACCAGTATGCCTACCTTCAGGAAGGCCACAATTTTCATGAAGGCCACAATTTGGGCTGCATGCGAGCCAAATATAGAACATCTTGTTGAGTTGTGGCCATTGATGTATAATCCATAGAAGGGTTTTGAAACCTCTTACCCTGGCAATTTGACTGTTAAACTCATGGGTACACTAGCAATAGCTGCCAGTCCTGATTTAAATGTGAACTGCCATTTATGGATTATATTTCTCTGGTTGGTTGCAGCTGTCATTTTGCCTTTTGCAAATTTCAAAATACAATCAAAGGGAAAATGGACAGTTTGTAAAGGAAATGCCTACAGCTGAAAAGAGTAGACAAATCTGTCAGTACAACCAATAGAACGAATGTGTTTCTCAACAAGTGCCAATTTAGAGTGAACAGTAGCACTGTTTTTCAAAGTACAGTAGCTTATCTTGAGATTGGTTATTGCCACGAGGAGCGCGTCGGCAATCACCGGTGAGTAGTCTATGGCTTCATCTTCATTATTGGGTTGGTCAGTGTGCCAGTGGAACGTTTATTTAGTGTATATATATACAGTGCATTCGGAAAGTATTCAGACCCCTTGACTTTTTCCACATTTTCTTACGTTACAGCCTAAATCGAAAATTGATTAAATAGTTTTTTTCCCCCTCATCAATCTACATACAATACCCCATAATAACAAAGCAAAAACAGGTTTCGGAAATATCACATTTACATAAGTATTCAGACCCTTTACTCTGTACTTTGTTGAAGCACCTTTGGCAGCGATTACAGCCTCGAGTCTTCTTGGGTATGACGCTACAAGCTTGGCACACCTGTATTTGGGGAGCTTCTCCCATTCTTCTCTGCAGATCCTCTCAAGTGCTGTCAGGTTGGATGGGGAGCGTCACTGCACAGCTATTTTCAGGTCTCTCCAGAGATGTTCAATCGGGTTCAAGTCCGTGCTCTGGCTGGGCCACTCAAGGACATTCAGAGACTTGTCCCGAAGCCACTCCTGTGTAGTCTTGTCTGTGTGCTTAGGGTTGTTGTCCTGTTGGAAGGTGAACCTTCACCCCAGTCTGAGGTCCTGAGCACTCTGGAGAAGGTTTTCATGAAGGATCTCTCTGTACTTTGCACCATTCATCTTTTCCTCGATCCTGACTAGTCATCCAGTCCCTGCGCTGAAAAATATCCCCACAGCATGATGCTGCCACCACCATGCTTCACTATAGGGATGGTGTCAGGTTTACTCCAGACATGACGCTTGGCATTCAGGCCAAAGAGTTCAATCCTGTTTTCATCAGACTAGAGAATCTTGTTTCTCATGGTCTGAGAGTCCTTAAGGTGCCTTTTGGCAAACTCCTAGCGGGCTGTCATGTGCCTTTTACTGAGGAGTGGCTTCTGTCCGGCCACTCTACCATAAAGGCCTGATTGGTGGAGTGCTGCAGAGATGCTTGTTTTTATGGAAGGTTCTCCCATCTCCACAGAGGAACTCTGGAGCTATGTCAGAGTGACCATCGGGTTCTTGGTCACCTCCCTGACCTGGGCCCTTCTCCCCCGATTGCTCAGTTTTGGCGGGTGGCCAGTTCTAGGAAATTTTTTGGACAAATGTGGAAAAAGGGAAGGGGTCTGAGTACTTTCCGAATGCTTTAAAATGTTTACCTGATAATAAGACAAGACGTTACATTTTTTTGCTAACATATGATGGCTGTCCCTGGGTCTCCGGTTTGCCTAGGCAGGGGTCCCTGGGCAAGAAATGGTTGAAGAACCCTGTTCTAGAGAGACCCTTATGGAGTGGCTGTATCTTTATCATCTATGAAGTGTATATTGTATGTACATTCATGTAGAGAGGAGGAAAGCTGCATATGTAATGGGTCTAAAACACCTGATTCTTCCTCAGACAATGCAGAAGAAAAAAGCCCTACATCAGTTTAGACACGAGTGGATGCTCAATGTCTGAGGCCCGCTGCTTTCCTTCTTTTCAGAGTGAGGGGCACTTTTCCTTTTTTTCAAGACTGTGTATCTATGAAGGAGCTGTACAGCTTTCAAAACCCAGCATGAGTGCATTTGATATTCATAGAACGAAAGTGGAGAAAGTGAAACAACAGCAGGGACAATGCTTTACTCGTGATATTACACTGTAATTATGATATGGATGCAGTCATAGAGAAATCACGATACACACTTGTCAGGCAATAATCGTGGACATTACTTGGGTGGAGGCACTTCAAAGCCCACTGCCTATGTGCCTGCTCACCATTTGGCATAATGTAGGATCAGACACACAGTGATGCATCTCTCATTTCTGTTTGAAAAAAAGAGACTCTGTCTATAAGCAGCCTCATACTGGGTATTGACTGAAATATTTTGATTTGTTTGTTTACTATCAATATTAACTGATCAGAGATGTTCAGAGAAACTATCAGAATTAGCAATCCATCACCCTCTCAATATGCAGACAGAGAAAGAGGGGAGGTTGGGTGGTGGACACAGAGACCTTCATGCCGACAGAGCAGTATGCCGGCAGATCTACTCTGCCTCTTTTATCAAAGACAAGTAGTATTGATTTACTTTGAGACTGAAAAAGTATTGGTCTTAAGAGCTGACATTTAATAATCTCCACCTAATCCATGTTTTGCTGGGAGCTACTTGAGATCTTGACGAGTCCTCTATAGTTTCTCTATTCTCCTCCATGTACACTGTGTATGGATGATTACAGTGGCATACATACACCTCTCAGCGGGTTAAAATAGTGGGAGCCAACAGTAAATGGTGCTTTATTTCATCTAGCTACATAATAAATGCTGTTACCAGCACTTAGTTTTAGAACTTGACAACATATAGTGAAATACACACATCCTAATGTGTTCACCTAGGTATCCTGGCCTACTGTAAGGTTTCACGGCACGGATTGTGAATTCAGGCCCTGCGCCTGTCCATTAGCAAGGTGCAGCCTTCTCGCTGCCGCCCTCTGTGCCCAGTGTCTCAGTGGAGGCGCACTGAAACACAACACACCAAATGAGATGTGACTTGCACCGTGATACTGTTCTATTTATACTGGACGACATTGAGCGAGATGCAAAAACGCTCACCTGCTGCTTGATTAGGTTTGGTGTCTATCCAGCCCGTGGAGGACTGCACAATTTTCACCCACAGATTCAAGGGTAGGAGTCATGCACCCCTCCCCCAAAATGGAACCAAAACAATAGTTCATTATCTAGTGTGAAATTCCATCTCTCATATGTGAGGTGGGAGCGTAGCAAAAAACATGTTAGAATCTGTGTTTGAGTGTGTGTCTTGGCTTTTATTTTCACTGCAGGCTTGCTCCCCAGGGTTTGAGCAGGGGCCCCCTTGAGCAGGGGCAGCCAGTCTCCATCACTCAGCCCTTGTTGAGGCTGTTTTTGTTCTCATTCAATTGATGCAGGTTAAGAAAAAAACACAGAAAGCGTGACTTTTTAAGAGAATGGCTGCAGCAGGATTAATGATCAGAGCAGCAAAGTTGGCTTTTGCTTGCATCAGGTAATCAATGACATTCAGCCAGGCAGATGGGAGGCCAGTATAGAGGCTCAGTGATAGCACGCAGAGCAGTAGCAGTGACTAACCTCCCTTCATTTCTCACTAAGACAGAGGGCCTGGGCTAACCAAACAGACAAGGTGAAACACTGCTGATACCAGAGTTGAATCACGGGGGCTTTACACAATCTAATTATTATATTATATTCATTTCTGGTCCTTATTGTGGAATATAAAAAATATTGTATTGTCATATTGTTTATGATGAAGAAGATCAACCCTTAACTACTTATATTTTGGTATGATATGATAAGATATATGATATGATACGATATGATCTGACTGTATAAAGCAGCTAAAAATGGTAATATATGACAACAAACAGACGTCTTCACATATACATTGTTGTAACACTGCCTGCATTATTTGTGGGAAATTATTGCTCGGTATCTCAATGTGGAGCTTCTGGTACATGTAATTGGATTATAAAAAGTTAGAGTCAATTCAAATATTTCAATCATAGAAAGTTTATAGAATTTCAAACACACTGGGCTTTGATTGACGTGACGGTTTGTTCAGCTTTTAATTGCATTTTCATAGATCTCCTATCATGTTGACTAGATTTAGTGTTTATTGCTGGTTCCTTTCTTAGCTTTTCTTTGTTCTGGAAAAGTGCCTGCTTTCATTTTCCCATTGCAGTCAAATCTAAATTTAAATGAATACAAATAAATGTTACAGCTGCAAGGTGTTTTTCATGTTTGTTAGGCATCAAAACTATGAAATAACACATATGGAATCATGTAGTAACCTAAAAACAAATCAATATATTATATCTAATATAATATAATTATATATATTATATTATATCAAAAGATATATTTGAGATTTGAGATTCTTCAAATCGCCACCCTTTGCCTTGATGACAGCTTTGCACACTCTTGGCATTCTCTCAACCAGCTTCATGAGGTAGTCACCTGGAATGCATTTCCATTAACAGGTGTGCCTTGTTAAAAGTTAATTTGTGGAATTTATTTCCTTCTTAAAGCGTTTGAGCCAGTCAGTTGTGTTGTGACAAGGTATGGGGGGTATACAGAAGATAGCCCTATTTGGTAAAATACCAAGTCCATATTATGACAAGAACAGCTCAAATAAGCAAAAAGAAATGACAGTCCATCATTATTTTAAGACATGAAGGTCAGTCAATACAGAACATTTCAAGAACTTTGAAAGTTTCTTCAAGTGCAGTCGCAAAAACCATCAAGCACTATGATGAAACTGGCTCTCATGAGGACCGCCACAGGAATGGAAGACCAAGAGTTACCTCTGCTGCAGAGGATAAGTTCATTAGTTACCAGCCACAGAAATTGCAGCCCAAATAAATGCTTCACAGAGTTCAAGTAACAGACACATCTCAACATCAACTGTTCAGAGAAGACTGTGAGAATCAGGCCTTCATGGTCGAATTGCTGCAAAGAAACCACTACTAAAGGACACCAATAATAAGAAGTGACTTGCTTGGACCAAGAAACATGAGCAATGGACATTAGACCGGTGGAAATGTGTCCTTTGGTCTGGAGTCCAAATTAGAGTTTTTCGGTTCCAACCGCTGTGTCTTTGTGAGACGCGGTGTGGGTGAACGGATGATCTCCGCATGTGTATTTTCCACCGAAAAGCATGGAGGAGGAGCTGTTATGGTGTGGGGGTGCTTTGCTGGTGACACTGTCTGTGATTTATTTAGAATTCAAGGCACACTTACGATACAGCATCCCATCTGGTTTGGGCTTAGTGGGACCAACATTTGTTTTTCAACAGGACAATGATCCAACACACCTCCAGGCTGTGTAAGGGCTATTTTACCAAGAATGAGAGTGATGGAGTGCTGCATCAGATGACCTGGCTTCCACAATTTCCTGACCTCAACGAAATTGAGATGGTTTGGGATGAGTCGGACTGCAGAGTTAAGGAAAAGCAGCCAACAAGTGCTCAGCATATGTGGGAACTCCTTCAAGACTGTTGGAAAAGCATTCCAGGTGAAGCTGGTTGAGAGAATGCCAAGAATGTGCAAAGCTGGCATCAAGGCATAGGGTGGCTGTTTGAAGAATCTCAAACATAAAATATATTTTGATTTGTTTAACACCGTTTTGTTTCCATATGTGTTATTTCATAGTTTTGATGTCTTCACTATTATTCTTCAATGTAGAAAATAGTAAAAATAAAGAAAAACCCTTGAATGAGTAGTTGTTCTAAAACTTTGACTGGTGGTGTATGTGTATTAGTCCTAAAAATGTCCAATGTAGGCCTGGAATTACATTAATATTTTCTCCTGGCACTTATATGAGGTCATCTGAACTATTAGTTTTCACACCAGTTAAACCTGGAGTTCCATCCAGGAGTTTCTGTATGCGAAGGCAGCTCACGTTACCGTGATGAAGCGCCCATTAATTTGAACATGCTGACCTTACAAAGGAAAACTGTCTCAAACTTAGTCAAATCTCAGAAGTATCATATGATCAATCGAGCTGACTCAAGTGTTTTACCAGTGTGATTCTCAGTCAAGGGTGTCAGTGCATGATAATACCGGCATCTATCATGGTGATGAGACTAAGTATTGGCTCCCTGTGACAGACGCTGAGGAATGGGACTCCTCTAAGACAGACTTCACAGACTCACTAGATCAGCAACCTGGCACTCTCACAAGAGGCCACAATCCCTCCAAAATCCATTGAAGAACTGGAATGTATAGCCAGACCTCATTAACACTTTATTTTTTATTTTCATGCATTACTTTATTTTGCAGATTTCAACTGAGAACGATAAATCATATTTTTACTCTATGACTGACATTGATAAGAAATCGACACTGTTCATAACTTTGTCTCTTGTTTTGTATTAGATGATATGGTGATGACATAATGAAATAACTGGAACAGAGGATAGAAACCTCTCACAATGCAGGATTGGTAGTGCTGTCACTACCTTCAGTAGTTTCAGGTTACAATCAGAACTCAATTAAACTGTTCCTTATTTATTGGCATTCCTTGCCTGTTTCCCCGTAATTAGTAATTTAGAAGGAATTGACATAATGACTAGTTAGACAATACGTGTTTTCTGATATAGATTGTTGTAAGAAAAGCCTAATTGGTGTAGACTGAGAGCAGAATTCTCAGTAAAAAAGCAATGAAACAACTTAATGCTTGACATCCTTCTGGTATGTAGTATGTCTCAGCAGAGAACAGCTACTCCACACAGGCTACCACATCTGGCAATTTGAGACACAAATAGAACTAACCATATGATTCACCATGGGTATATTGTCTGTTATCTTGTCACTTCAGTTCTGAATTATATCACCCTTGAAATTGTGTCAAACCACACGTACTTGTAACTTTTAATAGTTAGCGAAGAAAAGGTTGAATATTCTACTCTTAATCTTAATAGATTTCATTTCTTTTTGATTAAATGACATGTTTCACTGAATCTTAATTGCTTTTTGTGAACCTACTTGCTCCGATTTGCAATTTGACTGGAAAATTGAAAATAGTATTGTATTATATAAATAACAGAGTCAGAAAGACCAACAAGCGTTTTTCATTTAGCCTACTTTCAAAATGTTGTATATGCATACCAGTGTCAAAAAGAGTCAAGGATAAATGATGCATTGAAGGTGGAAATGTTGAATGTATGTTAACCAAAGATGTGTATACCATTTCACCAATTCAATGCTGATAACAGATTAATACCTCTTTAATACCTCTACCATGGAATCAATGTCTATTTACACTTACATTGCGGTTGATAACAACCATTTATACAACCATAATTCCACAATCCCAGTTAAAGGTAAAAGGTCATATAATAATTTCAGTCATCAGGTGCTGTGAGATTATTGCTTAAATTCTGCAATCAGTGCTAATTTATCAAACTAAGTTATTTATCATATTTAGTCCACTCACAGTTTGCATGTATCTTGTCATAATTCATTATTTGTGGGATAAATTGTGGCCGTAATAATAGTGATGACAGAAGAGGAACCGTGCCACCAATGAAGACTGATGACAGATTTAAGCATCGGACATGACAGTCGGAACATGGCGGAGATTGGATCCGTAACCTTCTGAGCAGATAATAAATTATCTCTCTCAAATGAAATGATTGATTTGCAGGGGTAGCTGCCGCACCTGGAATGGGTTTTCATACCCTTGTATTTTACTGCGAAGGATGCAAAACCCCTCTTCCTCTCCGAGAGAAAACCAAGCTGCCGGATGAGCAGAGTAAGAAGCCATGGCGTTAGCTCAGCAATCTGAACAGGTCAACAGTCAGACTCCTTCAACCTTCAGAACTGTCATTCACAGTAGGTAACCCTGACTCTCTCTTCCCTCACACTTGCCAACCTGTCCCTCTGCCCTCGTGGCCACACACAGAAGTGTCTGAGGTGAAACTCCAGGGGGGTTGATGGGAAGTTATGGCATGTGACATCAGAGCGCGGTTCACCTTCAGACAAATGGAGTCGGTCAGCTTTCCCCTCAAAGACTGTCTGCTGTTTTTTATTGCTGCTTGAATGCATCTGCCTTTTACCAAACATCTATTGTTTACTTCTGTTGCTTCAGTCTCACCTCTCATGACAAGTGGTCCCAGGAGAGTCTTGGCTTCCTTCCTTTCACAGGTTCTTTCCCAGCGACTAAGCTTTCATTAAACGTGGTGGGCCTCCGTTCTCTCATTACTAACTGAAAGTTTACAGTATTGTAATTAAGCTAGGCAAAGCGCTTTGGAGGACTCCTGGGAATACTGATCTGATTGAATCTCTCTGTATGACACTGTCAGCTCCCATAATCCCATCATGTGTTAAATCTGAAATCTTGGTGGATTATCTCACTGTACACTTAATTTGTGACAGTATATTCATAAGAGATTAGTTTGGACTGCATTATACCATGAATAGATGTCAATGACTGTCTATCTTTTAGCATGAACACAAGAGATTATCATTGTGATCTGTGACACTTCCCAGCACTTCTGATGTGTATTTGTTATCTTTCAGCACATTACCCAAAATGCATTTGTGCATTTACGCCATAACTCAACTTGTTGATTCTATTAGGAGTCTGAAAGAATAGCATAAATTGGCATGTTCCCTTACAGTAGGCCTACAGAAATTTACAAAGTAAATAACATTAATAGGACAAACTTTTCTTAATACTCAGAATTTATAAGCACATAATAACCATCATATTGAATGTGCTTGCTCATGAGTTATGCTGTGCCACATACTCGTCTCCCGAACGATTATCATTATCTGACTGCAGTCTAGTCTAATCCATCACTGTCATGTGCCAGTTACATCATCAATTAGATCAAATAAATCTAAAAATCACAATACTAATGACTAATAAATCAATGATGGACCATAGCAGTGTTTCTCCTTCATCCATTTTCTTGTAATTTACTGTTGATATAGGATGCACCCAATACTAGTTTGGATAAACGGAGGATTTCAATTGTAGCGCTTTGCGTTTTTTGAAATGCACATTAAGTAATTATAATAATCCCTTTGGTCCATTTGCTCAAAAGTATCAATATAAAGTATGTCATATTATGCTAAGGATAATAAGTGATGGTCGGTGGTGTAAAGTACTTAAGTAAAAATACTTTAAAGTACTACTTAAGTCGTTTTTTTGGGTATCTGTATATTACTATTTATATTTTTGACAACTTTTACTTTAACTCCACTACATGCCTAAAGAAAATAATGTACTTTTTACTCCATACATTTACCTGACACCCAAAAGTACTTGTTACATTTTGAATGCTTAGCAGGACAGGAAAATGGTCAAATTCACACACTTATTAAGAGAATATCCCTGGTCATCCCTACTGCCTCTGATCTGGCGGACTCACTAAACACAAATGCTTCATTTGTAAATGATGTCTGAGTGTTGGAGTGTGCCCCTGGCTATCCGTAAATTATAAAAAAACAAGAAAATCGTGCCGTCTGATTTGCTTAATATAAGGAATGTGAAATGATTTATACTTTTACTTTTGATACTTAAGTATATTGTAGCAATAACATTTACTTTTGTTACTTAAGTATATTTAAAACCAAATACTTTTAGACTTTTACTAAAGTGCTATTTTACTGGGTGACTTTCACTTTTACTTGAGTCATTTTCTATTAAGGTATCTTTACTTTTACTCAAGTATGACAATTGGGTACTTTTTCCACCACTTGTGATAGCCTTAAAGGGAGCTCTAGAACATTGTAGCTGTACATCATTAAGTCCCCTGAGGCCAGTTAACAGAATGTCATTGAACCTAAAGATGTGTATTGATTGCAACTAAGCCCTTGGACAAACAAGCCTTTCATGTCCAAATTGCAATTGATGGTAAGGAATCAGACAAACCAAAAGCGACGATAATCTTCCTCGTATCAATTTTCTGAAACTCAACAAAGTCACAATCTAAATTGGCTGCATCTGCTTGATCTGATAAACACTATGTGAACAACACACCCAAACACACACACACACACACACCACACTGTAGACTCCTGAAGAAAATCTGAATGCACTGACTCTGTGTCCCAGAAGAAAGGAGAAGCTTTTATCAGCTGCAGTTGTTGGTGACAATTAGTGTCAGTAGTATGATATGTCCGGGATCAGGGGAGGAGGTTGGAGGTGAGTGGTCCCGATCCGGAGACAGTGGTCTGTTCAGTGGCTGAGAGCTGTGGACCACAGCCAAACCTTCCATTAGAGAGACGCGCAAGGTCACTCCACTGGGCTCTCTCAGTGCCAAGCTGCCCTGGCTCAGGCCTCTGCTAGAGAGATGTGGGCTATGCTCCAGCCCATCTGGGACAGGCTCCATGGACAGTGATAGAGGTCACTGGACAGACCTAACCTAGCCATTGTCCAAAGTCTGGAGGTCGCCTGGGAGAAAGTAATACAAATAATACCAATATTCCCTGTCTATGCAGGAAGGGTCCAGCTGTGCAATAAGGTGGCCATGGAGGTCATAGAAGCCATTGGAAATACAGCTCTTGGCTCTTGGCCTCTCACTAGTGCTTCTCTTATGTATTTATTGAAAGAAGAGCCCCCTGTATGACCTTATCCAGACCAGACCTATATGCCATGCATGCTTTCTGCCAAAAGCTCCATAATTGAGTCTGGAATAATTCCATAAGGATAGCTGATAGAGGTCAAAGACCAAGTTCACTGCCACCTGGGCCCCTTATTAATGAGGAGATCACAGCCTTTGGACATGTGTATAAGGGACAGCCCTTTCTATTTAAAGAGAGGAATAGCTGGCTGTACATTAGTTTGGATTCAGACTACCCTACAATATATTAAGCTTGGGTTCACACATTTATGATATAATACTGGTTGGCATTGCCTGTTTCAGTAGATTGACTCTTCAACACTGAAAACAAGTCTATTTTAGAGAAAGTGAAAGCGTCTTCACGGAGTATGCGTGATGTTCACTGTATTCATTGTAGCTCACAGTTCCAAGAAATCTAGCTTTCCAGCCTTTGACTGTAATATGATAGGGTTCACCTGCATAACTACGGCGGTGAATTATTAAGCTCTTCACTGTCGATGAGTGAGTCTCATTATGGTTCCCTCAGTACTGCAGAAAGATAAGCATGGATGATTATTCTAGAATTTCCCTGGCTTCGGATATGCCATGGAATGGGGAATTCACTTGTACGACCTGAGACAGATAAGATGGAGAACGTGTATTTCGATGTTCTTTCAGGCTCTGGGAACGGATGCAGAAGAAAAGGTAAGCAGTGTGATTCAACATTTCACTCTATGCAGACAGTACAGGCTATATAGTGATAACTTTTTCAAAGTGAACAAAGGCATCAGAAGGCTGAGGAGACCCAGGGATTATTTAAATACTAGGTGTATTAGAAGCCCTGGCATGCCTTCTATCCCTTAAGTCATCAACAAAACCTGCTCTACTTCTTCACTCTATCTGAGCAGTATGTATACTACTGACAATAAGGAGAGAAAAAGATGAAGAGCACACTCACTCAACCAGGCTTAAACAGTATTACTGCATGTTATACAAGAAAATCATGGAGGGAAAGGCACCATTCGAAGATAGTTCTGCCATTCCAAAGTCGATGTAAAAAAGAGTGACCAGTTGTAGGGTCAATTCCATCTCATCAGATTGCTACACTAATCGATTTGATGATACCATTTGTTTCAATATGCCAATCTCCAATCAGTGACTGAGCAGACCCTCAAGTGTGTGAACCAAATACAAAATAATGTCATATTTTTTGTCTTTGAATATTTTAAGGTCCACAAAATAACATTTTTGATAGATGTTCCTTCTTTACTTAGAAATGTGAACATAAAAGTGTTAAATCTGAAAGACAAATTGCTTGTTTTTTATAAGTTGTTGACTCATTATTATTGAAAAAACGTTAATGAACATCGATAATGGATGTTGCTAAAATAATTATATTGCATGATAAATCATTCCATTATTTGATTGATTAGGATCATTAACATAATTGATTACCATGATAATAAAAACGTAAATCCATCAGTGAATAGTTGTACATATACACGACGGGTAGAGATTCATCTGACGTGTTCTCCTCTGTCACAGGAAATTTGCAACCAACAGGGGGATGTTTTTATTCTGACCTCCTCCAGCTAATTGAACGATCGTCCTTGATCGGGTATGCATTGGAAATGGATGCATAAAGTGTATTAAAAAAATAATCATGCTAAGTCCTGAAGGTTAATTTACTCTTAATTCTTAATAAGTGTGTATTTGTGGGGACTTCATTATGGGGCATGCTAGTTGCAGCCGCTGACCAGATAAACCTTGTGGAGGAGATACGTTTCCTTTCACAACCTCCATCTATCCTCATACCAACACAATCGTCATTGGGTCTCTGACGCACGTCCTCGCCAAACATCTGGGATGTATGCTACCACTGTGGTTATTGTTTGGATTTATAGCCTTACACTTAATGATATATTTAATAGAGAATTCAGTTCTAGATGGACACGTAAATGTTTGCTATTTCTGTATACTCATGTTTCTGCATAAGTGTAAAATTCCCTTGACATAGATTGCCTTGATTAATCAGGGTTGTGTCTTTATAACCGCCGGTGTGCAGTATAATACAGGAATGAATGATAGCGGTTTTAACAACTGCTGAGTCTAGAGCTACGCAGTGGGTCTGTCTGTCTTTCCCACACTTACGGGGACAGTTACAGCAAGGTTTTGCATTTTAAAACAATTGATTAATCCATTGATTAACCATTTATCAGTCAGCAATGCAGTTTGGTTCTCTTGCAACATGCATACCAACCACCTGGATTCCCCATGATAGTGAGAAATGAACACCATTTCATCCACAAGCTAATAGCAGTGGAATATTGGCATTGAGGCTTTGCTGCAGGGTAACAAAAACAACACCTTTTTCCACCATTAGGAAAGGTGCTGATGCTTCAAAGTGTCAAAGTGAGTTTCTGTTGATGTAGCTTAAGGTTACAGTTTGGTCCCAGGGGAGGTCAGGGTCAGATTATTGAAATAACGCGTTTATTCAGAATGGGAAGTTATAGCCACAAAATGTCCATATTCATTTCTGTGCCCAGAAATCTGCCTTGCATTTAGAGTGAAAATGATGTGCATTCTGCAGGAACAGAGATATAATTGATCCAGGCTCTGCAGGAGACATAGAGAAATGGGACTGATGTCCCACAGAGAAAATTCCTCCTCCTATGGGGTTTCAACCCCAGACTAAATACACCCCTCCCCCCATTCCTCCTCCATCACCATACAGTGAGGGAAAAAAGTATTTGATCCCCTGCTGATTTTGTACGTTTGCCCACTGACAAAGACATGATCAGTCTATAATTTTAATGGTAGGTTTATTTGAACAGTGAGAGACAGAATAACAACAAAAAAGTCCAGAAAAACGCATGTCAAAAATGTTATTAATTGATTTGCATTTTAATGAGGGAAATAAGTATTTGACCACTCTGCAAAACATGATTTAGTACTTGGTGGCAAAACCCTTGTTGGCAATCACAGAGGTCAGACGTTTCTTGTAGTTGGCCACCAGGTTTGCACACATCTCAGGAGGGATTTTGTTCTACTCCTCTTTGCAGATCGTCTCCAAGTCATTAAGTTTTCGAGGCTGACGTTTGGCAACTCGAACCTTCAGCTCCCTCCACAGATTTTCTATGGGATTAAGGTCTGGAGACTGGCTAGGCCACTCCAAGACCTTAATGTGCCTCCTCTTGAGCCACTCCTTTGTTGCCTTGGCCATGTGTTTTGGGTTATTGTCATGCTGGAATACCCATCCACGACCCATTTTCAATGCCCTGGCTGAGGGAAGGAGGTTCTCACCCAAGATTTGACGGTACATGGCCCGTCCATCGTCCCTTTGATGCGGTGAAATTATCCTGTCCCCTTAGCAGAAAAACACCCCCAAAGCATAATGTTTCCACCTCCATGTTTGACGGTGGGGATGGTGTTCTTGTGGTCATAGGCAGCATTCCTCCTCCTCCAAACATGGTGAGTTGAGTTGATGCCAAAGAGCTCGATTTTGGTCTCTTTCACCCAGTTCTCCTCTGAATCATTCAGATGTTCATTGGCAAACTTCAGACGGCCCTGAATATGTGCTTTCTTGAGCAGGGGGACCTTGTGGGCGCTGCAGGATTTCAGTCCTTCACGGCGTAGTGTGTTACCATTTGTTTTCTTGGTGACTATGGTCCCAGCTGCCTTGAGATCATTGACAAGATCCTCCCGTGTAGTTCTGGGCTGATTCCTCAACGTTCTCATGATCATTGCAACTCCACGAGGTGAGATCTTGCATGGAGCCCCAGGCCGAGGGAGATTGACAGTTATTTTGTGTTTCTTCCATTTGCGAATAATCGCACCAACTGTTGTCACTTTCTCACCAATCTGCTTGGCGATGGTCTTGTAGCCCATTCCAGCCTTGTGTAGGTCTACAATCTTGTCCCTGACATCCTTGGAGAGCTCTTTGGTCTTGACCAAGGTGGAGAGTTTGGAATCTGATTTATTGATTGCTTCTGTGGACAGGTGTCTTTTATACAGGTCACAAACTGAGATTAGGAGCACTCCCTTTAAGAGTGTGCTCCTAATCTCAGCTCGTTACATGTATAAAAGACACCTGGTAGCCAGAAATCTTTCTGATTGAGAGGGGGTCAAATACTTATTTCCCTCATTAAAATGCAAATCAATTTGTAACATTTTTGACATAAGTTTTTCTGGATTTTTTGTTTGTTATTCTGTCTCTCACTGTTCAAATAAACCTACCATTAAAATTATAGACTGATCATTTCTTTGTCAGTGGGCAAACGTACAAAATCAGCAGGGGATCAAATATTTTTTTCCCTCACTGTATATCATCTTTATTTTGCTCCAAACGCTTTGGAAATGCTATAGCTCTGCAGTGTACATAGTCTGAAATCCTTGGAAGGACTTCACCCAGTATCCTCGTGGGTTCTACTATAGGAACAGTAATGCGTTTCAGTGTTGCCTCACCTTTCATTTTATCATGTTCAATATTATCACTGAACCCTTTGAACCATCTAATGCTGCGATGTGTCATCTACCAAGGGTTAATAACTCTGCCCACTTATGTAACCCTTACGAGTATTTTATAAAGTTGGGATATGTTAGCCAAAACCTAAAAATACTATTTGATGAGTGCTCAAGTTAGATGACATGGACAGTGATAAATAATGAAGGTGGCGTTTTGCTCTTGGGAGAAGTCTGTCATGTGAGCTGAGCTCTGAGCACTGTTACAGAACGGAAGCAGACACTTACACCAAGTGACTTGCTCCCACTACACAGGTACCATTGTAACTATTAATATGCATATGGGAAATGATTAAATGCTGCATAGATCAAATGTGACATGCTATAATAAATGAAAATTTTAACCACATATATTCCACATATATTAATCATTTAATGCTATCTTAATGACACATTTATCAGATGGGTGCAAAAAATCAAAGCGGTAATGAAATATCAAGCCGGTGGACCAACATTGCATAACTAAGTCATAGATTAAGGCAATCACTAAAACTTTACAGAGACAGTAAACAGTGTAGTGTAGTGTGGTGTGCAAGGAATTCCTTTGTGTTGTCTTAGGAATTCCGCCTTCACTGTGTTGCTCTCCACATCACCCATTCTGTCACACCTCTGTGAAGCAGAGGATCTGTTGTGATAACATCCTGTAGGTCTGATATCTGATTGTAAGTTATCTCAAAAGTAATCCTATTGATCAACAACTCAGATTTTGAATCTGAACATGGTCAAATGGTTATAAAAGGGTCTTAGCTTCATTGTCACTTTCTCTTTGTTCCTGACCTGCGGTGGTGAGCTATGGGCTGTGGCACAAGCCATGGTTTGTTTGTCTCTCTCTCTCTCTCTCTCCCTCTCTGATCATGCCTATAATAATATCTTGTAATACTTGTTAATGCTTTGTTACTTAAGCTTTATGCCTTGTACAATGTTATCATTCATTTTACAATGAAATTAAATATCTGCCTTTGACATAGACAATTCTCAGACCTTTCTTGATAGCCAATTCCTGTAACTCAACTATAGTCTCTTGCAGCAGATAGCCTAGCGGTTAAGAGCATTCGGCCAGTAACTGAAAGGTCACTGGTTTGAATCCCAGAGCTGACTAGGAAAAAAATCTGTTGATGTGCCCTTGAGCAATACACTTAATCCTAATTGCAAAGGTAAACCACTCTGGATAAGCAGTGGTGGAATAAGTACCCAATTGTCATACTTGAGTAAAAGTAAAGATTTCTTTATATTAAGCATAGCATATATTTACGGATAGCCGGGGGCACATTCCAACACTCAGACATAATTTCAAACAAAGCATTTGTGTTTAGTGAGTCTGCCAGATCAGAGGCAGTAGGGATCACCGGGGTTGTTCTCTTGATAAGTGTGTGAATTGGGCCATTTTCCTGTCCTGCTAAGCATTCGAAATGTAACGAGTACTTTTGGGTGTCATGGAAATGTACTTTATTTTCTTTAGGAATGTAGTGGAGTAAAGTAGAAGTTGTCAAACATTTAAATAGTAAAGTACAGGTACCCCAAAAAACTTTACACCACTGTGGATAAGAGCATCTGCTAAATGACGTAAATGTAAAATATTGCTAAATCATCTTTAGGGAGTCAGATATTCAGATTAATAGACTGTGATCCTATTAATTGCGTAGTCTTATTATGTGTCCCATGTGAGGTACAGTATATACAATACCTATATGATCAAAATGATCCCACTACAATAGTTTCAAATTAAGTACAATTTTAAACAATTTGCAGATTGACATTTTATGAAATACATCTTCAATTATCCCTTAAATATTAGTATTTTTCCAAGCATAGGCCTACAGAGAAAAAAACACCCGTGAAAAGTGAAACTGTGCCAAAAAGGCAAAGAAACCCCCAAAAATCAAACTCTGCATCACAACTTACTTATTGCATACATTTTTAAAAGAAGAATAATCGATCAATCTCAAACATCAATATCCGTTTGCATCCCTTTAACTGCACGCGTTTGCCAACTAATGAAATCTGTGCATGGCTCCCCTCTTATCGATTTCAGAGAGCTCTAATTTGCCGCTTGAGATCAGGCAGCTCCAGCTCTCTCTCCTTCTCCTTCTCTCTGTCTTTTTATTTTATTCTCTCTCTCTCTCTCTCTCTCTCTCTCTCTCTCTCTCTCTCTCTCTCTCTCTCTCTCTCTCTCTCTCTCTCTCTCTCTCTCTCTCTCTCTCTCTCTCTCTCTCTCTCTCTCTCTCACACACAAACACACACACACAAACAGAGTAGACTAGTGTTGGGCAGCATATTGAATGGCAGCTGTTACAGTGTGGTTAATACCGTACTTACGGCTACTTAAAATTGTAACAAAGCATATGATCCTGTCTGGAGCTCATTTTCTATTTACATACATAACATACAGTATATCAAATTCTTACTTCACTATCACATTGGCCAGCAGCATACCACCCAGCATCCCACTGCTGGCTTGCCTCTGAAGCTAAGCAGGGTTGGTCCTTGTTAGTCCCTGGTTGGGATAACAGATGCTGCTGGAAGTGGTGTTGGAGGGCCAATAGGAGGCGCTCTTTCCTCTGCTCTAAGGAGATCCCAATACCCCAGGGCAATGATTGGGGACATTGCGCTGTGTAGGGTGCTGTCTTTTGGATGGGACGTTAAACGGGTGTCTTGACTCTCTGTGGTCACTAAAGATCCCATGGCACTTGTTGTGTAGGGGTGTTTCCAATCTGTCCCTCATACCATCATGGCCACCTAATCATCCCCAGCTTCCATTTGGCTAATTTCTCTCCCCTGTAACTATTCCCCAGGTTGTTGCTGTAAATGAGAAGCTATTCTCAGTCAACTTAAAATAATGGTTAAATAAAAACATGGCAATCCCCTTGTATTGTGCAACAAATACCCACCATGACTATCTTTCATACCGAACAATAGAGCATGTTATTGAACCCTCCAGCCTCAACGACAACTCAAGTTTAAACTCTGCACAGTTCAAGTGTCCCTCCTACTGCCTTATTCCTCACCCTTGCATCAATCGGGTATCACCACACTGCTTCACGTCTCACCCTTGCATTAACAACTTCTGTTTCATCTTGGCCTCATTTATCAAAAGCTTTTCGCAAAGAGATCAGGCTGAAAAGGTTTTGGTCAATGGGGCTTGCAGTAATGGGGGAGAGAGAGAGAGAGAGAGAGAGAGAGAGAGAGAGAGAGATCCAACAGCCTAGATCAGAGGGGATTAGACCACAGTGAAATGTTATTAAATATTGCAGCGTAATATCCCACCGTCTTCCTTCATTAAGGTGTCTTTAAAAGCATTATGCAGTGTAGTTCTAAATCCTTAAAAGGTGGCTCAATGTGAGGTGGAAGCATCACTAACTGCCAGCTGTTTGGCATTCAAGGAAGGAAAAGCTCATCCTGCTGGGTCTTGTGTAGGTGGTTTCCAAATTAAAAGGTGGCTCAATGCAAGGTGGAAGCATCACTAACTGCCAGCTGTTTGGCATTCAAGGAAGGAAAATCTCCTCCTGCTGGGTCTTGTGTAGGTGGTTTCCAAATAAGACATAACACTGTAAAATGTAAATTGGACTATGTCAAGTATGATATTTCTATAATGCATCATCTATTGCAATCTTTAACATTATTTCTGATCTTGTATCCCCTCTATATTTGTTCCCTACGCTTTGATGTACAGTATGTGGTAGGATATGAACTCAGCAAAAAAAGAAACGTCCTCTCACTGTCAACTGCGTTTATTTTCAGCAAACCTAACATGTGTAAATATTTGTCTGAAAATAACAATATTCAACAGCTGAGACATAAACTGAACAAGTTCCACAGACATGTGACTAACAGAAATTGAATAATATGTCCCTGAACAAAGGGGGGGTCAAAATCAAAAGTAACAGTCAGTGGTGGGTTTGTGCCCGTAGGCAACGTTGTTGCACGGGATGTCTGGTGAGGACCTGCCTTACAACAGGCCTACAAGCCCTCAATCCAGCCTCTCTCAGCCTACTACGAGCAGTGTTAACACTGATGGAGGGATTGTGCGTTCCTGGTGTAACTTGGGCAGTTGTTGTTGCCATCATGTACCTGTCCCGCAGGTGTGATGTTCGGATGTACCGATCCTGTGCAGGTGTTGTTACACATGGTCTGCCACTGCAAGGATGATCAGCTGTCCGTCCTGTCTCCCTGTAGCGCTATCTTAGGCGTCTCACAGTATGGACATTGCAATTTATTGCCATGGCCACATCTGCAGTCCTCATGCCTCCTTGCAGCATGCCTAAGGCACGTTCAAGCAGATGGGCAGGGACCCTGGGCGTCTTTCTTTTGGTGTTTTTCAGAGGCAGTAGAAAGGCCTCTTGTGTCCTAGGTTTTCATAACTCTGACCGTAATTGCCCAACGTCTGTAACCTGTTAGTGTCTTAACGACCGTTCTACAGGTGCATGTTAATTAATTGTTTATGGTTCATTGAACAAGCATGGGAAACAGTGTTTAAACCCTTTACAATGAAGATCTGTGAAGTTATTTGGATTTTTACTAATTATCTTTGAAAGATAGGGTCTTTTTTTTTGCTGAGTTTATTTTCAAGAGTATGTTAGTACCGCCGCCTGATTTTATGGCATCTGGAGCCGTGGCCTGTGGGCTTTATGAGAGACTGCCTGGGGGTCGCTCTTGGCCACGCCATGCCATAATTAAAGTATTGGCCTCAGTTAATACATTCAAATAAAGAAAGAGGTGGATTTACAGTCGCTCCATGCTCACCATGCTACCACGTGCTCACCATGCTACTATGTGCTGTCATACTTTCAATGTAAAATGTCATATTAAATGGGTTGTACCATCTCCAAGGCTTTTTATTTAGACTAAAGTGGACATGCCTCTATGTTTTACAATGGATTGGAATGACTGAGAGTAATGGAGTGCAATGGAAGGGGGGTGGGATAGCATTCTCCGAACCTCGGATTGGCAGGAATGTTACATAGAAAATAAAGAGAGTAGTCACATTGTCATTCACAGGTGAGTGATAATTGATAGTGTAGGTGACAACAGCTAGCCCTGTTCCAACAGGATACCCCAAATAGACGTTGGTACAGTTATATGCATGGGCATTCATCTTGTTCATCTGTAAATACCGTAACTGTCTTTACGGCAGTGTTTAAGTACTATAAATGTTTGGGTCAGTGATTCAGACGGTTCTTTTTCATCTCTCTGCATGACATACAGCTCAGGGGAAATAGAACATGGAGAGGACAAGAGGAAAACCAGCACTTGTGAAAAAGGGAGTTGTGAAAAACGGCTAGTTTTTGCCCAATAACATTCCCACCTTGGCTGTTACAACCGTGGGTTAGGCGCTAAGGCTGTCTTAATGATGTGTTAATTCTGAGCCTAGAGCTTTTGTCAGCTATTCTCTATGAATTAGCAGATACAGTGATGATGGGTTTGGGGGGTAGCAGCAGGAAAGAACAGGAGGCCGGAGTGTTGAGATATTAGCAGGCCTGATACTGTTGATCGTGTGGGCATGCTTTTCACATTTAACAGTTTCGTAACTTTTATTTTTTCAGTTTGTGTGAATTGTCGTTACCACCATTCCAGTCTTTGATAAGCAGAAAACAGATGGGTGGTGGGATAGTTGGTTTTAAACTAATAAACTGTCTTGTTTATTGCTCATTTCAAGGGCAATGAAGGGTCATACCTAATATAAATATAACATGTCACTATTAATAGTACTCTCAATGTCAATAATTGCATAAGGCATGATGGGTTAGGCTGGACATGAGTTGTTGAGTGTGGCCAATACTGATAGGCAGAATATGTAAATGCAGCTGGGATAGGTTCTTAGGGTTATTTGTTATTTGTGAGCTGAATTGTAGTGTCCCCACTCTCCTCTCACATTCATATGATCTGTTTGGTAATTCCCTGCCACTCAAGCTCCAATAAGGTTGAGGAGCAGAGAGAGAGAGAGAGAGAGAGAGAGAGAGAGAGAGAGAGAGAGAGAGAGAGAGAGAGAGAGAGAGAGAGAGAGAGAGAGAGAGAAATGGAATCAGTGGAGATGATTGCAAATTGTCTGTCTAATGCAGCTGTCTAGGAAGCCATTACAGGTGACTTGTTATCAATCATGTGACGTGAGACACAGACCTGCCAGGAGAGTTCCTCATCTCACTTCTCTCTCAGTATGAGACTCTGTTTAAGAGCTTCAGGCGATCACATGTGACCTCACCACTTAAAACTCCTCTGTCTCCCATTTTGTTTTTTTTTCTCCTCAATATATTTGTTTCTTCTTTTTTTCTCATCTTCCCTGCAGTGCGGCGCTCTGGTTCCTGCACAGCAGCTGTTGTTTAGTGATAGATCAGTGAAGCAAAAAATGATGCGGGTATAAAAAATAGATCTTGAAGCAGCACTGCCTCCCCATTCTCTCCCCTTTTGTTCTGCATTAGCAGTGAAACCTCTGGGATTCATTTAGCGGTGATCATTTGTTACTGAGGGGCAGGGTGTCTTTCAGGCACTAATGATGAAGTCACCTTTGAAAGGGGTGTAAATGAGAGAGAAATCATTTCCTATCTCTTCTCTGGATAAAAATGGATTAACTTGCGCACAATAGAAAAAATGTCAAAACATGGGAGACAGTATTCAATTTATTTTCCATTCCCATCATGCTGCATTAGTTTTTGTATTGCCGAGCCAACTTGTGTAAGTGTGACAATTATGTGTATTTTGATAAATAATATAGCAGGTAACCACTCAAATTTGAGTGGTGTCACGCTCACACGTTCAAACTGCTATATGCTAGTTGACAATTGCCCCAATGATAAAACAACAAGATAAAACGAAGCTTATAGGTACAGGTATAGCAGTTTCTGTCCCTGCAGTTAAATTATATTGTCATGCGAACCATGTGCCCTCTGAATCTGTATGTACTGTATGATGTTTATCAGGACTGGAAGACACTTAGTATTAAAAGAGCCCATCAAACAAAATGTGCGGCTCAAACTCCCTGTCATTAGTTTGACACATCTTGTGACCCGTGAACTGAAGTCTTGTCATGCGCTGGTCATTTTCTGGGCTCTCTGCACAGGTGTGACGGCTCCTTCAAAGGCTTTCTCTCTAAAAAAAATTGCCCTGCAGATGTGTTCACTGTTTTATGAACACAGCAGGAGGCACTGATTGCTCCCTGTCACATTCTTCACTTGTCAGTCGTCTCTCAGAGTGCTCAAGGACTGACCAAGGAAACTCAGCTTTAGCTACAATGACTACCAATAAGCAAGAGATGATGAAAAAGGAAAAGCTGGCATGCCACTTATCCTTGACCATGAGTTCAGATTTTGAGGACAATTATATGCTGGTGATTGTAGTGAGTCCTGATGTATTCCTAGTGTCATTCCCTTGTGCGACAGTATGCATACATCTCAGACGCATACACAGATGACTAAAAGGAAAAGCAATAATAAAGCAATCTCACCACAAGGAACACCCTATAGTTCAACATGATGAAAGGGCATCAAATGGTTTCAGACCAAGGCAACCACAAACCCTCTTTTTCAAACTGGTTGCTGGGAATCCCAGGGGATAGTTGGAGCATGTTTTTGATTCTTCTGGGATCTCCAGGCATCAGACATGTGGTGTTTGATTGCCTTGCAGCTCCTCGCAGGGGAGAAAATGAGGTTGAGGTGGACCACTATGTATCACAGACCCATTCAGGTTGAAGTGGAACCCTGACCTCCAGCTGATTTCTAATGGATTTCAGGAGTCACCAGCAAACACACAGCTGGTGTCCAAACAAACTCATCAGCACACTCTGGATTTGCCCTCTCTTTCGCCACTTTTTATTTTTGACTGCTACCGCCTTTAACCAAAAGCTCAACAATATTGCTATATATATATATATATATATATATATATATTTCTTTGGAGCCCTTTTAAAGTTTTCTGCAGATGTGTTTTCTGATAATATAAATGCAAATGACAAACACAACTGTACTACTGTGAGGGTCCAGTGCCCATTTCCAGGCAATTGACACAGTGTCACACATGGAAATGGACTTATATAACGTTTATGTTTCTTGTCACACTTCTGGATTTTTCTTTTAAATAGTAGCTGATTAGATACATTTAAATAATCCTTAATAAGCTTAATATTTCTGGATGGCTAAATCATCCATTTACTTGTCTGGAATCATTACAGTGGTGGATATGAAATTTATTTCACTTAGAGTTGTGCTAAAGAGGCAGGATAGGAGTTCTGCCTCTCTGCTTTATGATTAGTGGTCCTCATCAATCACTGTCCCCAGGGGTAGCAAGGCTGTTTCAAAGCTTCACTGGGAAGATGCTTTGGACTTTTCCTTTCCTACTTTTTAAATGTTCCTCTTGTAACTGAGAATGTTTGATTCCACTAGTTGACCTCTTATACAGTAGGTTATATTTCAGGGCATCTCAAATGTATGTTACTTCAATGAATAATTAATTACATTACTTGTTAAAGGACAGCTGCACCCAAATGTCAATGCTGACATCTGGAGAGATTTAAATGCACAGAATGTAGATGATGAATTACTGATGAAAGAAATATCAGACCCCTGCAATATATCGGCAATATCTTTACATGCTTGAACATCAATCAGTCTATGAGGTAAGGAGTTGTACCCCTATACCCTCCACAGCAGTAATGTGTCCCTGGCTGTGTGTCCTTGGGGTTGGCAAGGCCTTGCCTTTTGTCTCATACAAGTCAGAGTGTATTGATTCATTCTGGAGGGGTTTGCTCACCCCTAGAGATTGCTACACTCAGGTGGTATTATCTTGAGTTGGATGTATTCATGGAGTACTGTACTGCGAGAGGACGATGCAGACAGATTGCTGTGAATTACTTTGCTGCTTATCCCAGAAGCAGAGGAGTGCTGTGAGGTACTAGAAATCCCATTATCCTTTGAGGGTATCGAGGAGGCTTCTTCAGCCCAAGCAGTCAGATATGCCATTTCTTATTTTTCTTCAAGCAAGACCCCTAAATTCATTGGACCTGCATTGACGTCAGTTGTAACTGTAATTTAGTCAGCTCCTGAGTGTTGGTTTATCATCTCTTGATTTTGAACCCCGTTTTGACAGAAACTGGGGCCCTCACGTGTTGTTGTTCTTGCATGTTGCGAATGGACGAGTTAAATCAAAAATATATAAATGTATTCTTATTCTGGAAACCTGAATAGCGGTGCCCTAGGTGTTTCAACCCACCTGATATCAACACACTAGCATGGATAGAGCTCTCAAAGTGCAACATCACCATAGAAACAGATGGACTGCTCAAGGTTTTTTTCTCTGAACACATGAAGTGAAACAATGCCAGGTGGAGGGACAAAGACCTATTCTGCAGTACAAAAACTTGCTGAGATGTCTGCATATAGAGAGCTTCAATTACTTCCACACATTCTCTAGCAGAAGTATTCACGAGCCACAAATCCAAGACTTCCAGGCATTTCATGTGCGAGGGCAATTTGTAAAGGTAAATATGTCAGTTGTTCAGGAGTGTTGCAGGAGTGTTTACACAGACATTAGTATATTGCCTCAGCCCATAACGTTATGGTCAAATTATGGCAAGGCATTTTTGGAGATCTTTTTTTGTTGTTGTAGTGTGACAATACACATGAGTCCTTTCCCATCTTGATGTATGGTGTTTGCATTTGTAATTTCAGTGGAAAGAGAAGGTAAAGGCATAAAGGACATTTGGTGGATAATGCAGACGTGCAGCATACACTGGAACCTTGAACAATAAGTGATCTTAAGAGATCAATTCCCATATATTTCAAAGTGCTTTCAATCGTGGTTTATGCAGTCTTAAACCCATATCCCAGGGACCCCCTACTGATCAGGGAAAATAAGGACTCAAGAGCCTACTGTCCGCTTTCCTTTCTCTACGTCAAATGGAAATGGAGATAAAAGCCTGTCAGAATGCACTTCAGCACCACTTCCTCCAGTCAGACAGGGAATATGTCAGTATTGCATTTCTATCTGGTCCTTACAATGTAGCAAGCTGACAACCAGCACCGTTTTTGTCAAATTTTGTATTGGAATTAAAGCATATTTATCTTCATCTTGTATTCTCTTTTTCACACTACCTTTTAGCAGTTGTATTGCAGCTATAATTTAGTGAAATAAAAAATGTTAGTCTACACCGATAACAGGAATGAAAGCTTTTAAAAGTTAGCTCTTGGAGAGGAAACTTGTTATTTTCATTTTCCTACAAAAACCGCACTTCATCCATCCATGTGGTTTCAAAGTCGTGGGCATACCGAGCATTAGATGGACTGGAAGAAAAGCTCTTTACCTCACACCCAGGACCCTTCAGTGGTCTAGAAATAACAAAACGTACTACCTCTCCACAGGGAAATGTGCTGACTTACAAACTGTATTATTCTTGCAATCCACTGTGAGTTATACAGGTAACTGCCCACATTTACTCAAACAACTATACTTGAGTAAATGAGGGATACAAAGTATATTGAAAGCAGGTGCTTCCACACAGGTGTGGTTCCTGAGTTAATTAAGCAATAAACATCCCATCATGCTTAGGGTCATGTATAAAAATGCCCAGTTGCCATTATTTTGGCTAACATGACTAGAAGGAGCATAGTGTGTGTGTGTGTGTATGTGTGTGTGTGTGTGTGTGTGTGAGTGTGTGTGTACTTGTTTTCATACATTATCAGGACCCCACTGTCCTAACATTTCACCCGAATGTACTGAAAAGGTAGGAAAACAATACATTTTTTGAAATTTGTTTAAATGCTATTTTAAATTTAAAGGTTTAGGATTTTGGAGTTAGGATTAGGGCTACGGTCAGGGTTAGGGTTAGGGTTAGGTTTAGGGTTAGGGGTTAGGGAAAATAGGATTTTTAATCATCAACATTTTTACACTCCAAAAAGTCCTGCAATTTCACAAAAACAAAGCTTTGTGTGTGCATGTGTGTGTGTGCATGTGTGTGTGTGTGTGCATGTGTGTGTGTGTGTGTGTGTGTGTGTGTGTGTGTGTGTGTGTATCAGTCACCAGATCTCAACCTAGGACTCCAGGTACACAGGCTGGTGGCAGGGGTTCCTGTGCAGGATGTTGTCAAGGAAGTGAGTTTATGTTTTATATAGGACCTCCCGCCCCCACCTACCTCAACCAATCATGTCATGAAAAATGTATGCACTCACTAACTGTAAGTCGCTCTGGATAAGAGCATCTGCTAAATGACTCAAATGTAATTGAACACTTATGGAAGATTCTAGAGTGACGCCTGAGACAGCGTTTTCCATCCCTATAAACAAAACACCAAATTATAGAATTTCTCATGGAAGAATGGTGTTGCATGCATCCTTCAATAGAGTCCCAGACACTTGTTGAATCTATGCCAAGCACATTGAAGCTGTGCTGGTGGCTCGTGGTGGCCCAACACCATATTGAGACACTTCATGTTTCCTTTATTTTGGCAGTTACCTACAGTTAGGGAAACAAGTATTTGATCCCCTGCTGATTTTGTACGTTTGCCCACTGACAAAGAAATGATCAGTCTATAACTTTAATGTTAGGTTTATTTGAACAGTGAGAGACAGAATAACAACAAAAAAATCCAGAAAAACGCATGTCAAAAATGTTATAAATTGATTTGCATTTTAATGAGGGAACTAAGTATTTGACCCCCTCTCAATCAGAAAGATTTCTGGCTCCCAGGTGTCTTTTATACAGGTAACGAGCTGAGATTAGGAGCACTCCTAATCTCAGCTTGTTACCTGTTTAAAAGACACCTGTCCACAGAAGCAATCAATCAATCAGATTCCAAACTCTCCACCACGGCCAAGACCAAAGAGCTCTCCAAGGATGTCAGGGACAAGATTGTAGACCTACACAAGGCTGGAATGGGCTACAAGACCATCGCCAAGCAGCTTGGTGAGAAGGTGACAACAGTTGGTGCGATTATTCGCAAATGGAAGAAACACAAAAGAACGGTCAATCTCCCTCAGCCTGGGGCTCCATGCAAGATCTCACCTCGTGGAGATGCAATGATCATGAGAATGGTGAGGAATCAGCCCAGAACTACACGGGAGGATCTTGGGACATATTGGAGGCAGCTGAGACCATAGTCACCAAGAAAACAATTGGTAGCACACTACGCCGTGAAGGACTGAAATCATGCAGCGCACACAAGGTCCCCGTGCTCAAGAAAGCACATATACAGGGCCGTCTGAAGTTTGCCAATGAACATCTGAATGATTCAGAGGAGAACTGGGTGAAAGTGTTGTGGTCAGATGAGACCAAAAATGAGCTCTTTGGCATCAACTCAACTCGCCGTGTTTGGAGAAGGAGGAATGCTGCCTATGACCCCAAGAATACCATCCCCACCGTCAAACATGGAGGTGGAAACATTATGCTTTGGGGGTGTTTTTCTGCTAAGGGGACAGGACAACTTCACCGCATCAAAGGGACGATGGACGGGGCCATGTACCGTCAAATCTTGGGTGAGAACCTCCTTCCCTCAGCCAGGGCATTGAAAATGGGTCGTGGATGGGTATTCCAGCATGACAATGACCCAAAACACACGGCCAAGGCAACAAAGGAGTGGCTCAAGAAGAAGCACATTAAGGTCCTGGAGTGGCTTAGCCATCTCCAGACCTTAATCCCATAGAAAATCTGTGGAGGGAGCTGAAGGTTCGAGTTGACAAACATCAGCCTCGAAACCTTAATTACTTGGAGAAGATCTGCAAAGAGGAGTGGGACAAAATCCCTCCTGAGATGTGTGCAAACCTGGTGGCCAACTACAAGAAACATCTGACCTCTGTGATTGCCCAACAAGGGTTTTGCCACCAAGTACTAAGTCATGTTTTGCAGAGGGGTCAAATACTTATTTCCCTCATTAAAATGCAAATACATTTATAACATTTTTGACATGCGTTTTTCTGGATTTTTTTGTTGTTATTCTGTCTCTCACTGTTCAAATAAACCTACCATTAAAATTATAGACTGATCACATCAGAAGTCCCCACAAGAATAGTAAACGAACAAAAATTTGACCAACTGGGGACATTTTCTTGGTCCCCCAAGGTCAAACGCTATTTCTAGTGGGTATAGGGTTAAGGTTAGAATTAGTGTTAGGGTTAGAATTGGGGTTAGGGTTAGGAGCTAGGGTTAGGTTTAGGGTTAGGGTTAAGGTTTTTGGGTTAAGGTTAGGGTTAAGGTTAGGTTTAGGGTAAGGATATGGGTTAGGGTAAGGTTAGGGTAAGGGTACAGATTAGGGTTAGGGTTAGGTTTAGGGTTCGGGGTTAGGGAAAATAGGATTTTTAATTGGACTGAATTGTGTGTCCCCACAAGGTTAGTTGTACAAGACTGTGTATATATGTGTGTGTGTGTGTGTGTGTGTGTGTGTGTGTGTGTGTGTGTGTGTGTGTGTGTGTGTGTGTGTGTGTGTGTGTGTGTGTGTGTGTGTGTGTGTGTGTGTGTGCCTGCGTGTTTGTTATGACTGGAGTGATATAGTATGGCACTGAGGCATTAAGATGATACTTCCTGCCCTTTCACAGTATTCCCGGCATTCTCCCAAGGACGGACAGCGACAGAAAGCAATTGCTATTAGTGCGCATATATAGTGCTAGGGGATAAATATAGGTGGCTTTTAGCAGATGAGTCACAGCGCCATCAATTAAGATTAGGGCAAGTGCTATCACAGTGTCATAAAGAACAAGATGATGGTGCTCCTTCAATGTCAAAGGTAAGATGAACGGTCAGTTTCGAAAATCAAACAAACCGAACAGCTCATATACATAATGCATTGCAGTGATAAACAGCTCTCTCTACTCCACTGTGGCGTGATCTCAATGAGTGACAGAGCTCACATATGATAGCAGAAAATAAATGTAACAAAAATTGTGCCATGACATGAATCGGCATCAGCTATTTAGATTGACCAACTAATCCTCTTCTCAAAAGCAATCAACATAGTCCAAAAACTCCTCTATAGTCTCTAGGGCTGCTAATGTCCCTTTCATCCTGTCCTGTTTTCAGGCTGCTTGGTGAAACAGAATGGCAATAAGCCCTATGCCAGGCCAATGGGACCAGGACAATGTTCAGCCCCACATGTCTCTGGCGGATTCCAAGTAAAGGCCATCACTCTCCTTAATTAGGTCTTCTCTTTTGGGCTGTGACTAAAATCACCTCTGTGGCGCCTTCTTCCGCCAGATCACACCTAATTTTAATTAGGCCCCTCGGAATATTAGCCGGGGTCTTTGTTCCGCTTCCTCTCATTAAGGAACCAGACAAATGAGTCTTTAACTTTATTATACATTTTCTCTCTATTCTCACCCTCCCTCCACCCATTTCCCCAACTAGGGGGAGGGAGAGGGAGGAATCCCCTCAAGTAGGATACCAAATGAGGCTGAGAAGGAGAGAGTGATATACGATCAGCCTTTGTTCTCCTTAACCTAGGGTAATTAGACATGTCAACACTGATCATACCCCTCAACACTGGTACAAAACTCCATCCCCATCTCTCTCTGTCTGCTAGCTAGACCCTCTGGAAGAGTATCGTTGGACACCATGTCACCCGCAAGTGATCTCACATTTCTCTGATATGACAGCGCCAGCATCAGAATGCAGGGAAAAATTGTTTATATGGGCCGAATACTAATTCAGGATCTCCCCTTAGTTTCACGTGAAATTATGTATCTGTGTCAATGAGGGATTTGCCAGAAAATCCTAGGTGCATGTAAATCTCAATTTGGGATCGTTCCTAAAATATTCCATGCTGGATTGTGTGTAGATGTGTAGGTCTATATTCCCACAAATAAATGTGTGAGTTGACATTGCAAGAAATACAGATTCTTATTTTGGAATTCTGCATTTTATCTCTGTGATTGTGTAGAGTACCCCAATGTTCTTGTTTAAGGGGTGTGTGTGTGTTTGTGAGTGTGTGTGTGCGGGCGAGTGTACACGATGTTGGTTTTTGAGTAATAGATGCTGGTGTTCTGCCAGGACTGCACCCTGGTGTTCATGAATTATAAAGCTACGAGCAATTACGGCTTTTACAGAAATTAACCGAAGGAAGCTGCATGTGTATCGTAATTGGGTCAGTGGTTATTTTCTGCAACACACCTGGGCTTACGGTAAGCGTTGGGTGTCAATAATTAATGCCTCCTGTCCTGTAGAGGGTGTACAGTAACTCTGCCCTAACACAGCAGATCTGTCACATTAGCATACCCATGATGATAGTCATAATCTCTATGATAACGGTTGAGTGCCACTTAGCCTCCTTTCCTTATATGTTTCAGCCTGGATCTGGGGGTCAAAACAGGATGGAATGCATCCCTCTTAATCTCTTTATTTATTCATTTTCAATCATGGGCCTGAACAGTGGGGGAACGTCCCTGGCATTTTCATTACAGCCTATTTTTGCAGGGAATTCTTACTGAGGGAATTTCAAATAATGTAAATGTAATCTTATAATATGGATTTGCAAAGTGCCAAAGGCACCAGAACAACATTGAGGGCTACATTTTCTGTCTGCTAAGAAACATAATATTTGCCAAAAAAAAGACTGTATTACTCACAATATTTGCAGCTGAATATACTTCAAGATCTCTATGTTTATGTTGTCCATGAGATGGCAGAAATACTTAAAGGGATAGTTCACACCAAATTACAAAATTACATATTGGTTTCCTTACCCGGTAAGAATGAAAAGGAGAGAACTTTGCAATGCAGTCAATGGTTGTTTAGCCAATGTGGTCTCAGTGCATTTCATATTATTCTGTATAACAATCCTAGACACTCCATTTAGTATGATATGTTACATTTCGAATGGTATGTATTCATTTGTGGCTGTCCATCAACCATTTTGAATGATATGTCACGAATTACAATTCTTATTATATGTTACGAATATACTAAATGTAAAATATATTACAAAATTACTAAACATACAATATGTTACCAATTTGCAAAACGTAAAATATATTACGATTTGATATGTTACGAATTCAAATCAAATCAAATTGTATTTGTCACATGCGCGGAATACAGCAGGTGTAGACCTTACCGTGAAATGCTTAATTACAAGCCCTTAACCAACAATGCAGTTTTAAGAAAAATAAGAGTTAAGTAAATATTTACTAAATATACAATCGTTTTTTAAAAAGTAACACAATAAAAAAACAATTAAGAGGCTATATACAGGGCGTACCGGTACCGAGAAAATGTGCGGGGGTACAGGTTAGCTGAGGTAATTGAGGTAATATGTACATGTAGGTAGGGGTAAAGTGATTATGCATAGATAATAAACAGCGATGCAAATAGTCCGGGTAGGCATTTCAAATTGTCCGGGTAGGCATTTTATTAATTGTTCAGCAGTCTTATGGCTTGGGGGTAGAAGCTGTTTAGGAGCCTTTTGGACCTAGACTTGGCGCTCCGGTACCGCTTGCTGTGCGGAGCAGAGAGAACAGTCTATGACTTGGGTGGCTGGAGTTTTTGGCAATTCTTTGGGCCTTCCTCTGGCACCACCTAGTATAGAGGACCTGGATGGCAGGAAGCTTGGCCCCAGTGATGTACTGGGCTGTACGCACTATCCTCGGTAGCGCCTTATGGTCTGATGCCGAGCAGTTGCCATACCAGCTGGTGATGCATCCAGTTAGGATGCTCTCAATGGTAGAGCTATATAACTTTTTGAGGATCTGGGGACCCATGCCAAATCTTTTCAGTCACCTGAAGGGGAATAGGCATTGCCGTGCCCTCTTCACGACTGTCTTGGTGTGTTTGGACCATGATAGTTTGTTAGTGATGTGGACACCAAGGAATTTGAAGTCCTCGACCCTCTCCACTACAGCCCCGTCAATTTCAATGGGGGCGTGTTCGGCCCTCCTTTTCCTGTAGTCCACGATCAGCTCCTTTGTCTTGCTCAGGTTGAGGGAGAGGTTGTTGTCCTGGCACCACACTGCCAGGTCTCTGACCTCCTCCTTATAGGCTGTCTGTGATCAGGCCTACCAACATTGTGTCGTCAGCAAACTTAATGATGGTGTTGGAGTCATGCTTGGCCACGCGGTCGTGGATGAACAGAGAGTACAGGAGGGGACTACGCATGCACCCTTGAGGGGCCCCCATGTTGAGGATCAGTGTGGCAGATGTGTTGTTGCCTAACCTTACCACCTGGGGGTAACCCGTCAAGAAGTCCAGGATCCAGTTGAAAAGGAAGGTGTTTAGTCCCAGGGTCCTTAGCTTAGTGATGAGCTTTGTGGGCAATATGGTGTTGAACGCTGAGCTGTAGTCAATGAACAGCATTTTCACATACAGTGGCTTGCGAAAGTATTCACCCCCCTTGGCATTTTTCCTATTTTGTTGCCTTACAACCTGGAATTTAAATGGATTTTTTTGGGTGTTTGTATCATTTGATTAACATAACAGGCCTACCACTTTGACGATGTAACATATTTTTTCTTGTAAAACAAACAAGAATTATGACAAAACAACAGAAAACTTGAGCGTGCATAACTATTCATTCCCCCAAAAGTCAATACTTTGTAGAGCCACCTTTTGCAGCAATTACACCTGCAAGTCTCTTTGGGTATGTCTCTATAAGCTTGGCACATCTAGCCACTGGGATTTTGCCCATTCTTCAAGGAAAAACTGCTCCTTCAAGTTGGATGGGTTCCGCTGGTGTACAGCAATATTTAAGTCATACCACAGATTCTCAATTGGATTGAGGTCTTGGCTTTCCAAGACATTTAAATGTTTCCCCTTAAACCACTCAATTGTTGCTTTAGCAGTCTGCTTAGGGTCATTGTCCTGCTGGAAGGTGAACCTCCGTCCCAGTCTCAAATCTCTGGAAGACTGAAACAGGTTTCCCTCAAGAATTTCCCTGTATTTAGCACCATCCATCATTCCGTCAATTCTGACCAGTTTCCCAGTCCCTGCCGATTAAAAACATCCCCATAGCATGATGCTGCCACCACCATGCTTAACTGTGGGGATGGTGTTCTCGGGGTGATGAGAGGTGTTGGATTTGCACCAGACATAGCGTTTTCCTTGATGGCCAAAAAGCTGAATTTGAGTCTCAACTGACCAGAGTACATTCTTCCATATGTTTGGGGAGTCTCCCACATGCCGTGTTTGCTTATTTTTTTCTTGAAGCAATGGCTTTTTTCTGGCCACTCTTCCGTAAAGCCCAGCTCTGTGGAGTGTACGGCTTAAAGTGGTCCTATGGACAGATACTCCAATCTCTGCTGTGGAGCTTTGCAGCTCCTTCAAGGTTATCTTTGATCTCTTTGTTGCCTCTCTGATTAATGCCCTCCTTGCCTGGTCCATGAGTTTTGGTGGGCGGCCCTCTCTTGCCAGGTTTGTTGCCGTGCCATATTGTTTCAATTTTTTCATAATGGATTTGATGGTGCTCCGTGGGATGTTCAAAGTTTCAGATATTTTTTTTATAACCAAACCCTTATCTGTACTTCTCCACAACTTTGTCCCTGACCTGTTTGGAGAGATCATTGGTCTTCATGGTGCCGCTTGCTTGGTGGTGCCCGTGGGGCCTTTCAGAACAGGTGTATATATACTGAGATCATGTGACAGATCATGTGACACTTAGATTGCACACAGGTGGAGGAGGTGAATACATAGGAGGGGGTGAATACATATGCATGCATCTTAGAAGTTATTAATACATATGCTACCATCTTAGAAGTTATTTTTTTAATTCCACTTCACCAATTTTGACTATTTTGTGTATGTCCATCACATGAAATCCAAATAAAAATCAATTTAAATTGCAGGTTGTAATGTAACAAAATAGGAAAAACGCCAAGGGGGATGAATACTTTTGCAAGGCACTGTAGGTGTTCCTTTTGTCCGGGAAAGGGCAGTGTGCAGTGCAAATGAGATTGCATCGTCTGTGGATCTGTTGGGGCGGTATGCGAATTGGAGTGAGTCTAGGGTTTCTGGGATGATGGTGTTGATGTGAGCCATGACCAGCCTTTCAATGCACTTCATGGCAACAGACGTGGGTGTTACGGGGTGGTAGTAATTTAGGCTGGTTACCTTGGCGTTCCTGGGCACAGGGACTATGGTGGTCTGCTTGAAACATGTAGGTATTACATACTCGGTCAGGGAGATGTTGAAAATGTCAGTGAAGACACATGCCAGTTGGTCCGTGCATGCTCTGAGTACACGTCCTGGTAATCCGTCTGGCCCCGCGGCCTTGTGAATGTTGACCTATTTAAAAGTCTTGCTCACATCGTCTATGGAGAGTGTGATCACACAGTCGTCTGGAACAGCTGGTGCTCTCATGCATGCTTCAGTGTTGCTTGCCTCGAAGCAAGCATAAAAGGCATTTAGCCTGTCTGGTAGGCTCGCATCAATGGGCAGCTTGCGGCTGGGTTTCCTTTTGTAGTCCGTAATAGTTTGAAAGCCTTGCCACATCCAATGAGCGTCAGAGGCTGTGTAGTAGGATTCAATATTAATCTTGTATTCACGCATTGCCTGTTTGATAGTTCGTCGGAGGACATAGTGGGACTTCTTATAAACATCTAGATTAGTGTCCCGCTCCTTGAAAGCGGCAGCTCTAGCCTTCAGCTCGGTGCAGATGTTGTCTGTAATCCATGGCTTCTGGTTGGGATATGAACATATGGTCACAGTGGGGACGACGTCATTGATGCACTTATTGATGAAGCCGGTGACTGAGGTTGTATACTCTTCAATGCCATCGGCTGAATCTCGGAACATATTCCAGTCTGTGCTAGCAAAACGGTCCTGTAGCTTAGCATCCGCGTCATCTGACCACTTCCCTATTGAGCGAGTCACTGGTACTTCCTGATTTAGTTGTTGCTTGTAAGGAGGAATCAGAAGGATATAATTATGGTCAGATTTGCCAAATGGAGGGTGAGGGAGTGCTTTGTACGGGTCTCTGTGTGTGGAGTAAAGGTGGTCTAGAGTTTTTTTTCCTCTGGTTGCACATTTGACATGCTGGTAGAAATGAGGTAAAATCGATTTAAGTTTGCCTGCATTAATGTCCCTGGCCACTAGGAGCGCCACTTCTGGATGAGCATGTTCTTGTTTGCTTATGGCCCTTTTCAGCTTGTTGAGTGCGGTCTTAGTGCAGCATTGGTTTGTGATGGTAAATAGACAGCTACGAAAAATATAGACAAAAACTTTCTTGGCAGATAGTGTGGTCTACAGCTTATCATATGGTACTCCACTTCAGGCGAGCAAAACCTAGAGACTTCCTTAATATTAGACATCGTGCACCAGCTATTATTGACAAATAGACACAGACCACTACCCCTCGTCTTACCGGAGGTAGCTGTTTTGTCTTGCCGATGCACTGAAAACCCAGCCAACTGTATATTCTCCATGTTGTCGTTCAGCCACAACTCGTGAAAAATAAGATATTACCGTTTTTAATGTCCCGTTGGTAGGATAGTCTCGAACGGAGCTCATCCAATTTATTCTCCAATGACAGGGATTTGGGCCTGGTCCGGGAGCAGCTGTATATCTTTCGCGTCAGACTCATTAAAGAAAATATCTTTGTCCAGTTCGAGATGAGTAATCGCTGTTCTGATATCTAGAAGCTATTTTCGGTCATAAGAGATGGTAGCAGAAACATTATATACAAAATAAGTTACAAACAATGCGAAAAAACACGCATAATAGCACAATTAGTTGGGAGCCCGTAAAACGTCAGTCATTCCCTCCGGCGCCATTATCAGGTCTAGCTAGGTAGCTAGGTTGCTATCGTTAGTTAGCTGGCTAACATTAGCTAGGCTAGGGGTTAGGGTTAAGGTTAGGGTTAAGTTTAGGAGTTAGGTTAAAGGGTTAAGTTTAGGGTTAGGGGAAGGGTTAGCTAACATGCTAAATAGTTGCAAAGTAGCTAAATAGTAGTAAGTAGTTGAAAAGTTGCTAATTAGCTAAAATTCTATAGTTGTCCATGATGAGATTCAAACACACAACCTTTGGGTTGCTAGACGTTCGTGTTATACGCTCACACATCCACCCCAACCAACCACTCTACTTTAATTTTTGCCTTAAGTAACCATCTGTCTTATGTAACCATCTCAAACCTAACATATCGTACTATTTTGAATGACCCGGATTTAAATTACTATGTTACGTCTAGTCTATGAGACCAGGCTGGTTTAGAAGACAGAAAATGTAGCCCTGAGAGTCAGAGCACTGGCAGTGATCAGCTTCTAAAAATGATATCTTCAATGGAGTTTGCATATACAGGTAACGGCCAAAACAAAGGAAACACCAACATGAAGTGTCTTAATAGGGCGTTGGGCCACCACGCGCCGCCAGAACAGCTTCAATGTGCTTTGGCATAGATTCAACAATTGTCTAGAACTCTATCGGAGGGATGCAACACCATTCTTCCACGAGAAATTCTATCATTTGGTGTTTTGTTTATATGGGTGGTAATTGCTGTCTCAGGTGCTGCTCCAGAATCTCCCATACGTTTTCAATTAGGTTGAGATCTGGTGACACACACACAAAAACATCCATGTAGGATGAAAGGATATCAGTTTTATAAAAGCTCTTATGGCCATTCTCACTCACACATGAACATATTCCCAGTTACTAATTAATAAATCAAAGCTTTTTGAAAAAAGGGATTTAAATCAGATTTGTTTCAGGGCGATGGATATGTGTAAAAAAAAAAAGTATATTTAGTTGATGGTTTGGTATTTCCTTAGGTTCTGTTTCTGTACAATAGCTTAAATGATTTACCAATTACCGTCACACTTTCTGAATCTTTGCATGGTGAAAACACCAATGTTGCCCAGATGTGTATGGAAATACCAAATTATAAGACAGCAAACTGGGCAATACATTTCAAAGTCTGAATGACTGCTGAGGTCCGATCCAGTCTGTTGACAGCTGCAGTTATTGTTTTTAAGTTACAGTAGATTGATCTCAGTAAAGCCATGCCCTAAAACCACTCATGTGTGATTTAATATACTCAGTGTCTTTGATCTGTCAACCTTCGAGGGCTACAACATTTTACAAAGACCTCAAATGAGAAATTGATCTGACAACCATTCAAGGATAAATCATTTCCACATGTTCATTACATTGAACAATTTACATGCATGAAACTCTGAAGCATCTGTGCAGTGCGGTGGAGCCAGGTTTCTAAAGATCAAAGAGCTCGGTGAGAGTAAATGTTTCTCTATTTACGTCTGTTAAAGTATGGAATCATGTTTCAAACAATCCTCATGTTAACCACATAGTAAAACATAGCTAATATAATTTGGATGACAGAGAGACAAACCAACGAACCAATTATTTTATTTTTTTGTCCAATTCTGCAATCTTGGTGGAACAATTTACAGTCCATTTTTCATTTGATTTGTGTGGTTTAATTACACTGAAGATAAATATGGAAATATCCTGTAAGTGGCTTTAATCTGGTCACATTTTTCAATTTGTGCCATCCTTGAGAATAATACAGAGAGAGGTATGAGTTTTTATGGATAGCTAGTCAATAACATCAGCATGCGCTCCTCTTCTTGGCTGGGATCCAACCTGTTAATACCATTAAAACAATATTGGTAAAAGGCTCTGTGCTGGCAGTGGAGAAAATCTATCAACTCTGTGTGATCAGATTGGATTCCCTGTGTATATGGGAACATGTGTTTCCACACTCCCCTGGAGTAGCTGTCACTTTCCAGACATGATGGTTCTCCCTGGGCGAAGAGCACCCATGGCTGCTTACAAAACATTTATTGTTTTTTAGTGGAAGGCAGTCAGAACCCCCTCCCTCTATCCTCCAACCCCCATTAATCAGTGACAAAGCTTTATTTAAGTGCTTCTAGTTGTGACCTATTCATGACTGACACTGGCATTTAAGAAAAACAATGAAATGTGCACAGTATCGTCAGGGTGGAGTGGAAGAGTGGCGCGTAGCATTTTAGTCTGAGAGTGCCACTAATATTTCCTCCCAGAACATGCTGTCACCCACATGCCATCCCCCATCTCAACGTCATCAGTCGTGGGTGAAATGGTTCATTCATGGTTGATGAGCACAGTGGGTGGTCACATGGTCAAATGAGAGAGACTGATAATGAGAACCAGAGGTCCTATAGCAGAATGCTCCGACAGAGGCTGGCAGAGCAGTGCTGTGATAAAGGTCAGCCATTCACGACTTGGCCTCATGACATTAATATCAGTGCACATCAGTCAATGTGGGTCTCTCATTAACACATCGCTGCCAGGCCTTTATCAAGGGGTCAAGTCCAATGATGTTGTCGCAAACAAAAGCACAATATCACTCACCAGTTGGTAAGAACAGTGATGGAAAGCAAAATTGAAGCATTGGTCAGAGGAGGGAGAGAGAGAGAGAGAGAGAGAGAGAGAGAGAGAGAGAGAGAGAGAGAGAGAGAGAGAGAGAGAGAGAGAGAGAGAGAGAGAGAGATGTACCTAAAGTAAAATACTAGTGTTCTTGTTCATTTTATTAACATTCTTTATAAAAAAGTTACAAGTCAACATTCTCAACTGTTATCATAGTTGAGAATCCTTCCCTGTGAGTGATGAAGCCAACAGGCATTTGTAGGTTTGCGTATCCAACCAATATTCTACTCCCCACGTAAATCCCCTTTTTCTACCCTAAACCAATAATCTCTCCCTTTCCCGCTGGGTTCGCTTCCCCCTCTTTCTCACGGATCAGTACATGCCACATGTTAATATTTGGAAACCTTTTTTGTCATCTAAGACCTATAAGAGCAAGTTGAGTCTTCTAGCAAGAAATTAATATTAAAAAGACATATGCAGGGGAGAAAGTGGAAGAAACAGTCACTGTGCAATGAAAAACACAGGGGAGGGGTGAATAAGGGGAGACAATAGTTGTGTTGATGCTGCTTGTGTCAGATTCAAAGGGAATTTTCACATTATGATTCTACAACAGTGTGTTGCATACTTCAAAGACCTTATTATAGTGCCATATTAACATTAATGTGCCATTCAAAATGTAAGTCCAACACCTGCATGGGTAACAGGACAGAATTTGCAATGAGGGGAGTAGCAGCCGTTCACAAAACAAAGGTAGACTTCTTTGGAAAGGAATTTGGGGCCCCAGAAGACTAGATTATAATTAATACCGCTGAAGCTTTCCACTCGTATGTACCGTCAGTTAAAGAGAGCGTCACAAACACAAGACTGTGCGTGTGTGTTATAAAATGTTTATTATAAAATGATACAGATTAAGCATACAAATAAGTATTGGAGAAGCTTGGCTCCGATTAGAGATTTTTCTGAACAGATCATGTATCACTACTTGGATGGTGTATGTATTTTATGGTATCCTGTTTTCTTTACTTATTTTTTGTTATTTCTACTCTTTGACTCATATTCATAGCGGTAGATGTTGTCTATTTTCACCCTCAGGATGTAGTTTGTTCACTTAAGCATGAGGCAGCTTCCGATGGAGGGCTTTGATGCAACTGTGCTCGCCTGGTACGCCCCACAAGCTGTTTGTGGTGCTTCATTAGCTTTTTGTTGAGTTCACAGTTACGAGTTCATATTGTTGCGGGCTGTGCGTTCCAGCCATCTTCATGTGCTGCCGATGGCTAAACACAGTCAGAGCCAGCTGGCCATGGTGACAAGCACGTACCACTCAACTCTGGATGGTGAAATCGGCAGTCCTGAGATGTGCATGTCTACTTACCTGCAGCAGCTGTCCTCAAAATAAGACAAATGTATGTGTCCTCGTGTACATTTGTGTGAATGAAAAGTAAAATGTGTCAGAAAGAGAAAGAGAGAGAGAATCAACTTGCAATGTTAGAGCACGATGTACAGTACATTATGCAGCATGTGATCTGAGGAATTAATGATATACAAACCATGCATTCAGATTTAAAAAACAATCCAGCCACCTTGTAAGGGGTAACCACAGACCTGGATTTCCATACCAACCAGCACCATCCACCAGTAAAATATATTTAGCCTGGCACCAGGAACAAACAGAGGGATGCCGACAGTTGGCTGGATCAATAAGGCGGGTAAGAAGTAGTGGGTATAATACAGATTGCATTCCTAAATGGATGTGAGCTGCTTCTGCTCCAATCCCTTTCAGTGATAGTCAGTTTGGCTGAGATTGGGGCAAGAGTCTCTCATTATGTCATTCATATTAAATCCCACCACTAAGTCTTGGGGGCAAACTATGCAATATAGAGAAAATTGGTCTATTTATATACAGTTTACTCCATTGATGAACACTCTTGTCTTATTGCAAAATAAGGGCTATTTGTAAAGCTCATTAGTTGTTTAGCGTTACCTTGCCGATAAAGATACAATACGTCCTTAAGACTTTTTTCTGAAATATTGCACGACAGCCCAGTACCTTCTTCACCTGCAGGATTGTCTGAGACCAGCCACCCGGACAGCTGATGAAACTGTGGGTTTGCAAAACCGAAGAATTTCTGCACAAACTGTCAGAAACCGTCTCAGGGAAGCTCATCTGCATGCTCGTTGTCCTCACCATGGTCTTGACCTGACTGCAGTTTGAAGTCATAACTGACTCCAGTGGGCAAATGCTCACCTTCAGAGACACTGGCATGCTGGAGAAGTGTGCTTTTCACGGATGAATCCCGGTTTCGGTTTCAACTGTGCCGGGCAGATGGCAGCCAGCGTATGACGTTGTGTGGGCGAGCGGTTTGCTGATGTCAAAGTTGTGAACAGAATGCTCCATGGTGGTGGTGGGGTTATGGTATGAGCAGGCATAAGCTACGGACAACGAACATAATTGCATTTTATCAACGGCAATTTGAATGCACAGAGATACCGTGACGAGATACTGAGGCCCATTGTCGTGCCATTCATCCGGCGCCTTCACCTCATGTTTCAGCATGATAATGCAAAGCCCCATGTCACAAGGATCTGTACACAATTCCAAGAAGCTGAAAATGTCCCAGTTCTTCCATGGCCTGCATACTAACCAGACATTTCACCCATTGAGCATGATTGGGATGCTCTGGATCGATGTGTACACCAGTGTGTTCCAGTTCCCGCCAATATCCAGCAACTTCACACAGCCATTGAAGAGGAGTGGGACAACATTCCACAGGCTACAATCAACAGCCTGATCAACTCTATGCGAAGGAGAGTGTCACGGTGCATAAGGCAAATGGTGGTCACACCAGATATTGACTGGTTTTCTGATCCATGCCCCTACCTTTTTTTAAAGGTATCTGTGACCAACAGATGCATATCTGTATTCCCAGTCACGTGAAATCCGTAGATTAGGGCCTGCTGCATTTATTTCAATTGACTGATTTCCTTATATGAACTGTAACTCAGTAATATCTTCGAAATTGTTGCATGTTGCATTTATATTTTATGTAGTGTAAATAATGTCAATAGGAGAATCAAACAGTATTGGTTGTCCTAAAAAACATGGGGCCCCATTTTCCAATACAAAAGTATGGCAAGTGTAGCAAGATAATGTATGTTTTGCCAGTACATGTAGCAGCATTTACTGAAGTGACAAGGTCTGTTTTGTCAGTGTTTAGTAGCTACATTATGCATCAAACAGTGTTTTGTCCTGTCAAGATACAACACATATTGCAAAATGCCACCCATATTGTAACCAGTGGAGGCTCCTCAGAGGAGGAAGGGGAGGACCATCCTCCTCAGTGAATTTCATACAAATAAAAAAATAGGACAGATAGTTTTCAATCCTCCTCTGGGTACATTGACTTCTGTACAAAACATAGGAGGCTCCTGGTTCTCACCCCCTTCCATAGACTTACACAGTAATTATGATAACTTCCGGAGGACGTCCTCCAACTTATCAGAGCTCTTGTAGCATGACCTGACATGTTGTCCACCCAATCAAAGGAACAGAGAATTAGTCTAGTACTGGAGGAATAAGCTACAGCTAGCTAGCACTGTAGTGCATAAAGTATGGTGAGTAGTTGACTCAAAGATAAAGAAAGACAATAGTTGAACAGTTTTGAACAAAGTTAATTTCTTCAAAAATGAAGGAGAAACAAGAGCAGGAGAGAGAGAGAGCTATATTTTGTAGTATTTTTTCACTTTCACTTTCACTTACTTAGCTAGCTTGAATGCAGCTAGCTGGTTTAGCATACTCAAACACCTGGCTCAAACAGAAAGGGATGCTATGTTAGCTAGCTGGCTCAGACTATGCAACACTGGAACTCTTCCAAGTCACGGTAAGCTTTTGATTTTATGAATTTATTGCCACCGGGGTCAGCCGTTATAACTGCTAAACTGCTTGCTGCTGACTGTACACTGTACTGCATGATTGTATGGGGTTTATTAACGTGTTGGTAGTAGCAATGTTGACTATGATGTTAATATGGTGACAGCTATGAAGGCTGTGTGTAGTGGTTACGATATGAAAGTTTGACTTGGAAGTTTTTCTTTCACCTGGTCACAGAAAGCTGATGTGTTGTGCACTGAAGTCCACTAACGAAGGAAAAAGGTGAGAGCGGAGAGCGTAGATGCGAGAAGTTATACAACAAACAAAGGGATCATGCTTTTTTATGTGGCTGCTATGAAAGTGAACTGTGTTTGCGTGTGATCAGGGGTGTATTAATTCCGCCGATTCTGTTGAAAAAAAGTTTATTAAATGGAAGCAAACGGAACGAAACGGGGATAAACATACCTGAATTTGTCCAATAGAAACTCTCATTTGCAACTGTTGGACTATCGATTACACCCTAGATCAGCTAGATGCAGGCAAGAGTGTGCAAAGCGGTATTGAATGTGTCACTGTCTGTCACCTTGATTACTCAAATTTCTCTCGACCTGTGCACCTACGTTGTAAACTTTCATTCATAGGCTAAGTTGTAGCAACCTCATGATGGGTATGGGGAAAATTCGAGAATCATGTAGTAGCCTAAACCTATCGATGTTACATTGAGCTGGGTGAATGGAATATGAATGTTACGAATTACTATTCTTATAATATGTTACTAATTTGCAAAATGTACAATACCTGTGTGTGTGTAGGGGTGTGTGTGTATGTGTGTGCATGTGCATGTGCATGTGTGTGTGTGTATGTACTTGTGCCTGTCTGTGCACTTGTGTGTGTGTCGCTCTGGTACCTATTAAAAACAGCTGTAACCAAGGTTCCATGGTTCCTTGAGCTGTAAGCTTTGCCTCAGTCACTCCTTGGCCACATCTACAGTGCACTTCCTGGTCAGTGAAAAAGGGAGTACTGTAGGTGTGTAAGGAAGAGAGAAGCAACCTGTACTGCATGTTTTGGTTGGAAATATATGGTAACTAGGAAATAGTTTATTGTTGAAAAACGTAGTTCTCATTCCATACAAGTTTAAACTTTCTCAAAGACTTTAAAAGGGCGATCCGCAGTTGAAACAATAGCAAAGCATCCTCTCTGCCCCTGTTTCGGTACATTTTCAAATGTCAACGTTTATTTGTCACATGCACAGGATAAAGTGGGTGTAAAACAGTATAGTGAAATGCTTACTTACAGCTCTTTCTCTAAAATGCAGAATTGAATATCAAGGTGAGATGAAAAATATAAACAAAATAATATGAAGTAATAATATAAAGTAAGAAAATACAAAAATACAACGAAAGAAAGCATGCAAATGCAAGCTATATACAGGGTCAGTGCCAGTACCATAATTACAATGTGCAGTGGTACTGGAGTAATTGAAGTAGATTTATAAATGTAAACAGGGATAAAAAGTGACTGGTAGCAGGATAAATAATAATGGTATAATAATCCATTATAATCAATATAGCAGCAAGTGTAAGTGGTGAGTGGGTGTGTTAGTATAAAAAAAATCTGAGGGATGAGGCTGGAGAAATGTAACCACTCTCAAATTCATAGACAAAGTTATGGATGCAACTGACCATCCTTGATATCAAAAGTTTAGCTCAATCGAGTACAGGCTTAACTGAATGAACAACAGAGACAGAATGCAATATGGCATTTTATTAAATAGTTTGGGGTATGGCCTCATCTCCGAGGAATGCTTCTCGGAGTCAGAAGCCAATGACAGGTAGCCTTTTGATTGGCAGCTGGCATATATTGTATTGTTAATCAGAAGAAGTTTAATTTTTTCTCCTAATGCAGGAATGCAGAAATGCCCATACATTGGATATGTAAAACCTCAAAAGGGAACATAGCTAAAATGTAGACCGTTGTCTCCCAAATCCACAGCTGCTTAGAACGCGTTACATACATCACTAATTTAGACTCCATGGCATGTTTAATGAATGTCTCCTACTTTGAACTTTAACATAAAACATTGATCTCAAAATAAGGAAGAGTAATTGCTTTACCTGAGGCAACCCTAGGGTTAATTATTATTGACTATTAGCAATTGTAAGGGGATGTTACCGTCTTAGGTGAGAGTGATACATTTTATATGTTTTGAGTTTTCAGATTTTTCACTTGACACAATTGCAAGGGGGTTAGCAGGAATGTGTTTTATTCTAAGCAATATGGGGTCCATGCAGTAGAATAACCCACCTTCTTTGTTACAATATGTCACGCATTAAGGTTTTAGATTGGAATTGGAAGAGTGAGAAATCAGCATTCGGTTAAAGCATTTAAAGTCACTGTAACAATGTCACATTCTTATTTTGGCAATGGTAAACTGGAGATAAAATTGCATTTCATTAGAGCAGTCTTTGAAAAGATATCAGTAGACATGCTTTAGTAGTTATTTTTTACTGTATGACATTTGAAACAGCTGAATTTATTGTAGACTGAATCTGTCTGTTTGGATGTGATCATTTTGGCTCGCTAGTGCTTGATGGAACATGAGTTTCAGAGGGGACAAGCCCTCTGACTTTGATGGACTTTATTTATCAGAGAGCATGTATACTTATAAGCTGTGGTGGAACTGATCGAGGTTGACCAAATAATCTGCCAATTCCCTCCACAGAAATGCGGAGCCAACAAAAAAAGCTAAGTCTCCCAACCTCTCATCCCCAAGAGCTGGATCAGCAGTTAACAGTAAAACTGTTGGAGAGGAAGATGAGAAGTTTAAGAGGTAGCAAGTGAGCAGTGACTGCTTGCATTGGTATATGTGCCTTCTCTTAATGTTTCGCTATGTAATCATTTTTCTTTTAAAATCTAAATCCAATAGAGTGGTATCATTCATTTGATTCATTAACTATGACCCACAGTCTATAGCATTCTTCAGTTGAATGGTTATGGTAGAACATTGAGTTACTGCAAAACCATTCAGAGGTCATTAATTTTATATAATTGTGTAGCAGGTAGAACTATGGGAGGTCCATCACTGTGTGGCAATATTCCATTTGCTGTATCCTTTCCATGCCAACCATACAGTATGAACAATTCTCTTGTTAAAAGCATTGGAGTTGTTTCCAGTACAACTCAATTTATGGATTGCTTTCCCGCTTTGGAAGCAGCCATACTGACAATTGTGGTTGTCTGTCAGGAAAAAAATTGAGTTAATCAATGACCTCCCCTGGTCATCCAAGTGCAGGACTTGAACGTCAACAACACATTCGGTCTCTACTTCACACACAAGCTGTCCTTTCCAACAGTGTGGAAAAATATGCTGCTCATTGCCGCTCTACTCACATCTAAACTCTACACTTCTAATTAGCACAAGCTTTTCCCTTTCCCCCACCTGGCGTCAATGGCTCACAGTCATGGCCAATGTGTCGTTCTGGACACTAACAGCACATGGAAGGACATAAATCTCTGAACACAGATTTCAGATTATCTCCCCTTTTTATTATTTTCATAGTTTCCCTTCTCTCCACTCTCTCGCAACTCCAATGAGCCATCACCCATCTAACTTCTTTTGAATAAAAGGTGGGGTACTTGGGCTGATCTCTCATCAAGCACAGAGCATTCGTTGGTTCGTGAACGAGGTGTGTGTGTGTGTGTGTGTGTGTGTGTGTGTGTTGATGTGCATGCAAGCATGTCTGCTTCCTTTATTTCCCGATTCTAACCCTCCCCTCATCCTGCTGCCAATTTGACTGAGACACCAAGTGCAGGCTGGGAAGTGTTCCAGGAACCTTTCTAAAGTACCTGAATATTCATCTTCATTAAGGCATCATCACCCCAGCACACTGCTTATTCCTTTTAACACAGAGCAAGTAGTCCAAACGTAGGAGGTCAGACACAGAGAGGACAGGGAGAGGTTAAGGTGCATATTTCCAACCTGGTCTCAGAGCATTTCATATTATTCTGTACATAAAAACTAAAGAGTTACAGTTAGGGTGGTGTGTTAGATGGATAATAAGTGTTGTCTCTGTTATAATGAACAACAAGGACCCCACTCTTCTCATTGAGAGAGAGGGGTGGCTGAAGGGTTGATGTAACTTAGTAGGTGAGGAGAAGTAACGGTCAGAGAGAAGAGGGTGAGAGGTGAATAAGAACATAGACGTGATCTCATTGTGGAGAGAGCCAGGTTCTCTCTTTTTTTATTCATTGTATTACTGAATGAACAACTTTGAAGATATAGTTGGGGTTCAGGACAGAATATATGGAGATCTTGTATGTGTCTCTACATGTTGGTTAAGCTTAGATGAGTGAAGAAGAAGGGATGAGGAGGAAGTTAAATATTTCTGTGCATGTGTTTGGTCTACTTTTCCTCTAGATGCCAAATCTAAATGTCAGTTAGTTGTTTGTCTTTTCAGTTCACAGGCGCTCGTAGGATGTAAATAAATCATGATCAGGAATTAAATAGACAGCTGGAAACGGCATCTCAGATAATGGCATCTCATCAAATTGAGATGTCAACGATTATTACATTTTTATTAATTTCCACAATCAACACATCTGTAAAAAGGAGACTGTATAACTAAGTTGAGAACATGTTGGGAGGTGGAAACAGATGGTTTAAGGGGTGAAAACAGTCTATCTTAAGGCATACAGTACATGCACCTATGGGTGAAAATGTTGCATGAGCAAGAGATAATTCCGTGCAATATTTCCTGACTCAAAGCAGGCTATTCTAAAGTTGGCGCCCAATGTGAGCAGTACATTAACAACCTCCACAGAAACAGGGCCTCGGAAGCGAAACACTTACAGCCAATTACAGCATCCATTTCTTATGTATTATGTCTAGGAGGCATTGGCATGGTGAGCTCAAATTCAGTGATGCCTGTCAGATTGTATGTAGGGTGCTTAATCAAATGTTCTAGCGGGTTATTGTGATTTGTTTACAGTTTGTTTTCACTGCATTTTCCATTATACAGGAATAATAAAATAAAATAAATAATGTTAGGCTAAATATTATAAAAATTACTATTATTAGCATAGTGTGCACATTTCATAATGTGTGGGAGTAGCCATCTGCACATGAATATGTGACCGACCGGCTCGAATTTGGTCTTATGTAGCAACATTTTAAATGGTGTTGTTTACATTGGATAAAAGTACAGACTTAGAGATATAAAATTGTATATCATACACTACAGATGAGGAACAATGGGAAAGTAATTCTGCTTTGAAAGTTGATAAACTTGTAACCCTACTTTTGAGAAAATGGCACTTGAATGTTTTGGAACACCTACTGGAGAGCCCCACCCATATCTTTAAGGATTCACATTTGAGGCCATGTACTAAACAGAGTTAGTACGGTAGTGTACTAAACAATCAAAGATTTCAAGACTAAAGGCTGGTTTATACTACGTCTATCGACATATCTGTAGACAGTTGTCGCAGTGACATCATGAACATTCTATTGTCATCCGACATCAAATTTGTCGTTGTCATTATGAAAAAGTATAAACACAAAAACGGTGGTCCAAAATAGCATAACTGGTATATTTTAACACCAATTAACCCTTTCCATTATAAATGAAATGTAGTATATGTCAATCTAGCAAACCAGGCAACTAAAAGCAACTTTCTAAACAATGTTTTGGTTAGTTTCTAGCTCATTAGCTAGCTAACTAACGATAAGTTAGCTGACTAGCCAGTTCAAATAATGACCATACCATATAGCTGAAAACATCTTAACTTTTGCTAATTTGTATTCATTATTACAGGAAAATAGACTCACAACAAGATCATTATTTACAAGTTAATGGCGAGCAAATTACAGAAAATAGCTTACTGTTGTGAGTGTGATTAAATAAAAGCAGGGCATTCTACTGGAGAATTCTAGAACTTGGACACTGTCTCATTGGCTTAACGTTATATCCTAATTTGACTTTGGTGCAGGTCATGTTGTTCTTCACATTAAAGTCTCTGGCAAACATACACTATATAAAATACAATCTAAATGTATGTATCACATGCACAGGATACAGAAGGTGTAAACAATACAGTAAAATGGTTAATTGCATAGTGGGGTCTTTAGCTAGCTAAACAATGAGCCATAATCCCAACTTATAACGTTACTACCCTGCATGAATCTGCAGGTAGCTAAAGCTAACCAACTAGGTTCAACGTTAGTTATCTAGCTAACATTAGGCTATAACTAGCGATGCAAATGGCTCTGAGATACAAATAATATTACTACACAGATCATACACGTAACATTAGCAAGCGAGACAGCCAGCTAACATTAGCTAGCTAGCTGTGGTGTAAAGTACTTAAGTAAAAATACTTTAAAGTACTACCTAAGTAACTTTTTGGGGTATCTGTACTTTACTTTACTATTTATATTTTTGAAAACTTTTACTTTTACTTCACTACATTCCTACAGAAAATGATGTACTTTTTATCCATAAATTTTCCCTGACACTCAAAAGTACTCGTTACATTTTAAATGCTTAGCAGGACAGGAAAATGGTCCAATTCACACACTTACAGTTGAAGTCGGAAGTTTATATACACTTAGGTTGGAGTCAATAAAACTCATTTTTCAACCACTCCACACATTTCTTGTTAACAAACTATAGTTTTGGCGAATCGGTTAGGACATCTACTTTGTGCATGACACAACTAATTTTTCCAACAATTGTTTACAGACAGATTGTTTCACTTATAATTCACTGTATCACAATTCCAGTGGATCAGAAGTTTACATACACTAAGTTGGCTGTGCCTTTAAACAGCTTGGAAAATTCCAGAAAATGATGTCATGGCTTTAGAAGCTTCTGATAGGCTAATTTACATCATTTGAGTCAATTGGAGGTGTACCTGTGCACGTATTTCAAGGCCTACCTTCAAACGCAGTGCCTCTTTGCTTGACATCATGGGAAAATCTAAACAAATCAGCCAAGACCTCAGAAGAAAAATTGTAGACCTCCACAAGTCTGGTTCATCCTTGGGAGCAATTTCCAAATGCCTGAAGGTACCACGTTCATCTGTACAAACAATAGTACGCAAGTATAAACACCATGGGACCATGCAGCCGTCATACCGCTCAGGAAGGAAACGCATTCTGTCTCCTAGAGATGAACATACTTTGGTGCGAAAGTGCAAATCAATCCCAGAACAACAGTAAAGGACCTTGTGAGGATGCTGGAGGAAACAGGTACAAAAGTATCTATATCCACAGTAAAACGAGTCCTATATCGACATAACCTGAAAGGCAGCTCAGCAAGGAAGAAGCCACTGCTCCAAAACCGCCATGAAAAAGCCAGACTACGGTTTGCAACTGCACATGGGGACAAAGATCGTACTTTTTGGAGAAATGTCCTCTGGTCTGATGAAACAAAAATAGAACTGTTTGCCCATAATTACCATCATTATGTTTGGAGGAAAAGGGGGGACTTGTAAGCCGAAAAACACCATCCCAGCCGTGAAGCACGGGGGTGGCAGCATCATGCTGTGGGGGTGCTTTGCTGCAGGAGGGACTGGTGCACTTCTCAAAATAGATGGCATAATGAGGAAGGAAAATTATGTGGATATATTAAACAACATCTCAAGTCAGGAAGTTAAAGCTTGGTCACAAATTGGTCTTCCAAATGGACAATGACCCCAAGCATACCTCCAAAGTTGTGGCAAAATGGCTTAAGGACAACAAAGTCAAGGTATTGGAGTGGCCATCACAAAGCCCTGACCTCAATCCTATAGAACATTTGTGGGCAGAACTGAAAAAGTGTGTGCGAGCAAGGAGGCCTACAAACCTGATTCAGTAACACCAGCTCTATCAGGAGGAATGGGCCAAAATTCACCCAACTTATTGTGGGAAGCTTGTGGAAGGCTACCCGAAACGTTTGACACAAGTTAAACAATTTGAAGGCAATGCTACCAAATTCTAATTGAGTGCATGTAAACTTCTGACCCCACTGGGAATGTGATGAAAGAAGTCAAAGCTGAAATAAATCATTCCCTCTACTATTATTCTGACATTTCACATTCTTAAAATAAAGTGGTGAACCTAACTGACCTAAAACAGGGAATTTTTACTAGGATTAAATGTCAGGAATTGTGAAAAACTGAGTTTAAATGTATTTGGCTAAGGTGTATGTAAACTTCCGACTTCAACTGCATCAAGAGAACATCCCTGGTCATCTCTACTGCCACTGATCTGGTGGACTCACTAAACACAAATGCTTCATTTGTAAATAATAAAAACAAGAAAATTGTGCTGTTTGGTTTGCTTAATATAAAGGTTTTGAAATAATATATACTTTTACCTTTGACAATTAAGTATATTTTAGCAATTACATTTACTTTTGATACTTAAGTATATTTAAAACCAAATTATTTTAGACTTTTACTCAAGTAGTATTGAGTCATTTTCTATTAAGGTATCTTTACTTTTACTCAAGTATGACAATTGCGTACTTGTTCCACCACTGCTAGCTAGTGAACAGTACGCTTTAACTTGCAATGACAAAATTAGAAACGTATAATATCTGAAAATGTAGGTAGCTAGACTCTCTTACCCATATACATGGATGAACGCTTCTCCCTCTCTCTCATGGATGCCATGGTTGCCCTTAGTTTGAAGATGTCATTTCGGAGACAGGTGTTTATACAACAGCCTTCTGTGTGTTCTCTTTTTCGACTCCCTCCGCATATTTGCAATCAAACCCCAGAATTTTCTCCATCTCCTTAGCTATCATACTCTGCTTCCACCAGGCATTCCACTGATTTCAAAACTCGGTCCTCCAGAAAGTGGAGAGCATTAGCAACACTTTTGCAGTTATTTGTGATATCTTTCAAAAAAGCCACATTAGAGAGGATTACCTACACATACTGAGCAGCTCATGTTATAGACAGAAGTGTGCTACATGGCAGACCAATCCGAACTCATCTCACGGCATTTCCAGCCCAGCCATAATCTCAGCCAATCACAGGAAGGTTCCTGTCTTTTTCCGTGGTTAAACTAACTAGGCTCATAATTTAATTTGTATTTACAGATGGCATACAAGTTTGTTATTAAGGTACATGGAATGTCACATGTTCCAGAAGGCATTTCTGCCAAGAAATGCATTTTGATAAAAAATAGATGTTTACTTTCAAATGCCTCTCTTGTGAAGTAGTGATGTGCGACATACGCCTAGTTTCCTGAAACGAGTCACATATGTTAGCTGTGGTTGTATCCTACGTAAAATGTTGTATGTGGGTATCGCAGACTGTCGCACAGTCATTAAACTTTAAATCCCTGACTTTAAATTAACACAGAAGCAAGGAAGCATGAGGAATATATAAACAGGATTTTACAACATTAACTTGGTGTGGCAGGAGGAATTAGGAATTATACATCCATATGGATTACAGTTGCTATTCTAAATGTTCCTCCAACAAAAGCATTGTCCCCTCAAAGTATCTTTCTGTTGCTTTTCTTTTTCCTTTTTTCTTTTTATAAAAGTATGATATAAATTGTCTGTGACAACCGCCACTCAAACTGAGCAGGCCATGAACTTGGACAAAGAAACAAGAGCCAAGTCCAGATTTAACACTATTTATAAACCTCAGAATTGGCTAGATTTGCAGTAAAGTGTGAAGGAATAAGGGAGAGTAGATTTTACCCCAAAGCCTCTTATGACCTCAATGTCCATCCATTCTAAACATAGCCTGACTCCAAATGTAACAACATCCTCCATATCCTAAACAAGCATGTATTTCAATCATTGTCACAAAACATCTCAAGAAACATACATTTGGATGGTAGTATTACCGATTCTTTGAAAACAGTACACTATGGCACATTTTTACATTTACATTTTAGTCATTTAGCAGATGCCCTTATCCAGAGCAACTTACTAATTAGTGCAATCATCTTAAGGTAGCTAAGAGAGACAACCGCAAATTACAGTCATAGTAAGCAAAAAAATCTTCCTCAATAAGTAGCTATCAGCGATGTCAGCGCTAGTAAGACAAGCAAGGCAAGATTTTATTTTAAATTGGGATTATGTGGGTGGTTGAAATAGCCACAAATGTATTTCTCATGGTTGTTTGTACAATAATTTAAATTCTACAAAATGATTACTACTGTTTGTGGTCTCCATTCTTCAGGTGATGGAATTTGTTCTTCACAAATGTAACCCCATGCTGTACTGACTATTTGAAGTAAACATTTTAGTTTAAATAGCCCTGTTCTAAAATCCCAAATGATTAACAAGATTATTGAATACAGATAGCTAAATGACAGTTTACTAAAGAAAATGATGCAAGATGTAATAACTGTGCATTATAGTCGGTACATTGGTCAACAATAATTGCACCATTTACTCTCAAATGACCAGATTGAGGAACAGTTTAACAGCTGTCAAGGATGATCAGCATGACAGTGTGGCCTGCAGTGTGAGCTGTGTTATTATTGGATCTGATATGGCCTTGACACCCAGATAACATGTCATGTAAGGAATCCAATTAATAAATGCTCACATCACAATGCCCATGTCATTCTCCTCCTCTTTCTTTGAAAAAGTTTGATATAAAAAACTAACTAATATTTTTGCTTATCTTACACTGTACCTCACAATTTAAAGGGCTCAATTTAAATTTAAACAACTCACACTTACCGTAGAAGAATATAGATATAGGAGGAGTATAGATTTGCAGTGATAGTTCTTAGGAGCCTCACTGTACTGTACTTGATCAGCCATGAGTTTTTGACAATTGTAAGACATAAAAATTTGAAACACTTGTTCTTCAAAACTCCTTAGCAACCAGGTGTTAACAGTATAAGTAGTAACATCAAAGGGTTTGATGATTAGTTGAATCAGGTGCGACACCATGAATAGCATTGATTTAACAAACGATAACTGCTACAGTGCATTCGGAAAGTATTCAGACCCCTTGACTTTGTAGCCTTATTCTAAAATGGATTAAACTTAAATATTACATTTACATAAGTATTCAGACCCTTTACTCAGTACATTGTTGAAGCACCTTTGGCAGTGATTACAACCTCGAGTCTTCTTGGGTGTGACGCTTGGCACACCTGTCTTTGGGGAATTTCTCCCATTCTTCTCTACAGATCCTCTCAAGCTCTGTCAGGTTGGATGAGAAGCGTCGCTGCACAGCTATTTTCAGGTCTCTCCAGAGAATTTAGATCGGTTTGAAGTCCGGGCTCTGGCTGGGCCACTCAAGGACATTCAGAGAATTGTCCCAAAGCCTCCTGCGTTGTCTTGGCTGTGTGCTTAGGGTCGTTGTCCTGTTGGAAGGTGAACGTTTGCCCCACTCTGAGGTCCTGAGCTCTCCGGAGCAGGTTTTCATCAAGGATATCTCTGTACTTTGCTACGTTCATCTTTCCCTCGATCCTGACTAGTCTCCAAGTCCCTGCCTCTGAAAAACATCCCCACAGGATGATGCTGCCACAAACCATGCTTCACCGTAGGGATGGTGCCAGGTTTCCTCCAGATGTGACGCTTGGCATTCAGGCCAAATAGTTCAATCTTGGTTTCATTAGACCAGAGAATCTTGTTTCTTATGGTCAGAGTCCATTAGGTTCCTTTTGGCAAACTCCAAGCGGGCTGTCATGTGCCTTTTACTGAGCAGTGGCTTCCGTCTGGCAACTCTACCATAAAGGCCTGATTGGTGGAGTGCTGCAGAGATGGTTGTCCTTCTGGAAGGACCATTAGGTTCTTGGTCACTTCCCTGACCAAGGCCCTCCTCCCCCGATTACTCAGTTTGGCCGTAAAGCTCTAGGAAGAGTCTTGGTGGTTCCAAACATCTTCCATCTAAGAATGATGGAGGCTACTGTGTTCTTGGGGACCTTCAATGCTGCAGAAATGTTTTGGTACCCTTCCCCAAATCTGTGCCTCGACACAATCCTGTTTTGGAGCTCTACAGATAATCCCTTCGACCTCATGGCTTGGTTTTTGCTCTGACATGCACTGTCAACAGTGGGATCTTTATATAGACAGGTGTGTGCCTTTTCAAATCATGTCCAATCAATTGGATTTACCACAGGTGGACTCCAATCAAGTTGTAGAAACATCTCAAGGATGATAAATGGAAACAGGATGCACCTGAGCTCAATTTTGAGTCTCATAGAAAAGGGTCTGAATACTTATGTAAATACGTTTATATAACAAAATATATAGAAATTTACAAAAATGTCTAAAAACCTGTTTTACCTTTGTCATTATGGGGTATTGTGTCTAGATTGATGAGGAAAACATTTAATTTAATCAATTTTAGAATAAGGTTGTAACGTCACAAAGTCAAGAGGTCTGAATACATAAATGGATCAAGATAAAGGATCACAAAAAAACACTACTAAATATTTGGACAAGATTAAACACATTAACTTGTCACGTTCGTCGAGGAGTGAAGGAGACCAAGGCGCAGCGAGTGAAAAGAACATGTTGACTTTATTTACTTAAAGCAACCAAAAACAACAAACCAAAGCGACGAATGTGAAGTCCAATAGTGACAAAGACTAAACAGGAACAAAAACCCACAACCCTCATGAGAACACAAACAGTTTAAATATGGCTCCCAATCAGAGATAACGAGCCGACAGCTGACACTCGTTACCTCCGATTGGGAGTCACACGACACCACAAATAACTCACCCAAAACACAACCAAACGAATACACCCTATACAACAAAACCCCACAACAAAACCCCACAAAACAAATACACCCTGGCTCAAATACAAAAGTCCCGGAGCCAGAGTGTCACAGTACCCCCCCTTAAAGGTGCGCACTCCGGGCGCACCAGCATACAGTCTAGGGGAGGGTCTGGGTGGGCGTCTGTCCACGGTGGCGGTTCTGGCCCTGGTCGTGGTCCCCACCCCACCTTAGTCACCACCCGCTTCCCTAGCCTCCTCCACATGACCACCCTCCAACTTACCCCACCTGGATTTAGGGGCAGCACCGGGCTAAGGGACCGCACCTGGCTAAGGGGCAGCACCGGACTAAGGGACAGCATCGGGCTAAGGGACAGCCCCGGACTCAATGGTGGATCCTGGCTGGCTGGCTCTGGCGGATCCTGGCTGGACGGCTCTGGCGGATCCTGGCTGGACGGCTCATGGCTGGCTGAAAGATCTGGCTGCTCATGGCTGGCTGACGGATCTGGCTGCTCATGGCTGGCTGACGGATCTGGCTGCTCATGGCTGGCTGACGGATCTGGCTGCTCATGGCTGGCTGACGGATCTGGCTGCTCATGGCTGGCTGACGGATCTGGCTGCTCATGGCTGGCTGACGGATCTGGCTGCTCATGGCTGGCGGAAGGCTCTGGCTGATCCTGTCTGGCGGAAGGCTCTGGCTGATCCTGTCTGGCGGAAGGCTCTAGCGGCTCCGGTCTGGCGGACGGCTTTGAAGGCTCATGGCAGACGGGCGGCTTTGCAGGCTCAGTACAGATGGCCAGTTCAAGCGCCTTAGGGCAGACGGGCAGTTCAGGCCCCGTTGGGCAGACGGCAGACTCTGGCCGTCTGAGGCGCACCGTAGGCCTGGTGCGTGGTGCCGGAACTGGAGGTACCGGGCTGAGGACACGCATCTCAGGGCTAGTGCGGGGAGAAGCAACAGGGCATGCTGGACCCTGGGGACGCACATAAGGCCTAGTGCGGAGAGCAGGAACAGGGCATGCTGGACCCTGGGGACGCACATAAGGCCTAGTGCGGAGAGCAGCAACAGGACGCACAGGACTCGGGGGACACACAGGAGGCTTGGTGCGTGGTGTAGGCACTGGTGGGAAAAGGCTGGAGACACGCACCATACAGCTAGTGCGTGGAGGAGACACAGGGCTCTGCAGACGTACAGGAAGCCTAGTGCATGGTGTAGGCCCTGGTGGTACTGGGCTGGAGCGGGGAGGTGGCGCCGGAAATACCGGACCGTGCAGGCTTACTGGCTCCCTTGAGCACTGAGCCTGACCAACCTTACCTGGGTTGATGCTCCCCGTCGCCCGACCAGTACGGGGAGGTGGAATAACCCGCACCGGCCTATGTGGGCGAACCGGGAACACCATGCGTAAGGCTGGTGCCATGTACGCCGGCCCGAGAAGACGCACTGGTAGCCGGATGCGTTGGGCCGGCTTCATGACATCTGGCTCAACGCTCACTCTAACCCGGCCGATACGTGGAGCTGGACTGTACCGAACCGGGCTATGCCTGCGTACAGGAGACACCATGCGCTCTACTGCATAACACGGTGTCTGCCCGTACTCTCGCTCTCCACGGTAAGTCCAGGGAGTAGGCGCAGGTCTCCTACCTGACTTCGCCACACTCCCTTTTAGCCCCCCCCCAATAAATTTTTGGGTAGTACCCACGGGCTTCCAGCCTTGACTCCGTGCTGCCTCCTCATACCGCCTCCTCTCGGCTTTAGCTGCCTCCAGCTCTTCACGAGGGCGGCGATATTCTCCCGGTTGTGCCCAAGGACCCTTTCCATCCAGTATCTCCTCCCATGTCCATGAATCCTTGATAGGCGTCCATAAATCCTGTTGCCGCTTGACACGCTGCTTGGTCCTTTTATGGTGGGTTTTTCTGTCACGTTCGTCGAGGAGTGAAGGAGACCAAGGCGCAGCGAGTGAAAAGAACATGTTGACTTTATTTACTTAAAGCAACCAAAAACAACAAACCAAAGCGACGAATGTGAAGTCCAATAGTGACAAAGACTAAACAGGAACAAAAACCCACAACCCTCATGAGAACACAAACAGTTTAAATATGGCTCCCAATCAGAGATAACGAGCCGACAGCTGACACTCGTTACCTCCGATTGGGAGTCACACGACACCACAAATAACTCACCCAAAACACAACCAAACGAATACACCCTATACAACAAAACCCCACAACAAAACCCCACAAAACAAATACACCCTGGCTCAAATACAAAAGTCCCGGAGCCAGAGTGTCACATAACTAGTCGTCTACCTACAGTTGAAGTCGGAAGTTTACATAAAACTTAGGTTGGAGTCATTAAAACTCGTTTTCAACCACTAACAAACTATAGTTTTGGCAAGTCGGTTAGGAAATTTTTCCAACAATTGTTTACAGACAGATTATTTCACTTATAATTCACTGTATCACAATTCCAGTGGGTCAGAAGTTTACATACAGTAAGTTGACAGTGCCTTTAAACAGCTTGGAAAATTCCAGAAAATGATGTCATGGCTTTAGAAGCTTCTGATTGGCTAATTTACATCATTTGAGTCAATTGGAGGTGTACCTGTGGATGTATTTCAAGGCCTACCTTCAAACTCAGTGCCTCTTTGCTTGACATCATGTGAAAATCAAAATAAATCAGCCAAGACCTCAGAAAAAAACATTGGAGACCTCCATCTCCAAGTCTGGTTCATCCTTGGGAGCAATTTCCAAATGCCTGAAGGTACCACATTCATCTGTAAAAACAATAGTACGCAAGTATAAACACCATGGGACCACGCTGCCGTCATACCGCTCAGGAAGGAGACGCGTTCTGTCTCCTAGAGATGAACATACTTTGGTGCGAAAAGTGCAAATCAATCCCAGAACAACAGCAAAGGACCTTGTGAAGATGCTGGAGGAAACAGGTACAAAAGTATCTATATCCACAGTAAAACAAGTCCTATATCGACATAACCTGAAAGGCAGCTCAGCAAGGAAGAAGCCACTGCTCCAAAACCGCCATATAAAAGCCAGACTACGGTTTGCAACTGCACATGGGGACAAAGATCGTACTTTTTGGAGAAATGTCCTCTGGTCTGATGAAACAAAAATAGAACTGTTTGGCCATAATGACCATCATTATGTTTGGAGAAACATAAGGAGGGACTGGTGCACTTCACAAAATAGATGGCATCATGAGGAAGGAAAATTATGTGGATATATTGAAGCAACATCTCAATACATCAGTCATGAAGTTAAAGTTTGGTCGCAAATGGGTCTTCCAAATGGACAATAACCCCAAGCATACTTCCAAAGTTGTGGCAAAATGTCTTAAAGACATCAAAGTCAAGGTATTGGAGTGGCCATCACAAAGCCCTGACCTCAATCCTATAGAACATTTGTGGGCAGAACTGAAAAAGCGTGTGCGAGCAAGGAGGCCTACAAACCTGACTCAGTTACACCGCTCTGTCAGGAGGAATGGGCCAAAATTCACCCAACTTATTGTGGGAAGCTTGTGGAAGGCTACCCAAAACGTTTGACCCAAGTTAAAAAATTTATAGGCAATTCTACCAAATACGAATTGAGTGTATGTAAACGTCTGACCCACTGGGAACGTGATGAAAGAAATAAAAGCTGAAATAAATAATTCTCTCTACTATTATTCTGACATTTCACATTCTTAAAATAAAGTGGTGATCCTTACTGACCTAAGACAGGGACTTTTTACTAGGATTAAATGTCAGGAAATGTGAAAAACTGAGTTTAAATGTATTTGGCTAAGGTGTTTGTAAACTTCCGACTTCAACTGTAGCGTCCATTCTTCTTTTTGAGCAATACTATGAGTTGCCACTGGCACTGCAGTTAAATCCCTTGGAGTTAAGAATGATAGAAAATGTAAGAAAATTATGAAGGATAATTTATGTTTGTTATATGTTATGCTCAATCAGTGAAAGGCCTCTAGAGTGCATCCCCTTAGTATCACACTTCCTCTGAAAACCTGCTGCCTCCTCAATTACTTTATTCCGTTACAATAAAAGATTAATGGATGAAGTAGATTTTGGTTCACAGGGATTAATTATGTCTCATTTTACTGCTCCCCCTAACAGATGAGATATTCACTGCCGTAAACCTGGTGGCAATTTTTGTCAACACACACGGAGGGAAATTAATAGACTTTCAACAAGCAATCTCCCCGGAGAAGATGTCTCTGGACTTCGGAGGAGGAAGGAGATGGTCAGAATCTGGTCTATTTTAGCTCTGAGATATTCATTGTTTTCCTTTCACATTTTGTTACTGTGGTGACAGTGTCAGTGTGTATATGGACATATATGCTAGTTGTCTGACACTGCCCCAAAGCAATACATTCCCCCTGATGCCTTATGCATGGTCTACTGTTTATAAAGGAGTTTTCTGAGGAGATGTAGCTACCACAGCTAGCATGTAAATTCATATTAGGCATTAATGTCAATATACATTAGCATGTACTGTATATTCATATTATTCATACTTCCTAGCATAATATTATTTGGTAAATATCATGCTGTTTGTATTATTTAACCTTTACTTGGTTAGAGAGAACAGGCAGAGGTCACTAGATTTGCAATGACAACTTCGCCAAGAGGCAAAAACACAACAAAGATCAAATATACAAAATACAAATCCATGTGCCTCTATCTCAGCAGATATGCTGTACACATGTATGTGAAGTTATTGATATGTTGAATCACAAAATCATGTCATTTTGAGTGAAGGTTTCTCTTTTATAATAAAACATGTTTTGTGATAAAGCAGTACACTATCAAAGGCGCACAAGGTTGAATGGACAGTGTCCTTGGCATAACTCAATCTCGCTCCTGTGAAGAATACCATATTGTGTTGGTTACAGCCTTTGGGTGTAAATCTGCCTGTGCCTGTAGTTGAGACTATCAGGTTCACACCTCTTTACATGCCCACTACTTGTTCATTAGTGTGGTGGAATGTCAAGGGCCATTCTAACCATTTAGAATTTTCAGTGATGGATATTGGCAAACAGCTTGCCTCTGTGAGTAAGGATAACCTTCCATTTGATCAATCTTGCACCCGTCACTAAGACTATACCCCCAATAAATCAATATCTAGGATCTGTTTATCCTAGCGCTTTCTATTCTCTCAAGCTATCTGAATCTCTTCCCATCCATCTGTAGCTATAATGATTAGTTAATGTATCAAACATTGCACATGCCTAGATGTGATATAATGGCCACAGTAGAGATTATCGCTAGAGCAATTATTTCCATTTGTTTATTAAGGAATATATTACTTGGACACACTGGGATTTCATGTCCAAAATGTATAATGACGGGATGAATACATACAGTGGGGAAAAAAAGTATTTAGTCAGCCACCAATTGTGCAAGTTCTCCCACTTAAAAAGATGAGAGAGGCCTGTAATTTTCATCATAGGTACACGTCAACTATGACAGACAAAATGAGAATTTTTTTTCTCCAGAAAATCACATTGTAGGATTTTTAATGAATTTATTTCCAAATTATGGTGGAAAATAAGTATTTGGTCAATAACAAAAGTTTCTCAATACTTTGTTATATACCCTTTGTTGGCAATGACACAGGTCAAACGTTTTCTGTAAGTCTTCACAAGGTTTTCACACACTGTTGCTGGTAATTTGGCCCATTCCTCCATGCAGGGCGGCAGGTAGCTTAGTGGTTAAGAGCGTTGTGCCAGTAACGAAAGGTCGCTGGTTCTAATCCCCGAGCCGACTAGGTGAACAATCTGTCGATGTGCCCTTGAGCAAGGCACTTAGCCCTAATTGCTCCTGTAAGTCGCTCTGGATAAGAGCGTCTGCTAAATGACTTAAAAAAAAAAAAAAAATAAATAAATAAATGCAGATCTCCTCTAGAGCAGTGATGTTTTGGGGCTGTCGCTGGGCAACACGGACTTTCAACTCCCTCCAAAGATTTTCTATGGGGTTGAGATCTGGAGACTGGCTAGGCCACTCCAGGACCTTGAAATGCTTCTTACGAAGCCACTCCTTCGTTGCCCGGGCGGTGTGTTTGGGATCATTGTCATGCTGAAAGACCCAGCCACGTTTCATCTTCAATGCCCTTGCTGATGGAAGGAGGTTTTCACTCAAAATCTCACGATACATGGCCCCATTCATTCTTTCCTTTACACGGATCAGTCGTCCTGGTTCCTTTGCAGAAAAACAGCCCCAAAGCATGATGTTTCCACCCCCATGCTTCACAGTAGGTATTGAGTTCTTTGGATGCAACTCAGCATTCTTTGTCCTCCAAACACGACGAGTTGAGTTTTTACCAAAAAGTTCTATTTTGGTTTCATCTGACCATATGACATTCTCCCAATCCTCTTCTGGATCATCCAAATGCACTCTAGCAAACTTCAGATGGGCCTGGACATGTACTGGCTTAAGCAGGGGGACACGTCTGGCACTGCAGGATTTGAGTCCCTTGTGGCGTAGTGTGTTACTGATGGTAGGCTTTGTTACTTTGGTCCCAGCTCTCTGCAGGTCATTCACTAGGTCCTCCCGTGTGTTTCTGGGATTTTTGCTCACCGTTCTTGTGATCATTTTGACCCCACGGGGTGAGATCTTGCATGAAGCCCCAGATCAAGGGAGATTATCAGTGGTCTTGTATGTCTTCCATTTCCTAATAATTGCTCCCACAGTTGATTTCTTCAAACCAAGCTGCTTACCTATTGCAGATTCAATCTTCCCAGCCTGGTGCAGGTCTACAATTTTGTTTCTGGTGTCCTTTGACAGCTCTTTGGTCTTGGCCATAGTGGAGTTTGGAGTGTGACTGTTTGAGGTTGTGGACAGGTGTCTTTTATACTGATAACAAGTTCAAACAGGTGCCATTAATACAGGTAACGAGTGGAGGACAGAGGAGCCTCTGAAAGAAGAAGTTACAGGTCTGTGAGAGCCAGAAATCTTGCTTGTTTGTAGGTGACCAAATACTTATTTTCCACCATAATTTGCAAATAAATAAATGTGATTTTCTGGATTATCTTTTCTCAATTTGTCTGTCATAGTTGACGTGTACCTATGATGAAAATTACAGGCCTCTCTCATCTTTTTAAGTGGGAGAACTTGCACAATTGGTGGCTGACTAAATACTTTTTTTCCCCACTGTATTGTTAGTTAAACAGTTATTGTGTTAGCATAAGCTACATGCGTTCCTCAAGGAATTTCATTATATGTATGTGTACTGTGTACAGACACTTGTTCATTATATTCCTAAATTATTTCATCAATTTTGGCTACATGGTTCCTCTTGGAAATGTTTGTGTCTATGATTCTTGCTACTGAAACTACAATGCAAGTTCAGATGTAGGCAAGGATGGATAGCATTTCAAAAGTGAACACTCACAGAAAGCAAAAAGGTGGTACTGATGGCATTTCAGTGAAAGTGAAGACTAGTGGCGTTTTTTCATCAAACAATTTATATAAGGCTCAAAGTAAAGCAGGACTATGAGCTTTATAATGTTTTTCCATTAAGATTATCTCAACTCAAAGAAAAGCTTTTTCCTTTTAATTTCATGTTAGAACAGAATCATTATATTGTAATACTCACAGGAACAAGTTTGTAGATGGTGCAATTACATTTCCAGAACAAAACACTTTTGGTGCGGTGGTGCAATCCCCCTGGACCCTTGGGCTCCTTCATACTAGCTGTATATGAGATGGAGGGGGTATTTTCTAATGACTTTTCAAATAATCTTATGGGGTGTCAGCCACATACACCAATTATTAATTAGAGTGTTGGAATCCCATTGGGATAACTTCTTGGTAAGAATGTAAGATATGCAATCCCCCAGGTAATAAGCAAAATTAAGTTTAATCTTCAAATGCAGGATTTGGTTTAAGCACCACCATGAGATCGCCATACAGACATTTTGTGGTTTAATACATCATAAGTATAGTGTGTTGTTGAGTGCAACCTTGACCTATCTTTGAACTTGTCTTTAACTAAATGTTAATTGGAGATCAAGCATGCACTTATACAGTATCATAGACATGGATGTTGTCTACCAAGTCCTTATGTTTATTTGAGCTAGTAGGTAGCTAGCTTGTTTAGTTTAGTTTGTAAATAATTTCATTGTTACAGAATTTCAACCAAATTGGATATTATACATTTTAGTTTTTTTTGTTAACATCTGTGTCACATTTTGTCACTGTTCATATTGCTTTGAAAAAAAAGCCTAACTTTTTCCACACCTTTCATTTTCAGCTTTTGTCCACAAAATCAATTGACAATAATCTCCCATTTTGCCTGAAGACAGATGACACGTCCCATCCTCCATAACCGAGTGACTGTCTCTCTTAATGAGTGCTATTAAAGGTAACGCAAGCCATTATTACAGTACTTCTTCTATTTATTACAACCATCGATGTCTACTTTTAGAACAGATCTCAACACTCAGTGTCACATAAAACTCCATTAACATATAGGAATGTCCAATTACTTCCTTAGTACTAAATCTGACTTCTGTAACTGTAGGCTGTACAGTAGGCTGTCATATTCATCAAAGGCCAGAATTGAATATGGATATGTACCTCTAAGGCCCACTTTAACTAGTCTTTTATCTGATTCAAACCAAAGCACAGCGTGTTTCGGTTTTAGGTGTGGTCTAATACAGCTCATACACTGTACCTAGATAGAAACCCTTTGACGGATAACAGTTTGCGTGCATAATAGTATGCAACTACATATTAGTGAATGTGCAACACACTATCACAGATTATCATGAATTAGACAAAGAAAAGTCAATTGTTTCATGTCAACCACACAATTTTATTCATAACGCATTCGTGTCCAGTAAACAATTTTTCGTGTCCACCACACAATCTTCTTCTGAACGCATTCGTGTCCAGGACACAATTTTCTTGTTGTGGCTAACGTTAGCTATGTTAGCTAGGTGGCTAACGTTAGCTAGGTTAGGGATTAAGGTTAGAGTTAGGGGTTAGGGGTTAAGGTTAGTGTTTGGGGTTAAGGTTAGGTATGAGGGTTAGGGGAAGAGTTTAGGGGTAGGTCTAGGTAAAATGCTAGGTAAATAGTTAAAGGGTTAAGGTTAGGGTTAGCTAATATGCTAGCTAAGTAGTTAAAAAGTAGTAAGTAGTTGCTAATTAGCTAAAATGCTAAAGTTGTCCATCATGTGATTCGAACACGTAACGTTTTAATTGCTACACCTTCTCGTTATACACCCACCCTTCATCCCCGACAAACCTACCTCCTATTGTTTCTGTCTTAAGTAACCTACTGCCTTCATTTGTCATTGAAATGCGCTGTATACAAAATTGTGTGGTGGATGTTCATTATTATATTTTTTCGTATGTCTGTCACGAATTTCGCATAAGTAATGTGTATATTTCATGATAATTTGTGATAGTGGGTTGTTAATGTTATGACAGTGGGTACACATGTCACCTCATTGCCACAATAGCGTACACTCACTGATGAGACAGATAGGAAAGTCAATGTTGGCCACATAATTGGGAAATAAGTGAATAGATATGTGGATATGAATAAATAAGGGACATGTAATTAATATGGGGACCAATCTAAAACCCATGATAATTAAATCTGCTGTGTTTTTCAATTTGCATGATTAAGATGTTAGTTATGTTGTTCATTTACGTTACAGGTAGTTCATTCTCAAAATGTCAACTTATCAAAAATCTCAACACTGCACTTAATTATCTGTGGGCCTTTACAACCATCAACGCAAAAGCAATTAACTTTAATTTGCTATCAATTAAAATGTGACTTTTAAGAATGTTAATATGCCAGGCATTATGCTATACCAATGCAGCTTTTTTAACCACATGTCACCCAAAGCCCTCTGTGTGAGTATGCAGATATGTGTGTAGGAGGGAGGCGCTTCAACTAGCATACATATTACTCTTATGCAGTGTTTCCTTTCTCTATTGTGTTTTTTGTATCTTGTTTTTGGTCAGGTGGAATAGAGAGTACATTTGGCACTATGCACTGGTGGGTTGATGGGTCAAATGACATGAGTGATTTGAGTGGGACTTGTTGAAAACGTTGTGACATGTTTACTAATAAGAGTTTCAAGAGTGGTTTCACATTTCACACTCAATATTCGAGGTTGCAGTGCTGGGCACTGAAAAGTATGTTGACAACTAAGTAGAAAATATCTAAAGAACCAGGGTAAGGAAGGTAGGAAACATACATGGTTTATCAACAACCTGCAAGCAACATGTTGGAGCATCATATTAGTTAGCACTGCAATGGATAGCTGCCGTTTTACGGGCTGCTTTTTAATCGCTGATCTTAAAGTTTTTTGTACATAATGATTCTAGTGGTGTAAAGTACTTAAGTAAAAATACTTTAAAGTACCACTTAAGTTATTTTTGGGGGTATCTGTACTTTTTTTACAACTTTTACTTTTACTTCTGTCACGTCTCCTCCCGTTGCTCCCCTCCGGCGCTCTGATTCGCCGGTCTACTGAGCCACCGGTCTGAGCGCACCATCTCGGCAACACCGGAATGGAAACCCAACGCACCCTAATCACCTCCAGCGCACCTGCACCTCATCATCTCATCACCACCCATATTTAGCCCTGGACTGTTTTGGATGATGTTGTGTGTGATTGTTTAGCTTCTTGTCGTTTACTCTATCTTTGTTATTTCTCTTGCTCATTGTTAAGTAAACCTAGACCTTGCTGTTTCCAGCGTCTGTGTCCTGCCTCTTCGTATACTCAGTACACGTCACAGAATCACACACCAAATGAAAATGGATGCAGCAGGAGTTTCCCAGTGCCTCGACCAGCACCAGCAGCAGCTTGCCCAGTTGAACGCCGCCATGCAGGAAGTGCTCCAAACTCTGCATAATCTGCCCAGCGCTCCGGTTCCACCTCAGGGAGAGGTGAGGGAACCCTCGCCCTACCGGAGCGCTATGACGGTAAAAGTACTAAATGTAGCAGTTTCCTGCTACAGGTTTCCTTTTATCTGGCGTGTCAGCCTGGGGCATATCCATCCGACCAAGCCAGGATAGCGCTGGTGATTTCGCTTCTTAAAGGAAAGGCACTGGATTGGGCCACGGCAGTCTGGGAAGGAGAGGAGGCAGTGGCAGTTCCCTACCCCACCTTCCTCGCTAGGTTCAGGGCGGTGTTTGATCATCCAACAGAGAGAGGGGCCCGCGTCCGAGTACGCTCTGAGCTTTCGCATGGTGGCGGCGTCTTCCGGCTAAAATGAGCATGCTCTGCGCACAGCCTTCAGGAGAGGCTTACGGGAGGACATCAAGACAGAACTCGCATGTCGGGACGACAAGATGGACCTTGATACCCTCATCACCACGTCCATCCATCTTGACGACATGTTGAGAGATAGAGACGGCGTTCCCAACACCTCCCGGAGCCTCGACGCTCACCCCATCTGAGCTATGGAAGCCACCCTGCTTCTGAGTCATCACCCATGGAGGTGGGCAACACCCCCTACACCACCATGGACCACAGATCTCCTGGCGGCTCCCTATCTAGGCGTTATGACTCCCGTCGCCACTCCGTGAGTGTTACGTCAGCTCCTATCACAAAACCATTGTTTTTAGTTCCCATAATGGTGACTGGTTATTCCTTCTCTTCCATTTCTACCACAATGATAGATTTCGGATAAGCGTGGAACCTTATAGATAGGGAGCTGGTCTCTGAATGGGGGTTGTCCACCATGCCACTGCCATCTCTGCTACACGTCACCTCACTGGACAATAAACCCCTTGGATCAGGCACCATTACGCACGTCACTCTCCCCATCACCATCACCATTCCCACACTACCGGAGCACCACGAGGTGCTGTCATTCCACATCCTCACGTCACCCCTTCACTGGATCGTCTTGGGATTGCCCTGGCTCAGACTACACAACTTCACCATCAATTGGAGCACCAAGAGGATCACAGCCTGGTCCACCTCATGCCGGAAGACCTGCCTGCTGGTGGTTTGTTGTTCCACGTTAGTGGAGAGTCCGGAGACCGCCCTCCAGCCCAACATTCCACATGAGTACGCAGATCACTCCGATGTCTTCTTTTCATTAAAGGCTACGTGTCTCCCTCCTCACAGGCCCTGGGACTGCGCCATTGACCTGCTGGAGGGACAAAACCCCTCGAAGAGTCGCATTTACCCCCTTTCTATGGCAGCGACTGAGACCATGGAGAAGTATGTGGACCTGAGGAGTGCCTACAACCTGATCAGAATCCGGGAAGGAGACGAGTGGAAGACGGCATTCAGCACTACCTCAGGCCACTATGAATACTGCGTCATGCCCTACGGCCTCGCCCAGGCACCTTCTGTGTTCCAGTCCGTCGTCAATGACGTGTTCCAGGACATGCTGAGTAGACAGGTGGTGGTGTACATCGGACGATATCCTGATCTACTCGGCTACGTTTGAGGAGCACGTCAGGGATGTCCGAACTGTCCTACTCCGCTTCCGGGAACACAGCCTGCTGGTGAAGGGGGAGTAATGCGAATTCCACCAACAGGCCATCTCCTTCCTGGGATACCAGATCAGTCCTCAGGGGGTGTTCATGGAAGAAGTGAAGACGGACGCCGTCAGGTCATGGCCAGTTCCCACCACCTTCAAGGGCCTACAGAGCTTCCTGGGCTTCGCTAATTTCTACCGGAGTTTCATCAGGTCCTTCAGCTCCATAGCCACCCCGCTCACCTCTCTCCTTAAGGATGGTCCTCAGAAGCTAGCCTGGAACCCTGAGACTGACGCTGCCTTCAAGAGGCTGAAGGAGAGGTTCACCACAGCGCCAATCCTAAAACACCCAGATCCATCTTGTCCTTTCATCCTGGAGGTGGACACATCGGAGGGCATGGGTGCGGTCCTCTCCCAGTGGCACGGTAAGCCAGAGAAAATGTATCACTGTGCCTTTTTCTCGAAAAAGCTTAGTCACGTAGAGAGGAACTATCGAGTTGGAGACAGGGACCTGTTAGTGGTGGTCCTCTTCCTGGAGGAATGGAGACACTGGCTGGAAGGCGCAGTCCATCCTTTCTGGATTCTTACTGACCACCGGAGCACATACGGGCAGTGACACGGATGAACTCTCGTCAAGCCAGGTGGGCCCAATTTCTCGCTCGCTTCCAATTCATTCTGTCCTACCGCCCAGGATCCCAGAATGTGAAGGCCGACACACTCTCCAGGATGCACCATACCGGAGAAAGGAAGGATCTGGGGGGTCCTATCCTGCCCTCGTCTCTCATCGTTGCTCCGGTCATTTGGGATGTGGACAAAAACATCCGCCTGGCGGCTCAGGAGGACCCATCGCCTGCCAACGCCACTCCGGGGAGTGTATATGTACCCACCAGTGTCCGTGACCGCCTGCTGATCTGGGCGCACACCACCCTTACGGCAGAGCACTCTGGTATTACGCGCACCCTGCATTCTTTAGCCCAAAAATACTGGTGGCCCACCTTGGCTTCTGATGTCTCCCGCTACGTCAACTGCTGTTCCGTATGTGCCCAAACAAAGACACCTCGGAACGCCCGGCAGGCAAACTAGTTCCTCTCCCAGTGCCTCAGTAACATTGGTCACACCTGTCCATAGACTTTGTCACCAATCTTCCACGTTCTGACGTCTTCACCTCAGTCATGGTGGTCGTAGATCGGTTCTCCAAATCAATCATGTTTTTTGGCACTAACTGGTATTCCTTCTGTTCTCCAGGTCGCTGAGTTCCTGTTCCAACAGGTCTTCCGGCATTATGTACTTCCGGAGGACATCGTCTCGGGCCGTGGCCCCCAATTCACCTCCTGAGTGTGGAAGGCTTTCCTGGAGAAGATCGGGGCCATGGCCAGCCTCATTTCCGGGTATAGGCCTCAGTCGAATGGGCAGGTGGAGCTCATGAATTAGGAGCTGGGGAGGTTTCTTCGTTGCCACTGTCAGGACCGGCAGGGTGAGTGGGCGAGGTTTCTTCCCTGGGCAGAATATGCCCAGAACTCCCTCGTTCACTCCTCCACGGGGCTCACTCCCTTCCAGTGCATCCTGGGGCACCAGCCGGCCCTGGCCCTTTTGGACACCCAGCCAGACCGATGCGCCCGCTGTCGACGAGTGGTTCCACAGGGCCGGACAGGTCTTGGACGCAGCCCATGTCCATCTCCAGAAGGCCATTAGTCGGCAGAAGGACCAAGCCGACCGCCACTGCAGTGAGGCCCCTTTATTCCAGCCTGGATATCGTGTCTGGCTGTCGACAAAAAACCTTCCTCTCCACCTGCCCTGCAAGAAACTGAGCCCCCGGTTTGTGGGGTCGTTTAAGGTCCTCCGGCGGATAAATTAAAGTTCCTCGGTGTCCCGAGTGGCTCCCGAGTGGCACAGCGGTCTAAGGCACTGCATCTCAGTGCTTGAGGCATCACTACAGACCCCCTTGTTCGATTCCAGGCTGTATCACAACCGGCCGTTATTGGGAGTCCCATAGGGTGGCGCACAATTGGCCCAGCGTCGTCCGGGTTTGGCCGGTGTAGGCCGTCATTGTAAATAAGAATTTGTATTTAACTGACTTGCCTAGTTAAAAAAGGTTACAAAAATAATAATTGTCCTGCTGGAAGGTGAACCTCCGTCCCAGTCTCAAATCTCTGGAAGATTGAAACAGATTTCCCTTAAGAATTTCCCTGTATTTAACGCCATCCATCATTCCTTCAATTTTGACCAGTTTCCCAGTCCCTGCTGATGAAAAGCATCCCCACAGCATGATGCTGCCACCATCATGCTTCACTGTGGGGATGGTGTTCTCGGGGTGATGAGAGGTGTTGGGTTTGCGCCAGACATAGCGTTTTCCTTGATGGCCAAAAAGCTCAATTTTAGTCTCATCTGACCAGAGTACCTTCTTCCATATGTTTAGGGAGTCTCCCACATGCCTTTTGGCGAACACCAAAGTTTGCTTATTTTTTTCTTGAAGCAATGGCTTTTTTCTGGCCACTCTTCCATAAAGCCCAGCTCTGTGGAGTGTACGGCTTAAAGTGGTCCTATGGACAGATACTCCAATCTCTGCTGTGGAGCTTTGCAGCTCCTTCAGGGTTATCTTTGGGCTCATTGTTGCCTCTCTGATTAATTCCCTCCTTGCCTGGTCCGTGAGTTTTGGTGGGCGGCCCTCTCTTGGCAGGTTTGTTGTGGTGCCATATTCTTTCAAATGTTTAATAATGGATTTAATGGTGCTCCGTGGGATGTTCAAAGTTTCTGATATTTTTTTATAACCCAACCCTTATCTGTACTTCTCCACAACTTAGTCCCTGACCTGTTTGGAGAGCTCCTTGGTCTACATGATGCCGCTTGCTTGGTGGTGCCCCTTGCTTAGTGGTGTTGCAGACTCTGGGGCCTTTCAGAACAGGTGTGTATATATACTGAGATCATGTGACACTTAGATTGCACACAGGTGGTCTTTATTTAACTAATTATGTGACTTCTGAAGGTAATTGGTTGCACCAGATCTTATTTAGGGGCTTCATAGCAAAGGGGTTGAATACATACGCACGCACCACTTTTCCGTTATTTATTTTTCATACTTTTTTGAAAAAAGTTATTTTTTAATTTCACTTGAACAATTTGGACTATTTTGTGTATTTCCATTACATGAAATCCAAATAAAAATCAATTTAAATTACAGGTAATAATGCAACAAAATAGGAAAAACACCAAGGGGTATGAATACTTTTGCAAGGCACAGTATATAGGCAAGTTATCGTTACTAATTGTGTATTTATTATTACTTTTATTATTACGTGTTATTACTTTTCTATTATTTCTCTATTTCTTTCTCTCTGCATTGTTGGGAAGGGCCATGTAAGTAAGCATTTCAATGTTAGTCTACACCTGTAGTTTACAAAGCATGTGACAAATAAAAATTGATTTGATTCCCTGTGTGCTAATGGAGCCTCCCAATTAAGGCCTGCAGTGGTGACATGCGGAAGTCCCAGGCTAGGGTGCCAGTAGTAAACAGAGCAATGGCTCTGTGATTAATTCCTCTGACAAAGCAGTAACTAATGATCGATTGAGGATGCCCGAGCACTAAAGACCATTTCCCCTTCACTTACTTTGCCTTTTTCAAAGCCATCTGATATTTTGATCACCAGTTAGGGCCATGTCAGTGCAATTAATCACATATTTAGAGCCAAGCAAAAGCCTGTCCTCATTTAGATAGTACACAGCGTTTTAGTGATTTCTGAGATCATATTCACTTATTACATTATATTTTATCTGGAAAAATGTGTAGGATGTTAATCTTATTTCAAACCATCATGACCTTCACTCAAAGTGTGGAGAAACATATTGGGTAAATGCCAGTGGTGTAAAGTACTTAAGTAGAAATACTTTGAAATACTACTGAAGTTGTTTTTGGGGGGGTATCTGTACTTTACTTTTCTATTTCTATTTTTGACAACTTTTACTTTTACTTCACTACATTCCTAAAGAAAATATTGTACATGTACTTTTTATTCCATACATTTACCCCAACACCGAAAACTATTCATCATATTTTAAATGCTTAGCAGGACAGGAAAATGATCCAATTCACGTGCTTATCAAGAGAACATCCCTGGTCATCCCTACTGCCTCTGATCTGGCGGACTCACTAAACACACATGCTTCATTTGTAAATGATGTCTGAGTGTTGGAGTGTGGCCCTGGCTATCCGTAAATTAAATAAAATAAACAGAAAATGGTGCCGTCTGGTTTGCTTAATATAAGGAATTTGAAATGATTTATACTTTTACTTTTGATACTTAAGTATATTTAAAAACAAATACTTTTAGACTTTTACTCAAGTAAATTTTACTGGGTGACTTTCACTTTTACTTTAGTCATATTCTATTAAGGTATCTTTACTTTTACTCAAGTATGACAATTGGGTACTTTTCCCACCACTGGTATATGCACAGAAATCCTTATCAAGATTATTTAAGAAGAAGGAGTGTAAACACGGAAACTTCATCCTCTCACTGGTCCCAAACAAGTTACATCAGTCTAAAGTTCTGCCAAGTAAGAAAATACAGATGAGATTCCATGAAGTAATAACTTTGGATAAGCATAAAGATGTTTTACTCTTAATTTTAAATAGACACTCCAATGTTAAATTACATACTGTAGCATAAGCAAATGCAAATGGTTTGAGCAAAAATAAGGAAAACGTTCGTACATAGCAGAAGCTCTTAAAAATATAATTTTTGAATTCCCATCTGAAATATGTTGCAACATCAAAGTGTGAGTGGGTGGGAAATTAAATGGCTCAGAAAAACTAATAGTAGAGTTGATATCTTTGCTAATTGGGATCTATGGCATCTCAGTCAAAGGCCCTAAGTAGTGAGTCAGGGGAAACATTTTTAGTGGATAAGGAGAAATTATGTAGTGTAAAACATTTTGAGTTTCCAAGAAATTAATATCTGGTAAAATATAGATTGACTTATACCACTATTACTGCTACTATTACAACTACTATTACTATTAAGTATGAACCAATAATATTGATAAATGGTATTGAATGAGACTGGGAAATAGTGTTAATGTAATCCCAGTCCTGACACGAATATCAGAGGAACAGTAGGGCCTATGCACCATTAATGCATTATGTGGAGCCCAGATTTTTAATAAAGAGGTCTCACAATTGAAAAACACAGATGTGTCCCTGAAAGTTTATTGAACCTGACCATCCTCTCTGACTAATAAAGCCCATTCCCTGAAGGCCTGAAGGACTGACCAGTCTGTGTCTCTCTGTCAAGGCTGCAGTTTAATAGGCTGCTGAACACTAGAGGGCTCTCGCCTTACCAGCACTGCACTCACTGTTACTGTGTTTCACTGAGACACTACACTGCAGACCTATTCTGCTAGTGCACAGGCCTATATCTCACATTAAACATGGAGCGTTCATATATATTATCATGTACAGAATTACCACCACCAGTAATCATGGAAGTTGTGTTTAAGTTAGCAGTGGTAGTAGTTTATCTGTTGTTTTACCCTTCAGCTATTGTCTCCATGCGACAATAGCTTTGCATGAAACAAGAATGCAATACTATCCCTTGTGTGTTGCATTGTGTGAGTACAGCGGCTGCTGTGTATTGCTTCCCATTTCAGACAAACCTTTCTATTTCATCCTTAGTCAAGCAAATAGAGGGCCCTTTCAGTGAAAACATACTCTATGACAATTATGCATATACCTCTTATTATAGCCTGCTCACATTACCTAGATCTAGGTTTTTCAAAGAACACCATTTTTCTTTTGATAATCATTGGTTATGTTATTTTGATGGACTTTTTGCAACACAATACAATAAATCTTGTTTTCTCTCCATAATTTCAGCACCTCTGTCTACAAATAATTGAGAGTGAGTAACCTCTCTTCTGAAGCAAATATTGTTTTTAGTCAAAGGAAAGTGTTGCTTAGACATGAATAAGCATTTTAAGGAAATTGTCTGTATAAACACATTTCTATATAGTCAGCTTTAACTGAGGCAAAACACAGCAGTAAGCCCACATTATGGAAAATTCAAATGTGTCCCTGGACATGGTTTCCATTAAATTAAAAAGTGTAAGTATTTGGCTAAATGCCTTTTCATCATACACTTCATCATACGTGTTTCTCACAGAGTTTCTCGATGTAATTGTTTGGGTATCAGGTGACAGTGCAGGCCTGCCTGAATGAGTAGCCAGGTTAATTGATATATTTAATTTCATGGATGGGGGAAGGAAAACCCAACAACAAATGCTTTGTGAACTCATATAACTGGAGTAAAGCAACTAATTGAAGTCCATTTGTTTGTATTTATTTGTTCGACTGAAGACAACAGGATTTGGCTATTTCCGCCACACCCGTTGCTGACAGTTGTATAAAAACGAGCACACAGCCATGCAATCTCCATAGACAAACATTGGCAGTAGAATGGCCTTATTGAAGTGCTCAGTGCCTTTCAACGTGGCATCGTCATAGGATGTCACCATTCCAATAAGTCAGTTCGTCAAATCTCTGCCCTGCTAGAGCTGCCCTGGTCAACTGTAAGTGCTGTTATTTTGAAGTGGAAACGTTTAGAAGCAACAACGGCTCAGCTGCGATGTGGTAGGCCACACAAGCTCACAGAAATCGCCTGTCCTCAGTTGCAACACTCACTACCGAGTTCCAAACTGCCTCTGGAAGCAAGTCAGCACAAGAACTGTTCGTTGGGAGCTTCATGAAATGGGTTTCCATGGCCAAGCAGCCGCACACAAGCCTAAGATCACCATGCGCAATGCCAAGCTTCGGCTGGAGTTGTGTAAAGCGTGCCGCCATTGGACTCTAGAGCATTGGAAACGCGTTCTCTGGAGTGATGAATCACGGTTCAACATCTGGCAGTCCGACGGACGAATCTGGGTTTGGCGGATGCCAGGAGAACGCTACCTGCCCCAATGCATATGCCAACTGTAAAGTTTGGTGGAGGAGGAATAATGGTCTGGGGCTGTTTTTCATGGTTCGGGCTAGGCCCCTTAGTTCCAGTGAAGGGAAATCTAAAGCCTACAGCATACAGTGGCATTCTAGACGATTCTGTGCTTCCAACTTTGTGGCAATGAATTGGAACTCTGACTGCGAGCCAGGCATAATCGCCCAACATCAGTGCCCCACCTCACTAATGCTCTTGTGGCTGAATGGAAGCAAGTCCCCACAGCAATGTTTCAACTAGTGGAAAGCCTTCCCAGAAGAGTGGAGGCTGTTATAGCAGCAAAGGGAGGGGGGGACCAACTCCATATTAATTCCTATGATTTTTAAATGACATTTTCGACGAGCAGATGTACACATACTTTTGGTAATGTAGTGTATCTTTGAAACAATACTCTACCACCGGCCCGACCATTAAAGTTGTGTAGTGTCTGAGCGCGTGCAATAATTTCCGAGGCTGTTGACCTGCCTCTTCATCAGTCCAATGAGCGCGGCAAAAGGGGAGGCTCTTCCCACTGAACATTTCTCCTCCATCTCCTCACTTTTCTAGTCAGCAAGCCAGCCTGTCGGAGCTACAATAAGTAGTGCCGCTGCGGGGTTACTCAAATGTAAGGATTTCCACCGCGTCTTCACACTTTTTGTTCTATTTTTTCATTTGTAAACGTCTGTCCTCGATTGAAAAGAGAAACGCAATTGCAATGCATTTAATCCATTTTTGAAAGGGTGAAATGGTGCAAGCAAAAGGATGCGAGATACTGTAGTAAGTAACACGGAAATGTATTAACAGGTGCATGAAAATGTTTGGGAGAGAACAGGGCTTTTGTTTGATCTTCTGTTGCATGTTTACATCTCGTTCTGCATATCAAAACCACTCAGAGATTAGCTTGTGCACGAGGACTGCACAATGAGTCGAAATAAAGGTTGCAACTGACCGGGTAACTATCTATGTGAAAACTATTTAGGAAGTGCAGCTTTCCAGTGTCGTAGCCTATTTTCAGCTCCGTGTATTTTTCTCTCGCTTCGATGGATAGAAAAGGAAACTACATTTGTTGAATGCTTAACTTCCTACCAGGCAGTGCAATTGAGACGACGTGCTGTCCATTTTCAGTGAAGCCATAGCATGTAAGTAGTTTAACTTAGCAACTTGTCTTCGTTTTTTTGTGGTTGTCAACCATTTAAAATGAATGAGAAAATCATACATTGTTGACCAGGCGTTATGTTGTCACTTTAGACATTTATTCTGAATTGCTTATTGCCTACGTGTTGTAGCCTATTCTGTTTCTCAAAGATGCAAGCTACGAATAGGCTAGTAGTTGTAGCCCAACGATACCTCATGTGGAGCTGTCCACTCCGAGTGGTGCTGAAACCAGCCGGCACCAAGCTAATACGGAACCGGTCTCCATGTAATTCAACGCAGTTTTCAGTCATCATTAAGCATAACTACAATGTTTGGATGTTTCTGATGTTTCTATTCCTTTATTCCTTTATTCCAATAACAGTAAGTGAACGTGATTAGGCAGCAGTCATACAGATGCATTGTTAGGCTTCTCGGGTGAATAATTAACATAGCCATAGCATGTTTCAATGTAGACGACATGGCAAGTTTGTTTATGCAAAGACGACATGGCAAGTTTGTTTATGCAATATATTGCATAAACAAACTTGCCATGTCGTCTACATTGGAACATGCTATGGCTATGTTAATTATTCACGGAGAAGCCTAACAGTGCATCTGTATGACTGCTGCCTAATCACGTTCACACACATATATATATATATATATATATATATATATATATATATATATATATATATATATATATATATTCAACTGTATACGGGAGGCCAGTATGAAAAAAATATATAAAAAAATATGGATGCACTCACTAACTGTAAGTCGCTCTGGATAAGAGCATCTGCTACATGACTAAAATGTAAAAATGTAAATAACCACGGTTTACTATTTTCTATTATTATTTGGCAGTGGGTATGTTGTCATGTTTTGCTTGGCACTAAGAGTAGGTATTTGAAATCCATCCAGTTCATAGAGCGATTATGTCTGTCTACTGTCTGCTTTTATGCCTGACTTGTTTATCACCGTTTATTTTACTAATATCTAATAGCTATGTCCTACATAGGCCTTTATCAATAAATCCTTATGAACTCCAATGCTGTCACTGCTTTCTTTTTACTTGACCAACTTTGATAAATGAAGAGACCGTTTTTGAGGGTGTGCATTTGCCCGTGGGATTTTAAAAATTATTTTATTAATGAGGAGAATGATTGGTCTTTTCCCATTTCATATTGTTTCATTTCAATTGACATAATGTGGAAGAGTCCCTCACTGGTCTGTATATGCTATTTAAAATCCTATGAATCCTATGATTGCAGGACTAAAATTTCCATCTGTATGCACATTCCAACATGCCACTATGAATGGTATATTTGTAAAACAGTTTGTGTACCACAATATTAACACTGATTTCTCTCCTTACAGTCAGAATAATAGTTGATTTTCATTCAATCACTGGTTGTATAGAAGTAGTAGTTGAGTTGATAAACAAGATTATATCATATTACTCCAAGCATGATCTCATCAGGGATATAAGTACTTGCAGCATTGCTGAAATAGAATACCTGGTCTGTGGGATCTTTCCAAGCCTCAATTACAGTGACATATGGGACATTTGATTCATATGGCTAGGGTATTTGCTGAAAAGCATATTAGTAAATACATTTTATTCAAAGTAATATGAAAACAATAATCGTAACCAACATGTAATTGCTCCAAATCTTTCTAGGATAATCTCCAGAACATCAGATTAAAGATAGGCAATCTCATGTATCAGACTTGACCAGATGTATTAGACCAGAGACACAATCATTTACCCAACATTGTAGCAGTCTGATATGAGCACAGGATCACACAGGGTAATGCTTGCTGCTGCTTTATACCATTTGTAATGAAGAGGACTGACTCTTCAGATCTTCCTGCTCCTGTCAAAATCACATAGAGATGACAGACAGCAATGTATTTGTTTTCCTTGATTGATAGACGGTTGATATAATCGTTATCGTCCATTGATTATCATCAACTAACTCTAGTGATTGTTTGTATGAGTCTCCTTAAATATTGCTTTAAAAGTCAGGTACCACTGATCTAAAGTGAGGACCTTGATTTGCTCATTCATGTTCCTTCCTTTGAATTCTGGAGTTGCCTTGTAATTTATACGATTAAAACAGATCACCTCTGTTTGCTCCCTTTTAGATCTTTCACACTGCTGGAACACCAAATGGATGGTGTATTGAGTACTACATCCCCTCACCATTTGCAATGGAGGCAAATGAAGCCATGTGAGTGACCTTTATCGCACAATGAATGCAAGCTCTGACGCTCAAAGAAGGAAGAAGTAACCTTTGTTTATCATCTAAGGGAGAGCTGTTGATCTTGGGTAAATAAGTGTCATAACAATGCCCAAACGGTCCGAGGAGATGCTGACAGACGTGTGGACTTCCTTGTTGCTTGTGTGGATTACGTGTGTTCCTTATACATCCATGACCCCCATCATCAGCCAGTCCAAAAGTTTACAAACTGGTTCCACTGCGCTCCTACGTGGCCTCGCCGAAGGACAAAGAATACTTAGTCGAGCCAAGAGAGGATGGGTTTGGAATCAAATGTTTGTGTTGGAGGAGTTCTCTGGACCAGATCCAATTCTAGTTGGCAGGGTGAGTACTGTAATTGTCAACTGTATATTAAGCTTGCTTATCGTTTGGAAACATTAATTCAGCCATTTGAATGCTCCACGATTTATTTTTACATTTCTTTGGGATAGTTTTAGTGCTGGAGAGAGAGACAGACACTGGCCTGATCTCATGCAGGGTTTTGGAGAGAAAAAACTAAATCCACAGCGACCAAATTCTGCGCTGAGGCGTTTTGTGTAGTGTCCCTGAAATATGGAATAACAGAGTGAAAATGAATAACTAATGATGCGTTACATTGCAGTGGAATGACCTACAGTACAACCATATATACAGTAGAAATATCTACGCATTGTTTTATTCTATATTTTTCTTTTCTATTTTTTCTTTTCTTTCTTTTGTTGGCCAGGGTATTGGGTGTGGTTTTCCTTTGAAGTATTTGTCATAGGAACTCAAGGATGAAAAGGGCTATTTTTGCTACGTTTCATTGTTGAGCATTTGAAAGAGCCCTATAATCTAAAGGATGAGGGACACCTGGTACCTGGCCTGTGTAGACGTGGCAGGGCCAAGGCCCAGAGCCCAGGGCCCAGTGAGGGTTGTTGACGAGGCAGGCCAAAGCAGCTTGTTCACAGCTCTTTGCAAGAACGCACCTGGGGAGTCTCAACCTGGCAGCTACCACCTCTGACCATTACCCAACCACTCTGGCACATGCAACAGAATATGCCATCAAGGATAATATTTGACCCCACAGTAGCAGGATTTACACGTACCGTACAGCAGTTGTTTATCTATTTATTGATGAGGTTATTTCTTGCTGTATATTTTGTAGCTTAATGCTGTCCTGATATTTACTGCTAGTAGTTAGAGGCAAGCTGAAATGACAAGGCAGCTATTATATTATTTGAATGATTGTTGCACCTACAGTGGGGAAAAAAAGTATTTAGTCAGCCACCAATTGTGCAAGGTCTCCCACTTAAAAAGATGAGAGAGGCCTGTAATTCTCATCATAGGTACACGTCAAATATGACAGACAAAATGAGATTTTTTTTCTCCAGAAAATCACATTGTAGGATTTGTTATGAATTTATTTGCAAATTATGGTGGAAAATAAGTATTTGGTCAATAACAAAAGTTTCTCAATACTTTGTTATATACCCTTTGTTGGCAATGACACAGGTCAAATGTTTTCTATAAGTCTTCACAAGGTTTTCACACACTGTTGCTGGTATTTTGGCCCATTCCTCCATGCAGATCTCCTCTAGAGCAGTGATGTTTTGGGGCTGTCGCTGGGCAACACGGACTTTCAACTCCCTCCAAAGATTTTCTATGGGGTTGAGATCTGGAGACTGGCTAGGCCACTCCAGGACCTTGAAATGCTTCTTACGAAGCCACGCCTTCGTTGCCCGGGCGGTGTGTTTGGGATCATTGTCATGCTGAAAGACCCAGCCACGTTTCATCTTCAATGCCCTTGCTGATGGAAGGAGGTTTTCACTAAAAATCTCACGATACATGGCCCCATTCATTCTTTCCTTTACACGGATCAGTCGTCCTGGTCCCTTTGCAGAAAAACAGCCCCAAAGCATTATGTTTCCACCCCCATGCTTCACAGTAGGTATGGTGTTCTTTGGATGCAACTCAGCATTCTTTGTCCTCCAAACACGACGAGTTGAGTTTTTACCAAAAAGTTATATTTTGGTTTCATCTGACCATATGACATTCTCCCAATCCTCTTCTGGATCATCCAAATGCACTCTAGCAAACTTCAGACGGGCCTGGACATGTACTGGCTTAAGCAGGGGGACACGTCTGGCACTGCAGGATTTGAGTCCCTGGCGGCGTAGTGTGTTACTGATGGTAGGCTTTGTTACTTTGGTCCCAGCTCTCTGCAGGTCATTCACTAGGTCCCCCCGTGTGGTTCTGGGATTTTTGCTCACCGTTCTTGTGATCATTTTGACCCCACGGGGTGAGATCTTGCGTGGAGCCCCAGATCGATGGAGATTATCAGTGGTCTTGTATGTCTTCCATTTCCTAATAATTGCTCCCACAGTTGATTTCTTCAAATCAAGCTGCTTACCTATTGCAGATTCAATCTTCCCAGCCTGGTGCAGGTCTACAATTTCGTTTCTGGTGTCCTTTGACAGCTCTTTGGTCTTGGCCATAGTGGAGTTTGGAGTGTGACTGTTTGAGGTTGTGGACAGGTGTCTTTTATACTGATAACAAGTTCAAACAGGTGCCATTAATAGAGGTAACGAGTGGAGGACAGAGGAGCCTCTTAAAGAAGAAGTTACAGGTCTGTGAGAGCCAGAAATCTTGCTTGTTTGTAGGTGACCAAATACTTATTTTCCACCATAATTTGCAAATAAATTCATAAAAAATCCTACAATGTGATTTTCTGTCATAGTTGACGTGTACCTATGATGAAAATTACAGGCCTCTCTCATATTTTTAAGTGGGAGAACTTGCACAATTGGTGGCTGACTAAATACTTTTTTCCCCCACTGTATATCTCAATCCCTATCCCACCATTGCAATATTAGAAACACATCATTTTATGTTCAATCATTGCCAAACATAACAGTGATAAAGAAGGAATTCATGCTGATCTTAATTTATAGCACAATGGTACTATAAAGCAAGGGCTTCATGGTTAGGTAGAAGTCTCTAAATATTCATGAGGTGGAAAATGGAGCCGTACAGTACTGTCTGAAAGCCCAAAGTTTGGCAGGATGTCACCTAATTTAGCACTCTAACTTGATTTCTTTGGGGGATTATTGTCACATTGGTATATCAATAAATCACGTGCTCTCATGCGATGTTTACGCCTGTGTTTTCCAAATCCCATACGAACACAAAAATGTTGTTAAGTGCAGCATTCATATTTCACAAGTCTCAATTAAACAGCCTCTGTCGTATCCTCCAATGGCTCTTCGTCAGAGAGACGAAATAAACAAACACACTGGATCCCTGTAATGATCTCCTAGGTGTATCTTTGAATTAGACTGATGCAGCTTTTGGCATGCATATAGAGTTGGTCTCACTGATGGAGAAAAATTGCCAGGAGGGTTCATAACAAATAAGGATAGTACTCAAATCTGTTTGGTTTTAGGTGTGCATGAAGCCTCTGTTCTTGGTCGGGGATTGCTTTAAGTATATTTAGCCGTTGTCACTCAAAATAATTAGCATGTGTAGGTTGAAGGACATTGCAAGGATTGTAGGAGTTAGTTTGGTTGAGGATGGATTTGTCTCGCATTTGCGAGACAGTGTCAATGAGTTGCATTATTATTCACAAGGTTAAGTACTCATGAGCATGTCTGGCAGAGCAAAGATAAATTCAATGTTGCAGTAAAATACAGGTGTAGGATCTTAATTTGATCACCCTGTTGTTGCAGGAAATGTCTTGCATAGCAGGAAATGCCAACTTGTAGTGTATTCAAGGTTTAAAAAGGCTTCTAATTTATTTATTTTTTCAACGAAAAGATGTATGAACCTCCACAAAAATGTCAATTAATTTTAATCCACACAATAATTCACATTAAAACCTGTTGCTGCAGGAATATTTTCCTGCTGTGAGAAACTGGTCAAATTAAGATCCTACACCTGTATGATATCTCTCTCTCTCTCTCTCTCTCTCTCTCTCTCTCTCTCTCTCTCTCTCTCTCTCTCACTATCTCTCTCTCTCTCTCTCTCTCTCTCTCTCTCTCTCTCTCTCTCTCTCTCTCTCTCTCTCACACTCTCTCGCTCTCTCTCTCTCTCTCTCTCTCTCTCTCTCTCTCTCTCTCTCTCTCTCTCTCTCTCTCTCTCTCTCTCTCTCTCTCTCTCTCTCTCTCTCTCTCTCTCTTTCACTCTCACTCTGTCTCTCTCTTTCTCACACTTAATTAAAAAATGAATCAAATGGAAGTGGGAGGTGTGATTCAAATGGGTCATACAGATCTCAGTTTTTCAGTGCAGCCTGTGGTTGTGGGTTGATTATCGAGGAACCTCAGGCCAAGATTAGACTCATTCCATCCTTTAGATTTTATTGTGCGGCACTCTGATGTTTAATTATACATAGATCTCCTGTCTTGTCAGCGACCGAGCTCCCCTTGAGTTCCTGCTGGCATTGGAAGGAGTCTATTAGCATAAATGTAAAAGTGAGAATGGCGGTGTGGGAGTGTGAGATGGTCACAATGCGTGACAACGTCATCCTTGCTGTTCTTTACAGCACTGCCATTCTGACATTGTGATTCACTGAGCTGGATCTGCGTCACCCTGTGTCACTCCCATTTGAAGGGAATGCAGTACCTGTAAAACTGAAGCTGACGAGACAGCTGTGAAAGCTTGTTGCTCCAATGTAGAAGTGGTGTGCGGGGGATTTTAAAATTAACCGTGACTGAGCAATGTCTCCAAAAATAATGACTCATTAAGAGCAATGTGAGTGCAGGTGTGAGATTAGATTTAGAATTGTAGAACGTCATATTAATGCCATAAAGTGTATATTCTGGCATGACGTTGTATTTATTTTATTTTTGTGTAAAATCCCTATATCTTCCTCGGACTACTGTGTGAACTTCTCACAAATCCTAGTCTAAGCCAGGATAGTACGTTTTCATGATTACTTCTTCTACTTTTCATCCTTAGCTTTAACTCTCTGTCATTTTAATAATTGAATGTTACAAAGTGCACACTCATTTTCAACCACGAAACAAAACATTACATTGAAAGGAGAGATACATATTCAGCGAATCACATTTTTTCCGAAACAGATTCTGTTTGTAAAGTGTCAAATTGATTATGGTCTTCTGTCACAGTGTGCTGTATCTCACATAGCACTGATGCAACTTTCATTTTCCTTTTCTTTTGATCTCATTTATTATAATGTTTTTAAGAATGGACTCCATTCTTCCATTGTGGTGCAGATGTATCCAAATGAAACAAATCCTGACTGATCCTGTTTCTTATTGTCCAATGCTTTTATCCCTGATACAATTGTATGTGTTTTGCACAAAGAGAATTGATGATAAGCCATTCATATTCAACAATTCAGACTGAACTACAAGATTGTGAGGACTGACAGTAATAAAGAGAGAAATTGGCTTGATATTTATGCAGCAAAGAAAATGAAATATATTTTTGTCGGCAGAAAATATTTCATTTTTCTGTTCCAAACAAGCTATCTGACACCAGAAGATGGATAGCATGCAAGGCCTGCAAGTAGTGAGGGCCTGGATATAGATCCTGTACCTTTCTCATCCCTGCTACCTTTTCTTTCGTTAGATGGACACTGATCTTTATCACATTAAACAATAAAACAACGACTGATTTGATTAATATCACCCATATATTGATGCTAACTGTTTATCAACAGCTTCTCAGCATCACTTAATTTTGAAATATGTCATAGATATATTTTCACCTAGAGCAACAACTCTTAGTGCTCTGCTCCTCACAGGTGAAAAGACACTCATCAGGTATCCAGTCAAGTCCCACATGTTTGTTTATTCCATAAGAGTACCAAGGAGCTGACTGAAGTTATACTCCTATACGCCTGTCAGTGCTGGGGGATTGGCTCTCTCCTTCTGTATGATATGGTTAGTAAAGTGAGAGGGACTCTTGAGTCCTGGAAAGCTTGTCCTCAGGGGCAATGGAGTGGGGGTGACGGTGTAAAGTTCGTCGTATTCCACTTCAATAATGCGTGGCGGCAAGCTCTCTCTGGGTGTTGGCGCTGCTGCAGACAACCTCATTTTTGGAGCTTCCTGACGAGGGGTTTTTAGTAGATCAAAGGTCTCCTCTGATCCCCCCTCGATTTAGCCCTGCCAAAGTGCACTGTGATCTGAGAAGACCTCACACGTGTTAATCTGCATTTGCTTAGGGTAGACGGAGTCAGTGCAGGTTCTAGTGGATATCGAGCTTCACTCTTGATTGAAGGCTTCGGAGTGGGAGTTAACAAGAGTATTACTCCTCATTCATGAAATATAATGTTGAGACGAAAT